>NC_045739.1:21868980-21877228 GCF_008692095.1 Etheostoma spectabile | reverse complement strand
TGCTTTTCTAACTCAAACATTAGGTATAGTTTCCTATAAATGAGGTTTATGGACCATATATTCAAAAAATAACTGTAAAACTGAAGTTAATACCTTAGTGTTATGTAGTGTTGAACATTGAAAAAAGTGACAAACATTGACAAAAAATGTCAAAAGTGTAAGAATAAACGTAAAACGTAAGAAAAAGTTAAAAACGTTGATAAAAAACATCAACAAAAGGGTTGATTTTCAATTTTGACGGGAAGACAACAGGAGGGTTAAATGAAGTAGCTATTTATGAATTATGCTTTGGACACTGATCAAGTGGACATGATGAGGCCATTTAGAGAAAGTGATGTGTTAGTGACCTCTGCTGCTAAAGACTGAGTGTTACAGTCATAAACATTGAAGAATTAACCCGCATGTTGTCCTGGGGCAAATTTTACCTGTTTTCAGTTTTTTTATCACAAAAAATGGACCTTCGAAATAAGCGCTGAAAATGTCAACATTACAAATATCAAATAACTTTGGAAAAAACATCAAAAAAAGTACCCACAACTTTAAAAAATTGACAATTTCTTTCATTGTTGACGGGAAGACAACACAAGGGTTAAGTTAACAGTATCTTTGATCTACAGTACATGTAATATCTGTACTATAGAATAGATGTAGTAAAGCCCCCACCCATCCATTTGGTTGCAGGATCCCACAAGCCAAGAAATACACAACACCATGTCTTACTAATAAAGTAAGTATGTAAGTAAATAAAGTATACATTACTCATTTGATTTTTTGTGTCCTAACATTTGTGAGGCCTGTATCCAGTCACTCGCAGTCAGTAATTCATTTTGAACATGTTTACACATATTTCACCACATGTATGGTCCACGGCAGAGTGCTGAGTCCATAATATGTCCCCTAGAGAGCAGCATCGAGAAGAAAAAGAAGACATCCAGGGACGAGTGTGACGGCACATTGTGAGTGACACAGTGACTGCAGAGTAAATGCATCATTCTCTGTGCCTTTTTATTATTGTGTCATATAAACATAGAAATAAAAGGGTTTTCATTTCTATTTCTATATATATACATTTGTGCCTGCATGGGCTGGCAAGACATAATCTAACAAGCCAGGACCAGTATCCTTCCCAAACATTTTCAAACAATGATTTTTTTCTTTTTTTTAATTAAGCTTAATAAATCCATATAATTTGGTTTGGTTTTTATTTTTAAATATTTACCTCTTGTGGAAGAAAATGTTCTTTTAGGTCCAAATGAGTTTTATTAACTGGAGACAGAAGTTCAGAAGAAACTGCAGAATTATTTCTGATCAGAGTGAGTTTCTGGCTATGGTTTTTATTAGGAGTGGTAAAAAAAAAAAAAAAAAAAAATCGATTCATGTTTAGTATGTATCATGATATCGTTTGGTGACGATTTAAAAAAAAGCTTTTCTTTTCCTCAGAATCGATATTTTTATTTATTTTTCCACCAATGATTCACCTAAATATTTTTTGTTTATGCAGTAGACTACATCGAGGGCTGGTACTCTTGCTGCCAAAACTGTGTGAAACCATAGACTGACTCTATATTAATAACTAATATACAGTCTAGTCTATGGGTGAAACTGTAGACGCCGAAAACGCTTGTCGAATATCCAACTCAAAACTTCCCTGCGGTATGTTTCCTTTAAAAAAAACAACCAACACAAAAAAAAAACGACGTAACGTGACGCATATGCCTCCATCCGTATACCCTTGCGTCCTTCCTCACGCGTCAGCTACCCAGCGCACCCCTCTCGTCTCCTCTCCCCTCTCCCCGGGTGTGTGAGCCAGGATCGCCGCTCCATGCAGCGGAGAACCGCAGGGAAACGATGAAAACCGAGGCGGTGGAACCACGAAAGGACTAACGGCGTTACAGGAAAAGGGGGGCACAGGTAAGCGAGGCCTGTAGTTGTCATTGAACTCATCAGCGCCTTTAGCCGCGACACAGCTGCCATTTCGCGGAGCCTTGGGAAGTGAAGAGATACAGCGTTGTGCGTATCAAGAAAATAGAATAGAAATAATCTAAGAATGGAGAAGCCGTGCAGGAAATGTGGGGAGCTTGTTGGTGTTGTTTTTTTCTTTAGGAGCCGGGCGGGTTCCGCAAGGCTCGAGCTATTTCAGCTGTGTCTGTTTATGTTGGTACAGCTGATGGAGGGATGCTGCTGCGCAGTGCGCTCCGGCAGATGTTTTTGCGCGTCTTGTCATCCTGTGCGCCCATGTCCCCAGGGCCTTTGGGCGTCAGTTCCATGTTGTCCACCGGTGTCATTACAGGATATACTAGATATTCAATCTGACTTTTCATGGTGAATGGGAACGTCCCTGACTACTAACCCCGACTCTGCAGAAACTGCTCACTGTGTGTTGAACCCAAAGTAAGTGACATCCGTGTTTGTAGCATGAAAGTCGGCTGCAGTTTGACCTTGCAGCATTTCTGTTTTTTCCAGGAACGCAGGTCCCACCTGACAGATAACAGAGGCACAGCTCTTTTTTATATCTTGCCACTGAATTACTGTAATAACATTAACGGTTTATCCAATTTCCAGGAGGCTGTATGGAGTTAGCTCAGTGTTCATTGAATTTCCTACCACTTCCCTTCCACATCTTTAATATAAAAGCCTATTCCTTCATGTAACAGAACAGTGCACACTTGGAAATAAATGGTGTACACAGAGCTACGTTTGGTTGGGGATTCTGCCAGATCTTCCTGAAAAACCTTGGCACAAAAACACAGGCCTTATTTTGAGAGCTAATACTCTCTGATGGTTTCATACTTTTCTTCTCATGTAACCGAAAATACTCACATGTTGTCAGAGTTAAGTATTTGCATACGGCAAAGTGCACCACATACAAGCAAGCACTCTTAAATAAATACTAACATAGACAGATTTTGAGACAATGGGCCCCTGGTCACAGACATGTAAAAAGCCCCCCACCCCATTCCAAACTTGGAGCAAGACACCTAGAATAAAAATACACTTTGTAGTCATTTTTGTCTCTCTTTCTAGTCGTTTTGTGTCTTTTTGTAGTGTTTCAAGTCTCTTTGGAATCATTTTGTACCTCTTTCCTATGTTTCTTTAGTTACTTTGTAGTCCTTTTGGCCCCAGGCCCTGGACCCTTATGTTTTGTTCAGTTATCCGTCTGTACATATGAACCTTGTGTGAATGCTGACATCTTTTTTACATTAGTTGTATTATTCAACTTGTCAATTAAATTCATACTTATGAAAACCATTCCCACTTTTCCAACTATTCTCACTACTTCAATGTCTTCTTACGGATTTAAGCTCTTAATCCAGTTTAGCTTTAGCAATTTAGCTATTCAGCATTCACACGCGTTTTCTGCAGGAAATGCATTTTCTATCTTATTTATGATTGATCATTTTGATGGTGAATAGAAATATATTTCTTTCTTCTGCCTGTAAACACATAAGAACAATAAGGAATATTAATCGCAAAAACATAGCCACAAGGAACGTAGTCCCGCATTATACATGTCTCCACAGCACAGTGTCAGTGTCAGTGCTGCAGTAGGGTCTGGCTGCACCGCATATATTTTGGGATAGGGCAAAAAAAAATATCGGGCTTCATCCCAGCAGTGTATATCCATTGAGCCAGACTACAAGGAACACAATGCATTCACAGGAGCATGAATCCATTGAGTATTATTGCTATCTTGCTTATTGCAGTGATGGTAGAGTGCACAAAGCACTGTGTTGTTGACTCGCTGCAAAAAAGCATAATCTTCCCAAGTCTATTCATCTAATTTCTAGTCTAAATATCTAATAACACTAAACACAAAACACAAACCCCTAACAAGTAATATTTCAGTGAGGTATAGGGACGTTTTTCCAGTCGATGCATCCTAAATATCTTGTGCAAGGAAAGATATAAGTAAGTCTTGAAAACATCTTGTTTTGAGTTGTATCTCAGATGAAACAAGCTTTTTGACATCTCGTAATGCTTTAAAGCCGCTGTGGTATTCGGAAAAGATGGGTCATCTTGTTTGAAGATCATATCTCATTTAAAAAAAAATATTACCAAGTGAATTTTCACTTGTTCCATTGGCAGATGTATTTACTTACTACATGCAAAAAAAACACCTTGTTTTCATCGTTGTCTCCTTTTTGAAGTGGCCTTTTTTCCAGTGCTGTCCTTTAGAGCAGGTCACTTTTGTCACCATCTTGTCAGCTGCAGGCTCCTCCATCCTGATCCTCAGCGTTCTCAGCCAATGGCAGCTCTCCTCCTGCTCACGTTCCACACAAGTGGCGGACTGACCGTCGCCATGGTGACTTGGCAATAGTTTTCACAGAATGGTGTTCGCTCAGAAGTGCACATGGTGGGAAAATCTTTAATTCTGTCTTTTTTTCCCTGTGATAATCCTAGAACTATTGATCGCTAATAGTATAACACTGCAGCAGTGGTCTCACAGCACATGCAACCGTTAACTTCAGAGATTTATTTGTGCAAAATCGCCAATAGCTCCTGCTTGTTGTTTTTCATTCTCCCATCTGCCTCCTCTGAACTGTTGACCGTAGTGCTACTCACACCATTTAACTCTATTGGCTGCTGTTATTGCAGGGGAGGAAACCGCATTTCCATATAATCAGTCACTCAACATTTATTTTTATAGCCTTTTACGGTACACCAACCAGAAGGTATCCAAAGTGCTTTATATCAAGGAACAAGAATACAACTTACTGTAAAATCCGCTCTGATAACATGCAGTAAAATCAGGGAAAAAAATTACATAAAAGCAGGATGAAACAGGAAAATGTCCCAGCTGTCTGTGTCTAGCCATGTAGAGACAGTCAGCTATTTACACAAACAATTAGGGCTGCTATGAGTAAAACATTTGCGATATGCGCTAACTTAGCTGAAGATCACGATAACGATATTACTTGCAATGAATAAACAGATATATATTCAAATGCACTCAGTTCTGCCTTTCGGTTGCTTTCAGTATTCTGCCAAAATACAACACATTGCTTGTTGAATTTCAAACTAATTAAAGGAAATCCTTTCAAACATGCTTATATTGAAGAAATTGAACATTGAATTGAATAAAAAAATTGCACCACTAACAAAGAATTGTAGTTATGTCTGCTGATATTTTCTTTCAAGTAACCCCAAAAAATCTCTGAGTGTCTTTCGTGATGTGTCACAGCCTTTCGCGATGTGTTTATTGCACCAGTTGATATTGCGATGACGATTATAAAACAATATATTGTCCGGCTCTAGTCTATGTCCACAACATTCCATTTGTGGATCCTGTACCACCCCGACTCCTTGCTGAACTTGAAACTTAAAATGAAACTGTTGATGCCGTTAGACCCAGCCCTGCCGCTGTGACCCCTGCTGTAGGCTGAATTTGAGTTGCTATCACCGCTAACTACGGGTCTGTCTCTGGGACTTCCCCCCGTTCTCCTCCTGCCGAAGTGGTCTCCTAGCAGCGGGGAGTGAGGCAGAAGGACCCCGACGTATGCTAGCTAGCTAATTTACCTAATTTTTGGTCTGATAAACAGTAAATTAAACACTAAAATGAATTTAAACAGTAAAGTAAAAATACTGGTTATAGCAGCTAACAGCTTTTCTCTTAAAGTTGTAGTATTCAACGTGTGTGACTTTAGTGTCTTTGAGCTCATTGTTTTGGTTAGAAAGTCCACAACTGACTGTTTTGCTTCAGTCTTACTATTTTCTTCAACCTCATTTCCAAAAAGCTCTGATAAACACTGTATTATACCGAGACCAAAACAGAGTTAAACGGAGAGTGGGTATTGGTCTTCTATTTGTCCAATGGACCGAAACACAACTTTAAATGCTATATGTAAATAGGCAACTGTTGGCTTACATGTTTGCTATATCATAACCGGGGATATATTACTATTTTTTAACACAAAGAAAGCGATTTTCATAGTCTATCAATGCATCTTCATCCTAATGTAGCCAGAGAGAGCCAAAGGCAGTGTGTGTAGTCTTCGGTCTCCTCCTACATAACATTAACGTGATTGTGAATATTGATCTCCTGTTTCATATATGCTCTTTGCTCGTCTGGCCTCTGAGAAAAATAGTTCACACAGAGTATTAGCATGATCACTTAGGCTGCAGCGCTCTGGCATGCTTTTAATCGCTGCTGCTTGGCTCACTAATGACAAACCCATGGTGTAAGATATTTTGAGTGCTTGACCTGATTAAAGTAGTGGCATGGGCCTTTTTTTCTACCCAGCTCTTTCAGCCAATGACGGCTAAATCGTGTTCATCAATCTTGTGAGACCATGGTGTAAGAAAACAGCAAAAAGAAACCCTTTGCTGGGCTTAACATCAAACAAATAAACAAGTAAAATTTAAGTTTTAGTAGCACTTGCTAGATTACGTACACCTCTCCATTTTTGCGTTCACCTTCTGTCTTAAGTGCTGATTGATGGTCCTGTAAGAGCTGTGTAGTGTCATTGCTGTGCTCTGCTGGATTGTAGCTAAGCTAGTTTGCATCCGCTGCAGCAGAAGGGTGACTCTGCAAGATTGTGCAAAAAAAATAAAAAGTCACTGTTTGTGCTCTTTACTGAACGCTATTTCCATCTTGCATTTACTGAGGAGAGATTTGATGAATGTGTGAGGATATGCGTGACTTTTCTCCAGCGATGCCCTGCTTTTACAATTATCCACTTTTCATTCTTGAACTACCTGCATGTCCACGGAGAAACAGAGGCTGGAAGGAAAGGGTAGCTGCTCTCCAGTCTGCTCTTGTGGTTTATGTTTTCCATTCGAAGTGTCGCCACATTGGGGGCACTAACAGTTGCGGTGAAGGCTGTCTAATTGTGAGTGTCTGCATATACCAGAGCTGCTCAAACGCTGACAGAGGGGCCCAGTGTGTGGAGTGAGTATGCGTACGCCTACTGTAAGCCATTGTTTTTGCTTGCTTGACAAATGCAAACACAGCATGCATTGCAGAATGTCGCTAGTGAACATCCCCGAAATGTTATGACTGAGTGGGCAGCTGGAGTTCAAATACTACCAGTCGGCTCTTCCTCGCAGCTGTTTCTGTCAGCCGACTGTCCGCTGTACATTTTGGGCTCCCAACGGTAAAACCTAAACCTCATATAACCCATCACATATTCTTTTTCAAATATAATTTTTTTGGGCGTTTTTAGGCCTTTATTTTGATAGGACAGCTTAAGACATGAATTTGGGAGAAAGAGGGGGGGAATGACATGCAGCAAAGGGCCGCAGGCCGGAGCCGAACCCAGGCCCACAAACCTCCACACATGGGCGCCCGCTCCACCAACCGAGCCATCCAGGAGCCCAACCCGTCACATTTTAATCTGTTTTGGGATTAGCGTGACTTGACTTGATGATGTGAATTATTAAATAAACATATGTGCATCCCAGTAGTGACACTAAAATGCAGTGTTTAGGATGATGCCAATCAGTCATCGTGCCACAATCACATCTGAGTTTCCACTGGCCGAAAGCCATTATACTGGTGAAAAAGAGGAGTCAAGTGAGTGAGAGTGAAACACTTTGCTCTTATCAGTATCTTATCAGATCCTTAAACATATATTTATTAGGGCTGAGTCTGCGGTCACTACCATAAACACTGAAAACTTGTGAGGAGGAAAAGTACAGGTCCCAATATTAGAACGAATGATGGTTAAGATTGTACATTTTCTAGAATTTTCGTCGTCTGATTAGTTCTTACCCCTAAGAGAGGAAGATAAGATAAATAGTACGTATGTGGCTCCATGTGTTCTATTGTTTTCTAAAACACAAGAAGCATTTTTCAACCACAGAGCATCAAATAGAGTAGATGCCTCTCATATCCGTAAATGATCTCTGTGTTTAATATGAATAAGAAGAGTATTACTGTTTATTTTGCATGCTTATGCTTAAGCTTTTAAGAATAAAGAATAAAAAAGGTCAATGTTAAAAATAAAAGGATAATACACACAGTAGGTAAAGAAAATCTAATTTGTCCATCAGTCAGTGCCTCTCGCTGATCAGTGTTCAGATAGGGGACGGGTTGGGAATGACCAAAGGGGCTTTGGCTGAGAAACACTCCAGACACAAACATACACACACTTAGTGTGGAATGGCTCTCCTGGTTTAACAGCAGTGGCTCAGTCCTGTAGACCGCGGGGCTCTGAACCTCTTGTCTCTGCATTTGCCTCCTTGTCGAATGGGAACGCACCGAGCATTCAAGGAGTGAGTCACACTTTCCCTCACACAGATACACACC
>NC_045739.1:21867664-21868970 GCF_008692095.1 Etheostoma spectabile | reverse complement strand
TCCCCCCCCCCCACCCTGTCCAACCTATGGGCTGCACGTCGTGAGTTGCTTTACCACTGCAATCTGCTCTGTCCCGAAGGGGGGGGGGAGCTTTGTTACACCTTTGTGTCTATGGCAGCATCATACTCTTATGCTACTTTTGCTAGTATTGTGCTCTCTATTCAACCCTGTCATTGTTTTTTTTTTTCTTTCAAAATACTGTAAATGGATTTTAATGCAAACACACACACACACACACACACACACACACACACACACACACACACTCCAACTGTGCAGAACAGTTGTTTTAGCTCTACAGAGATTAGTCTGGGTCATATCATCATAGACAGCAAGGACACACTCTTTCATCACAGTATCTCTGTGTGTGTTTGTGTGTGTGTGTTTGTGTGTCTGACAAATCATGTCTTTCTACAGTTCTGTGTGTGTCCAGATTAAAAGCTGTCCATCTTCATCTAGCTAACGTCCTTTCCTCATCTACTGCTACCCCACCTGTCTTTCTCTCCTTTCTCACCTTCACATAGTCCCTGACACGTGCCGCCTCCTCCTTTGATCTCATTGGCTCTCTCCTCACCACTCCTGTTTCCTCTCATGTTCCCTCTCCTCTTCTCTTCTGTCTCCTTTCCTATTCCCTCTCCTTTTTCCTCTCTGTCTCTTCGCTTCTTACTCCCTCAAAACCCTCTTTCTCCCCTCTCTCACCCCCTCATCTCTTTTCTCTACCTCTGGGTTTCCTTCCTCTCAGCACAGATGCTGCTCGCGTGTCTACCTTACTCAGGCTGTCCGTGGTTGGGGATGGTGTTACATAACAGGCCTAACTTAATAAATCCTGTGTGATGTGTTGCGATGGGCCTTCATCTTTTGTGACAGCAGCCGGAGCTGGAGAACATGCCGCCTTACCGGTCCTATGTACGTCACACTGTGTACAGTACAATTGTAAAATCGCAACTCATTTAAAAAAAACAAAAAATCAATCTTGTCAAAGTCATATTACTTATTGTTTAATCTAGTCAAAAAGAGGCATGACTGTGATTTTATTCTGTCTTTGTGTGTGCACACATTTCTACATGTGAAAGAAATCTATTTGTTTCATAATCCCCATGAAAGCATCATACTTCCTGTAGCTTTGACCTAAGCAGTCCCAACAGCCAATCAAATGTAAGTAATGGCTGAAGGTTTGTTTCCATTCATTCATTCCTCGACTTTAGCCTCGTTTGACCAAGATATTCATGGGGAAATTTCCATAAGATCATCTCTCAATGCAATTTAACATAGGGGGGTGTATACTTATACCCCCTGTATTTTAAGG
>NC_045739.1:21867530-21867654 GCF_008692095.1 Etheostoma spectabile | reverse complement strand
TTTATTTATTTACAATAAATTATTCATTCACAAAGAAAATTGGTGTCCTCAAAAGTTTGGATTTCATAAGGTTTTAGCATTAAGATCAATTTCTAAGATGTTTTTTTTATTCCTCTTTTTAATC
>NC_045739.1:21866937-21867520 GCF_008692095.1 Etheostoma spectabile | reverse complement strand
TGGGTGTGTAAACTTATGCAAGCCACTATATATGTATATTCAACCATAAATGAATCTGGCCAGCCAAAACATACATAACATACTTACTAAGTGAATCCTGAAACAGAACAGCTGTATAACTTAAATTCATTCATAAATGAAAACTAAATAAAACACATATTGTATCTGTGTTGGTTACCGGTTTGCTTTAAAATACATTTTAAGATTCTGTATCTGGTTTTTAAAGCTCTTTATGGTCGAGCCCCGGCTTATATCGCTGGACTACTGAAGCCGCACACTCCTCAGAGGTCAGTGAGGTCAGCTGACCAGCTACTCCTTGTTGTCCCTAGAACGCGGCTCAAAGTGCTGACACTGGTCTGGGGATCGATAATGTTTCTGAACTAGAACTTCTCGGATTGTTCACAGTGGGTCTAGACTGAGTCCGATGTGGATTTTAATAATAGTACAGTAATCAAACAGCAGTGCTTAGACCTATAATAATTTTGAAAATGGATCTAAATATAGAAGGCAATCATGAGAAATGAGACCACAGGCGTGTGTGTGTGTGTGTGTGTGTGTGTGTGTGTGTGTGTGTGTGTGTGTG
>NC_045739.1:21854556-21866927 GCF_008692095.1 Etheostoma spectabile | reverse complement strand
GTGTGTGTGTGTGTGTGGGTGTGGGTGTGGGTGTGGGTGGGTGTGGGTGTGGGTGGGTGTGTGTGTGGGTGTGGGTGTGGGTGTTCTCACCCAGGCTTTGAAAACAGTGTGTAGAAAAGGGAAGTGTCTCTGGGGGTCTTGGGCTTCTTAATGAACACCTAGGACCCCCTGAAAACCTTTGAATCAAATTTCTGGGAGGCCTAAAAATGGAAGGTCAATATATTCTATAAATCTATACAATGATGATGATGTATTTGCATGTTTAAATATTGAAAGCTGAGTAGCCAATGTGTAGTAGTGACAGCTGCTGGTCAGTGAGTTGTAAAACTATGAATATAGGGTCATTAATACATTAAACTCTACCATGTAGCTGGATAATTGTGTTGTAGCTACGTGGAATGCGTGGCATGTAGCCCTACTCTGTTTGAACCACACACAGCATGAGACCCCCCACCTAGCTCATCCTACACTTCCCATAATGCAACTAATTTACTCCACATGACCAATTTGTAACGCAGTCATTTTTTTAAACCTTTTCTTTTTTTCCACTTCCTGCTTTGCTCCCTCATAACTACTACGGCCACTAGAGGGAGACACCAGTATAAAGATAACGCTCGTGTCTGCTGCTTAAACAAACGCTGATATTAATCATCTCTCTTTCTGTGTTGGAGGTCACATGACCTAAAGTGTAGTCACCTGTGATGTAATTTTGTATATGTTGGGGTGTTTCGACACTTTAAAGCACTTTAATAATTTCTGCTGAACAGCTTGTAGTTTAAAACAAAGATAAAGTGATTACAACTAACAATTTCTTTCATGGAAATTTGGAAATTCAAAATCGATGTTGGAAATTTGCAAGTTGAAATTGATCCTGGAAATTTGCAAGTTGAAATTGTTGTTGGAAATTCACAAGTTGAAATCATTAATGGTATTTCACAAGTTGTAACTACGATTAAGATTCACGCATACAAATGAAGCCCCATCCATTCATCACAAACACTCTTGTGTTGGTATACCTGAGGCGGGGTTTGAACCCCCGTCTCCCGATCGTCTGTCCGACGCCTTCCCCACTGTACCAGTTTTAAAAGTACATTAGTATTTTTATTGTTAGTAGAAGTTGGCAGTGTAGACTTTCAGATACTCCCTGGGTTTTTCGGGGATGGTGAACAGAGGAAAAAAGCTAGAAACATTAAAGTGGAGCTCAGATATGGATAAAGTTATACAGAAAGTAGCTTTATATTAACATAATTGGAGTTATTAACTGGCCCTGGAGTCCCATGTCGAAGTGTCCTTGGGCAAGACTGCATTAGAGTGTAAATGTGTGTGAGTGTTTATCTGATGTGCAGGTGGCACCTTGTATGGCAGTCCCAGCCACAGTGTATGAATGCGTCCTGTATTATGTAAAAGCATGTGGAGCAGTCGTTAAGACTAGATAAGTGCTATATAAAAACAGTCCATTTACATTTAAGTGACACAGCAGAAAGATGAGAATTTAGTGAGCCACCTGTCCTCATTCACTGATTATAGTGGGAGGGAGGTTTATTGTGCCAGTCATGGTTGGCACAGAGACTACACAGCATTTAGAGGTGTTACAGCAGGAAGGTGACTTACAGCGGGTGCCTGGCATTCACACACATACACAACCCTGGTACTCAAGAGCCCACTGAGTTGTGTGTGATGTATTATTGATGCGAGTAATCCTCCTCTTTTTCCTTCCATTTGATTTTTCATTATGTCTCTCTTATTCTCACTCTCGACGTGCCTCTCTATCGCAGATGCTGGCAGGATTTCATTGCATCAGCCATGAGTACCATGGCTGTGGCAGAAACCGATTTTCAGTTTGTTTTTTCCAGGAACATACACACATGAACAAACTTCACACACACACACACAGACACCTGTCCTCACATGCAGATGCAAGTTCCCTTTGCTCACTTCTGCCACTCAAACCGATTTTCAGCCTGAGATGAGACAGATGAGTGATGATTGGTTAAGCCTCCTACATGACTAGGGGGTGATTGGCTGTGTGTCCTGTCTTTGCCAGCTAAGTGTCAGCTTGGGTCAGCAGCACCATGCACCATGCTGAGGCATCAGGATCTGAATGCAGAGGCTGTCAGCAAAACCCATCCCTGATGTGTGTGTGTGTGTGTGTGTGTGTGTGTGTGTGTGTGTGTGTGTGTGTGTGTGTTGTGGGTGTGTGTGTGTGTGTGTGTGTGTGTGTGTGTGTGTGTGTGTGTGTGTGTGTGTGTGTGTGGTGTGTGTGTGTGTGTGTGTGTGATCACTCACTGATCTTGTCTGTGTTTCCCTCCAGGCTCTCAGTGTTAAGCTGAAGAACAGAGAGACAAAGTGAGGACAAACTAGCTGAAGGTTGCAAGAGGCTGTCTGGCCCCATGTCTGCCCCTGCTCCAGCCAATCGGAGGTCTGCGTTGGGCTCTCGCCGGTATGTAGCCAATAAGGTCCTGTCATTGTTTGGGTATTTTGTAAGACAGCCACAGTTGAAAAGAAGCATCTCTACGGAAGAAAAGTGTTAACCTCCGGGAGGGGACCAGGGCCTGTTTTGATTAAGCATCTCTGAGTAGGAAATAACTCCCAACTGGAAAAAAGATTCTTAGAGTGATGCAACTTTGGTCCCACTTTTGGGACTAGGAGTAAAACCCTTTTTATCAAGTGTCTAAACTGTGGTAATGACTCCTATCTGTGCTGATATTTAGGAGTCACTGCTCTGCGGGTGGAGAGGGATGCTTCATACATTACACTCACTGAGAGTCTGACCCTAAAGTAGGAGTGTTTATAGTGGGAGGTTAACTTTCAGCGTGATTCCTAGGAGGGATTCTGAGACGCTTGATGAATGCTCTCTCCAGCACCAGATGCACATGTATTAATAAATCCTTATTCTTATTCTATTAATATTATCCTTTTTACATTTAATATTTCATCAACCTGAGTGTGTGTGTGTGTGTGTGTGTGTGTGTGTGTGTGTGTGTGTGTGTGTGTGTGCATGTGTGTGAGCGTGCATGCCTACATGTTTTCTGTAGCTCAGTCATGTGACTCCCTGACATGATTTTCTAAGCACTAGTATAATTTTGTGTATATACGACCAAAATGCTGTGTATATGTTTGTGCCGCATAATTATTTTCTTTCTGATCACAGCTTTCCTCCAATTGAACCAGCTGTTTTAAGAACTCTTACCCAACTCAGTAACACTTTCTGATTATGGGCCTGTTATAAAGGGTTTATGAGTTGTAGCCAATTGCTTTATTAATGGTAACAAACCATTTACTAAAGCTTTGTTGAGCAGGTATTAACCATATATTAAAACAAATGTTGGGTTGCCAGGTTGTGAAATATCTACCTGGCGGGTGTTTATCCCCCTCCAGCAGGACACTTTGACTCTTTACCTTTTTACTTTATGAGAGAGACTGCTCCAATAGGAAGTCTGACCTTCCAGAAAAGTGCTGCGAGCATGCGGAGCAAAGTTACTAACAACTTAATAACACTGCTATGTGTTTTCAACAAATCAATAACAACAATAAATTGTTTTCTGTCTGCGGCTAACTTATCACAAAAACCCGAAACCACCTGAGCGCAGAGTCTATCAACACTCTGCTTCTGAGAGCACACTTCCAGAAGAAAACCAAAGGCCAGGGTGAGAACACTTTGTAAACTAAAAGAAATATGTAGTCTAAGTTGTCATGAGTTCAGTGCAGTGCTGATATTGCAGCAGAGTGTTTAGGCATTTATTTTTTTCAATTCAGTTTTACATCGGCCTATGGTTCTGTCGTTTTGCAGTGCACAGTTGTACATCTCTGTGGGTCGTTTTCTTTCATTTAGTTGAACTTGTAAGTGTTTAAAGGAGAACTATGCCTGCCCTGTTCTAATAAAGAATATTTTGGTTAACGATGAGTGATTAAACCCGTTTGCAGCTCAACAGCCACCGAATGGATTTTGTTTAATTAGAATGGTTTAGGAATCATTCAATGGTTTACTTTAGCACATTTCATTAGTTTGTATATTGGAGTTTTGTAAAGTATTCGTTTTATACGGGTTGCTTAGATATTCAAAAGACAAGTCCCAGACAATCCACCTGGCATTTCATAATTAGCGCTGCGTCAGATGTCCCGCACGCAGCTCACCTGATCACGCGGCAGAATTGATCATTGCAAACTAGGTTGATGATGGACATAACTGTGTTCTTTTGCGCAAATAATAATACAAATAATACAAAAAAATGTTGATTTGGGAAAGCATATTTGATTGCTATCGTTACATTACTTAGGCTAAATAAATTTAAAAAACGGCTATTTCCCAGGATTCCCGGGAAATGGGTCGTCTTTTCCCGGGATCTGATTCATCTAATTTTTTTAGGAAAAATATTAAACCTTAAACTGTATGTCTGTGTGGGTCACAGACAGATAAATGCTCTCCTAAACAAAAGCCAAGATGTCTTGTTAGCGGTCGTAGTGGTTTTATTGGCATGGTCATATATTTTACAAACGTATTTATGTAGTGGGTTCAATCTGCAGCTGTGGTGTCCTCCTTTCTCTCGTCTCTTTTCCTCAGATTCAACCCGCTGAAGGCGTTGCAGCCCAAACGCCGCTTACAGCAAATACTGACGTCCTCGCCCGTCCCGGTGCCCAAGCCGGCATTGGGGCCGGGGCCGGGGACAGGGACAGGGACAGGGAAAGGGACGGGGACGACTGTGCCAGCGGCCACAGCACCGGTGGCCATTCCTGTGCCAGCGCCCCCTGCGTGAGACTCACTTCAGTTCCAGTCTCAGAGAGCATGCTTCGTAACTGTAGCTCCGGCATGCATTGTAGCCACTAAACCCGAGCACACGGGCAACATGTATGCTACCTGTCTCACTTAGCCACGTTTTTCATAAACATGATAACAACACTGAGATCCCAACTGGAGCTGTCAGTGTTCACACGCAGCTTGGATGTTGGCATCAACAACAGCAAACAACACAGACTTGTGTGTGTGTATGCGTAATTGTGTCACGTCACGGTCAGATTTATTGATGCCATGGCAAAAAAAAACAAGGGTGTACATTAACAGAGTCAGTAGGTCAATTTCATAGACTCAATCATAGACTGTAAAAATAATGGACAAAACTTTAGGGCTATAAAGTTAAGCAAATGCGGAAGTGATAAATGTGATAAATACTGTCATAGTATAGTATACTCAAAAAAGTCTTAGTGTAGAATGTCGACAAAAGTCATAGTATAGTATATTGAAAAAAATGATAAGAAAGTCATAGCTATACATTGACTTTTTTCATATTTTCACATTTTCATGTTGAAAAAAACTGCAAACTGTTAGTATATATATATATATATATACAAGTCTTTGTATAGCATGTCATAAAAAGTCATATTATAGGATGTTGAAAAAAGTCATAGTATATTGAAAAAATTGATAAAAACGTGAGAGAGAGTCGAGCAGAACTTGCAAAAAGAATCAGCCCAGGTACTGAACCAAGGGTTAAAATTTGCACTGCCTACTTGATGCCGTAATTGTCTTCAGTGCTAACCACTAGGCCACTGTGAAATCTCTTAAATATGTTGAAAACGTCACTGAAGTGTCATGGAATAGTATGTTGAAACAGTGATTAAAAAGTCTTAGTATAGTATGTTGAAAAAAGCTGTTAAAAAAGTCTTAGTATAGCATGTTGTAAAAAGTCATATTAAAAGGATGTCGAAAAAAGTGATCAAAAAGTGATGGTTTTGTATCTCGGAAAAAAAGTGATACAAAATTCATAGTATAGTATCTTGAAAAGAGTCATAGTATTGTATGTCGAAAAAAGTGTTAAAAAGATTAGTATAGCATGTAAAAAAAAAGTGATTAAAAAGTCATAGGCATACTATGTACTCAAAATGTCAGTATACTGGAAAAAGTGACAAATTTCATAGTATAGTATGTAAAAAAGTGATTTTAAAAAAGGTCATAGTATGGTATGTCGAAACTACTGTTAAAAAAAAGTCTTAGTATGTTGTAAAAAGTCATATTATAAGGATGTCGAGAACAAATGCTAAAAAAGCCATAGTACAATATGTCAAAAAAGTTATGTTATGGTATCTCGAAACAAATTCATAGTATAGTATCTCAAAAAATATCATAGTATATTATGTCCAATAAAGTGATAAAAAGTATAGTATACTCAAAATGTAAATATATCGAAAAAAGTGATAAAAGGTACAGTACACTTAAAATGTTAGTATTTTGGAAAAGGTGAAAAATGTCATAGTATAGTATGTAAAAAATACTGTTAAAAAAAGTCTTAGTATGTCGTAAATAGTCATATTAAAAGGATGTCGAGACAAAAGTTATAGTATTGTAAAACGAAATCTCGAAAAAAATGTCATAGTATATTATGTCCAATAAAGTGAAAGAAGTATAGTATACTCAAAATGTCAGTATATTGGAAAAAGTCAGTTTGGTATGTCGAAAAAGTGATTAAAAAGTATAGTATACTCAAAATGTCAGTATATTGGAAGAAGTGAGATATTAAACCGACAGTGAAAGTTTGCCCTGCCTCCTTGCTGCTGTTCTCTGCTTCAGTGCTAACCACTGGGCCGCTGTGCCAACTGTCAAGGAAGTTGAAAACACTCGTAGCATAGTATGTCATAAACAGACACTGAAATGGCTGTTTTTGAATATAGTGATAAAAAAAGTCTTAGTTTAGTATGTTGAAAAATGCCTTAGTACATGTCGAAAATCCTGTCCAAAAAGGATGTCGGAAAAAGCTAAAAAAGTCTTAGTATAGTATGTCAAATTTTTTATAAAAAAGGTCATAGTATAGTATGTCAAAAAAGTGATAAAAAGTCATAGAATAGTATGTCAAAAAACATATAGTATAGTATGTCGACAATAGTGATGGTTTAATATCTGGAAAAAAGTTAATAAAAAGTCATAGTATGTTGGAAAAAAAGAGATTAAAAAGTTAAACTATTAAAAAAGTCTTAGTATAGCATGTCGTAAAAAGTCATATTATAAGGATGATGAAAAAAAAGCCATATATAGTATATATGTATATAGTATAGTATGTTGGAAAAAAGTGATAAACATTTGATGGGTTAGTATCTCGAAAAAAAGTGATAACAAATTCATAGTATAGTATGTTAAAAAAGTGATAAAAAAGTGATAATATAGCATGTTAAAAAAGTGATAAAAAAGTCATAATATAGCATGTTAAAAAAGTGATAAAACAAGGCATAATTATAGCATGTTAAAAAAGTGATTAAAAAAAAGTCATAATATAGTATGTAAAAAAAAGTGATAAAAAGTCATAGTATAGCATGTTAAAAAAGTGATAAAAAAGTCAATATAGTAGTAAAAAAAAAAGTGATAAAAAGTCATAGTGTAGTATGTTAAAAAAGTGATAAGAAAGTCATAGTATAGCATGTTAAAAAGTGATAAAAGTCATAATATAGCATGTTAAAAAAGTGATTAAAAAAAAGTCATAATATAGTATGTAAAAAAAGTGATAAAAAGTCATAGTATAGCATGTTAAAAAAGTGATAAAAAGTCATAATATAGTATGTTAAAAAAAGTGATAAAAAATCATAGTATAGTATGTAAAAAGTGATAAAAGTCATAATATAGTTTTTTAAAAAAGTGATAAAAAAGTCATAATATAGTATGTTAAAAAAAGTGATAAAAAATTCATAGTATAGCATGTTAAAAAAGTGATAAAAAGTCATAATATGTAGTAAAAAAAGTGATAAAAAGTCATAGTGTAGTATGTTAAAAAAGTGATAAAAAAGTCATAATATAGTTGTTAAAAAAGTGATAAAAAAGTCATAATATAGTATGTAAAAAAGTGATAAAAAATTCATAGTATAGTATGTTAAAAAAGTGATAAAAAGTAAATATAGTTGTTAAAAAAGTGATAAAAAAAGTCATATATAGTATGTTAAAAAAAGTGATAAAAAATTCATAGTATAGTCTGTTAAAAAAGTGATAAAAAAAAGTCATAGTATAGTACATTAAAAAAGTGATAAAAAAGTCATAATATAGTATGTTAAAAAAGTGATAAAAAAAATCATAGTATAGTATTTTGAAAAAAGTGATGAAAAAGTCATAATATAGCATGTTAAAAAAGTAGTAAAAAAAAAGTCATAGTATGGAATGTTAAAAAAGTGATAAAAAAAAGTCATAGTATAGTATGTTAAAAAAAGTCATAACAAGTCCTAATATAGTATGTTGAAAAAAGTGATAAAAAAGCCATAATATAATATGTTAAAAAAAGCGATAAAAGTCATGTTATTGTATGTTGAAAAAAAGGCCTAAAAACCTTTGATGACATCACTGCTGGTACGTTCACTATTTTTCCAGTCTATGGTAGATTTGTACACCAGAAACTGTTATGTTTATGTTCCATATCATTTTTCATAGCATGAAGGTGTGTTTAGAGGCAACATGCACTGTAGAACTGTTATCGCTGTGCTGCGGATGCAGACCGTGATCACATGGGATCACTGGTTTACCACAGCCGCCCAATCCACAGCACCCTGTTGGTCGAACACTAACCAGCTCTACAGCAGAAAGTTGATGAGACGCCGGCATTCCCTGGAATAAGAATGTACTTTTTGGTTTATTTAAAAAGGAGAAATGGCTGGAAATCTAAAACTGATTTCAGCTTCTTGAAAAGAACTATCTGTCTCTCAAACCACAGCATAAAGGAAAATGTATGTACTTCACCCACTACACTCGACTCCTGCTGCCTCGCACAACTGCCTCTAGCAGACTGTCACCCAGCACCCACAGCCCAGAGACAGGTTCCCTCCCAGCAGATGGATGGGACAGACTGACAGACCTGAAACACTGTTGTCCTGTCCCCTCCGACTCACTGCTTCAGCTGCTTCCCTCTGCCTGTTTCTCTCCCGTCTTGGCTTTTGTCATATATTGACCTTCAAAGAAATAACGAGTAGTCAATATCTGGCCTCCTCCTTTATTGTATCACACAGGACACGTTCACTCAGCACAACTCTTGCTAGGAGCTTGGGGAGGTTGGGATAGCCCAAAATAAATAAATAGATGTAGTCAAATGTAGCCACTACAGTGGCGTGGAGTTATCGGGTCCTGTGTTAAAAAATCCCTCACGGCTGCTCCGATTGGTCCTGCTTGTCCCCTCCTCCCCCTGGGGAGGCCAGTGATTGGGCAACAGTCATGTTTCTTAAAGTAATAGGACATTACAACATTTGCCATGTGATGTATTATATCACTGATTATAAAATTATATTTCCAATTTCTTTAATTTCTTTAGAAGTTGCCCATCACAGAGCACCCTTCCTTCTCCTGGCAACTACTGATGTAACTATTCTGTGATACTTTATTTTCTTTAGCAGGATGGTAGCAATTGCTAAAGGTGAAAATATGTTTATTTGACTTTGTTACTATTTTTTTGTCATATTATTATTTATGATGATGAGTGGTATTACATGGTGTCTAAGGTTTTTTTTTGTGCTAAATTGTCCATTGCCGAACAGGATTATTTTGAAGAAATAGTTCGGGATTTCAGGAAATGCTCTTGCTAAGAGTTAGAGGAGAAGCTCGCTACTACTCTATTTTTGTTTGAAAGTCAAGCATGAATATAGCGGGCTACTTAGCTTAGCTTAGCTTAGCATGAAGACTGTAGGCATTGGGATAAATAAGCTCACTCAAAAGCTAGAAAATCCATCTGCACTGCTAAAGCTCTCTAATGAACACAGAAATGGGGAAATTACTGTAAGTATTGAAATTATAGAAAGGACTAAGTCCTGACATCACATCCTGGTTAGCCATTGTTCCACAATATAATCTCTCTTTGAAGTGTTATTATGGATCTCACGTTATTTACAGGCAAGTCCTGCCACTGGTCTTGAGTGGTTAAGGTTAGGATAGCCGATTGGTTGGGGGATAGGACCTGGCCAATAGTAGTGCATGGATGCTGTTAAAGGGTGGGTCTTGCCTAGAAGTTGCATGGGTTCTATAACGCCTCAATGAGCATTTCTGACAGACAAACTACACTACACTACAGCATTAGACATTGAAACCTTGGTGAGATAAACACAGTTATCCATAATATTCCCCAGCAACATTTTAGCTGGACTCTCTGCTGTCTACAAACGTCTACAGTGCTCGGTCTTTCTGTCATCCTGTCATTCTTTCATCCTGGATTGTCCACCAGTCGCCTGACAACCTCACTTTGGAATAAGTGAAGCTAACTGCTTCCACTTTTTATGCTAAGCTAAGCTAATCATCGCCTGGCTCTGGCTTCACATTTAACGTCTCACTCTCGGCAACATAAGAGCAAAAAAGGATATATTCCAAATTGTTGTTATAAATTATAGATTATAATCTGGTCTCATAGTGCAGGATAATGTTTGTATTATGGGTTTAGGACGGAAGTTATTTTTAGCAGCACTTACTCTACTCTACTCTCTTACTCTACTCTACCGGGCGTGGAGAGAGAGACTAGCAGGGATGTTGGATAGTCCAAAGGGGTTGGATTGGTCCTTTCTAAAAGTCTATCCAGATACTAGCAATGAAAGATAACTAGTGGCGATAAGAGAGATTATAAATACTCTTTTGATTTGTAAATCAGATGTGTCAGAGGTTGAATTTCTGCTTGATGATGTCTTTGAGTTCTACCTCTAATGTTTCAAAGCACATCGGCTGTGTGTAGAGACATTTGTGTGAAAGCCTGTTTGGAGTGAAATGCTCCGGATCATGAGGCTCTTATGAATTAATGCCAATGCTGTTGCCGCTGCTTCTCTAATCATTGGAGTCTCAGAACGCTGTTTCTCTTGTGAATTGGGTTTCAGGATGCAGAGTGTCAGAGCTATCTTCCTTTCCTTTGGTAAAGCATTTAGAGAGCCACATCTCTTGGGCCCCGTCAGTGTTTTAGTGCTTGTTGATATTTAGCAACGACCTGCATCTCAGGCTCTGAGTGAATTCTTAGAATCCTAAAACAGCTTTGTCTCACCTCAATAGTGTGCATACATTTGAAGCATGCACATTGCATCAGTCCGTTGTGGCCCTCTGCCGTCCTCTGTGATTTAACACCCTGTTGTCTCTGCCTGGTTAGGTTTGACTACTGCAGGTTCATAGAGCTAGACTACGTTCCTATGGAGACAGGCTATATGGTCTCAATGCGCCCGACTAAAGGCTACGCATCGAACAAGTCGCCGACTAAAGGATACGCTTCCACCAAGTCTCCGGATCGCCACAGCCGAACAAACTCTCCCTCGACCCCTCGTTGTCGGTCTGTTCTGAGTCCTCGATCAGTGTTGACTTTTTCAAGCATGGGAGTGATGTTGAATGCTTTTCTGACAGAATTGTGTCCAGAGCATCATGTCTAGTCTGACCTGTTACTCCCTTATTCATTTCTCTTTGTTTGTCCTCTTTTTTTATACTCTAGTGAAAGCTATCCTCACGTTATTTGTTTTGAAGGAATGCTTCACCACATTATATCATTAGCTTCCTAATTCTTTCTGATTTTTCTTTTTTTTTTGCTTTTCATCTTCACACAGCACATTTTTTAACAGCCGCATTGCCCAAATGAGTGCGTGTCCTTGTTTCTAAGGCAGAACTGTTGTCTGTTGCCAGTACCTTCGGCCTCTGTATGCATATTGTGTCTGTGTATTGTTGTTGTGCATTTCGGTGTTGTATTGGCATGTTAGTGGAACAGGCTTGACGTGTGCTCCGTTCGTGTCTTCTTTGATTTGTGATTTTGTATAATGTTCATAATGGTTTTGCTCAGCAGCTCGCAGAATCCACTGTCGCCTTGTTGTTAGGAGCGTGGTCTCATGGTGTTGCAGGAACAGGTTAACATGTTTCCTCTTACTTTGGACCAGGAGGACCCCAGCCGCGCCTAGTAATAGAGATCCCCATGGAAACACCTCCCTTAGCAACAGCAGCAACTCAGGCTCTTGCAAAGGCAGCGACTGCAGCCCCACCAAAGGGTAAGACATCAGAAACTGCTTGGTCTGTTCAGTAAAGTGCTCTTGTCTAATATACTCCATAGAAGGACTGATTGCACTGCTTTCAAACCAAAGTTACAAATAGAAATTTAAACTTTGTATACTTTCCTCACATCGGTGAAAATCAGATTTGATACGTGTATTTACATTCTCTAGCTGTTGTATCTGAAAAATGACTCACCCCACTTGATTTCCTAAAAGTGTCCAAAAGTACATAAAACAAGTGTATATGAGGACTTGCTCATAGTGACAAACCCATGGATTATTATCACCCGACTCATTGTTTTGGTCTTACAGTCCAGTTTTATCTCATCAAAGACAGGAAGCAGCTCTTTTAGCAAGTTCTAAAAAAGGCAAGGCAATGCAAGGCAGCTTTATTTGTATAGCACATTTCAGCAACAGGG
>NC_045739.1:21854422-21854546 GCF_008692095.1 Etheostoma spectabile | reverse complement strand
AGTGCTTCACACAAAATCAGTTAAACAGATAAAACACAAGTGCAAACAGATAAAAATCATAAGCATTAAAAAACGGTAATAGACAGTTAAAAAATAGACACATAAAACACAAGAATAAAAGTTA
>NC_045739.1:21849860-21854412 GCF_008692095.1 Etheostoma spectabile | reverse complement strand
TAAGAAATTTAAAGAAATGAGCAGTCATTTAAAGAAAGGCAAAATCAAAAAGAAAGGTCTTCAGCCATGATTTTAAAGAACTGAGAGTAGCAGCGGACCTGCAGTTTCCTGGGAGTTTGTTCCAGATATGAGGAGCATAGAAACTGAATGCTGCTTCCCCCTGTTTTGTTCCCCTGTTTAAAAAAAATAAACTGGTCACTGAAATGTAATCAGTTCTAAAGAACTAGAAAAAACTCATTTCTTATGATTGTTCTAGACGCCATCAGAAGTACACGTCATGTACGGACAACCATGGTATCCGGCCCCCTCCACCAGAGCAGTACCTCACACCACTGCAGCAGAAAGAGGTGTGTATCCGACACCTGCGGGCCAGGCTGAAGGAAACCATCAACACTCTACAAGACAGGTGAGATTAAAAAAGAGATTTTCCATATTGGCCAGAAAGTCATGTTTTATACTGTCTGACTCTTTCTGAGCTTTTCCCTTCAGTACCAGGTTCTAACCCCAACCCTTGAGGCTAATTATGCTCCTGCATTTAAGGTGTGGGTACGTACCTAGGAGCGTGGAGATACGGACACCATGCCGAACGCTTTGCTGTGGCCTGACGTGCACCTCTCAAAAAATAACTACACGTAGCGGCAACGTAGACCGTAATAACTGTTATGTGTCCACTTGGCCATGGCTCGGTAGCTTTGCATTTCCCCCTACTCATTTCCGGGTTGTCCTTCTCCATAAACAACTTGAAGTCAAGGAGGAGGGTGAACTTTTCCTGCTACAGATTTCCTACTATGCTCAGAAAGCAGAAAGGAGACACTTTGTTTCTCCGACTTTGCCTCTAGAGTCTCTCCGAAGCTAATCACTGTCACGCTCTCATTCGGTCTACCACACACTCCCCACGCACACACACATTCTCCAGATAACGCACCCACCAACGCACAAGTAGAAACTTCAGGCCACTTACGTAGGCTATGGTGAAAGCTCTGCGTGCAGCCTCCGCAGAAGCATAAATCCCACTTTACACTAGGCCTAATATCTGAACTCTCATAATTATTTTGTGCTCTCCCCTTCTCTTCTGTTTTTCCTTTCTCCCTTTTATTCTCTCCATCCCTTCCCCTCTCAGGGACACGGAGATAGATGAGCTGAGAGGCCAGCTCTACAGGATGCAGGAGGACTGGGTTGAGGAGGAATGTCACCGTGTTGAGGCTCAACTGGCCCTGAAGGAGGCGCGTCAGGAGATCCAGCAGCTTAAGCAGGCTGTGGACACTGTTCGCACCAGTCTCAGTGATGCGGGGGGGCTCAGCGGAGACATAGGGGTCCAGAAGTACTTTCAGGACATCAACACTCAGAACCACAAGCTTGAGAACCTTTTGCTGAGCATGGATTTAGCCCAGGCTGGATTAGCCAAGGAGGGGGAGGGCATTCCAGGCTTTCGGACCCGTGTTGGAGGTTCGGCACCAGCATCGGTATCAGGGGAAAGTCCAGGAGGAATACCCAAATCGGCAGTAGGAGGGAGGGGGTCTTGCTCCTGCGATGCTTCGCCAGCCCGTTCTCTAACCCGGAGCTCCACTTACACTAAGCTGTGTGATCAGGCGCTTGCGGACCGGAACGGCAATGGCCTGGACTTTCCTTGTCTGTCAGGTGACGGCACCCAGGACAGCGGCTTTGTGTGCTGTGGGGAGAGCAGCGTCCCCAGTCGGACAGACCTGCTGCTGGAGGCAGCCTTCCTCTCTGAGGAAACAGCATCTTTACTCAACTCCTACGCACAGACCTTTTCCCATTCTCTGCCCCACTCTCTGCCCCACTCTCTGCCCCACTCTCTGCCCCACTCTCTACCCCACTCTCTGCCCCACTCTCTGCCTAGTAGCTCTCTGCCCCACTGTCTTCCCCACACTTACTCCCATACCTTACCTCATTCTTTCCCTCACAATTTGTCGCAATCTATGCCCCACACCATGCCACACTCCTCCACCTATGACAAGCTGTGCACAGGTGAGCGGCACGCGCCCCTTCGTTGCGGCCTGGGTGGAGTGGGCTGTATGAGCCATCCCTGTCTATCCCACCACCACCTCTACCTGCACCCACTGCGGGAGACAGGCATTCAGACCGAAAGCTGCCCCATCCCCGCAACGGCAGGTTACCCCTCGGATCTGGACACCATTGCGGAGCAACGCACTTTCCGCTCCCAGGCCTGTAGCCCCACCTCTACCTGGATGTCTGATGAAGGGGAGGAGGAGCTGGACTCCATCACCACCACAACTTCATTAACCACAGCGACGATGATGAGTACAGCCACAGAGCCGATCCCGTTCACTAAAACTCCTCTGGTCTCTCCCTTACCACGGTCCGCCACTGTGGCATGTTCCATGGAAAGTCCTCTGTATGGGGAGGACGAGGAAAAGCAGGAGAAAGAGAAGGGAGAGAAGGAAACTGCAGGTATGGAGCAGCAGGAGGAAACAACAGTGATTAGATTGGAAGAAGAAGAGAAGCAGATGCGAAGGGGCTCAGTGGGGGGGGATGAGGTGGAAGCTCAGAGTGCAGCGGAGGAGGTAGCACCAGGAAAGCCCTGCGATTTTGTAGAGACATCAGCAGGGACGCAGGGTGAGCTTCAGTTTGGAGGATGCTGTGGAGAAGGCAGACAGGGCGGGACACTGGAAAACCTCAGCATGGAAGACAAGCAGCAAGAAGTTGGTTTATCAGCCGGATCGACCCAGGTAGAGACAGCCGAGCCGAGTCCAAGTAGCCCAGGAGTCTCGCCAGACGTAGAACAGCCTCACACTTCCCAGCCGAGGAGGTCTACTTCCCATGTCGAGATAGCTGGTATCACTGTAGTGGAGTTGCATGATGAGAACAATGATGATGATGATGATGATGATGATGATGATGAAACTAAAGAACAAGGCGCCACAGGGGGCGCCACAGCAGAGGAGGGAGATTTAACCAGCTCTGGGACAATTGAGAAAAGCTACTGGAGTCGTCACTTCCTGGTTGATCTGCTGGCGGTGGCCATCCCTGTGGTGCCGACAGTGGCGTGGTTCTGCCGTGGCCCAGTCCGCACCGGACAGCCCATGTATCACATAGGCTCGCTGTTGCGAGGCTGTTGCACTGTGGCGTTGCACTCGTTGCGCCGGGGAGGGGGGTTGAGGCATTACCCTGCAGGCGGGGGTGACCTGGGCGGATCACAGATATAACAGGAGAATGTGTCTTGCCACTCTGTGATCCTTAGCTACGGCCCCTCCAGTGTGTGGTCTTAGCTTGTTGGATGATACCTGTAGTGTGAGGAGAGGAAGAGGAAAAAAAAAATTCCTGTCCTGCATTTCTCATCAAGGTTAATGGCTGAGGGGAGCATCAGGAACAGGAAATGCGCATTTATGACTACGATCTCTGACTAGTAAAATCTGTTCTGTTTGGTCTGCTCCTTATTGTCTCTCACCCACCGGTCCTTGCTGTTGAAACCAAGATGTCTACTAACACTACTGACTTGTGCAAAACTTAATGAGCTGATTGAAATTAATGATCTATGCTTGGATGTTTAACACTGATTGTTTTTTTCTTTAAATGCGGGAAAATGTTAAAGGTTCATTGATCTGTCAAACTACCAGGCTGTCTCAATTCTGACATGTTCTAACGACGCGTTGGAGAGTGTGCACGAGAAATATGGTGCGCGTGTGTGTGTGTGTGTATGAGAGTGAGTCAGAGTGTAACCAAATGGTCTCGTTGTCTGCAGTGGATGAGCTACACTGCTCGGTGATTAAGGGAAAATCCACCCTAATTCAGACTTCATCTGTCCTTTGACTGTTTTCTGAGTCTTTGACATCTTCAAGACTGTAGACACAGACCTCAGGTTGATTCGAAGGCTAGGACACACCAAAACACAATACTCTTGGATATAGACTAGAGATTATATTGTGCAGGAAATGAATAAGCATAATCAGAATAGCAATCAATGGGTGGTTGCCATAATGGCCAAAGACAGGTTTGATAGAAAAATCAACAACCAAAATCTGATGATCGCTTGATTTTGCTTCGAAATTTCACTCCCCCATATGACATATCTACATATATTTCTCCTTTCTTTAATGTTGATTTCACAATAGAAGCTGCTCTTTTAGTTCCCTCAACCCAAGCAACCAGCATGCCAAGTAACCCAGGATAGTCCGTCATCACAACTATGTTAGCAACACAGCAGAACAGGCAAAAACTCATGGCTAAAGTCAGGTCTTGTGAGGACTTTGTCGCCTCTCGCACTGTGTTCAGTGTGTTTCTACCCTGAGATTATTGATGATTATGATTATATTACATCTCGATAAATCAACAAAGCAGATAGAAAGACTCAAACTAAAGTTAAATTCAATTTCAGTGATAGTATCAAATCATAACAAAAGTTATTTCAGGACACTAGAGGACATAGAGTAGGTCTAGAACACACTGTATAATTTACAAAGACCCAACAATTCCAGTAAATCCCCCAAGAGCAAGCCTCTAGTGAGACAGTGGCGAGGAAAAACTCCTTTTAGACAGAAACCTCGGACAGACCCAGGCTCTTGGTGGGCGG
>NC_045739.1:21844001-21849779 GCF_008692095.1 Etheostoma spectabile | reverse complement strand
GAACTATGACTATAAATAGTAGTTGTAGTAGTTCATGGCGTAGCAGGGCACTGCAGGGCGTCACAGGGTGTAGCAGGGCACAGCAGAGCATAGCTGGGCGTAGTTGTTGTTCCCCTGTTAATTATCCCCAGTTAATTACAGCTCATATTTACAGATGTATTCAACTAGCAGAGCAGGAAATGCTACTTATCTTATGGCTGTATATTGTATTTTCTTTTTATCTTCTACCACCACTGCCTGCATATTTTCTACTTCTTCACCGTTTCTCTCAACCATTAAAGGAATAGTTTGCCATTTTGGTAAATGTGCTTTTTATTTACTTTTCTTACCGCAAGTTAGATGAGAAGCTCAATACCACTCTCGTCTCTCTACGCTATGAAGCTGCAAACAGCAGGCGGTTAGCTTGGCTTAACATTAAAAAAACGCCTGGCTCTGTCCTATCCGTTTACCAGCACCTCCAAAGCTCACTAATTCAATTAAATCTTGTGTAATTTGTACACAACCTAAGTGTAAATGACAAGTTGTGGAGTTATGTTGAGTTACGTGCTGGAAGTCTTTGCTCTTGGGTTTCAGGCTAAGAGAGAGAGAATAAGAATGGACATTCTGTTTTAAGGTGGATTTTTTTCCTGTCCTCAGTTATACGGTTGGTCCTTGTACACTGAAGCTTGTATTCGTAGCCAAATCCGCTGACCTTTTGAATTATTGAAGATAATTGATTTGGGTTGCTTTCATTTCCCATAAGGCACGTAGGGAATGTCTTCAATTCATCAAATCTAATAGGAAAGTCTTATAATGATCCGACACTTGTTCGTAGATACTCACTGGCTCAGTTTGACACTTTGATGTAGATCTGAAAGAAGTGAGTTGTGCTCAGTCTGTGCTGTATATTTCTGCTAACTTAATGCTGTGTAGTTTAACTGTCACTCTGGTAGTGTGTATTTCAAGTCCACTGTACAAGAGTTAGTCAGTCACTGCAAAATACTGGATTTGTTTAACGGATCATACTGCAAAGCATTTCTAGACTTGGAGTACTACATGTTAGACAACACTCAAAATGTAAATCATAAGATAAGATATCTGGGTTTGTAATCGCATTTTGTGTGAATGTGTGTTTCTTGAGAGGACTTTAAAGGGGCGCTATGCAGTTTGGGTTATTTCTTCTTCTGCATAGTCCCGCTTCAACGAAAGTGGCACCTGACGGCAATTTCCTCTTATTGTTGATCTTGTGCAGATGTTTTACTCCATGTGTTGTAAGGGCAAATGTCAAATCGAAATTCGTCTGATTGTCAGAGACTCATGAGCCAATCGTGGATCGAGAAACACCCTGACACGACCAGCACAAAAAAAGTCTGACGCCAACTGAATTATTCAGTTCTTTGGTGAAGAAATAAGCAGCATGAATCTTTTTTTCTTTTTTTACTATTTGGTTGACATATTTTGCACTATTGTTCACTTTATGAATTTAAGCAATTACTTGAAGTTGAGATTGTATGGGTAAGTAAGTGTTGTATGTCCACTGAGTTCTAACTGATTGTTCTGTCGGTCTGCAGCGTCAATTCAGTTTGACGTAGTGCTGACCGTGGTCATGGCATAGATGAAACAGGTCTAACTAAGATAATCTAGACATTTCAGGTAGATCCGTGCCATTTGGTTCTGTGAATTTCATCCATGATAAAAGCTTTTGAGCTCAGCTCTCTACATTTGACCACAATATGTATGTACAGAATGTACTGTATGTATAGGCCATACAAAATAAATGGATATTTAAGTCTAAATGATGTTGTAAAAACACACACTGGTAGAGAATAAGCGGTGTTTATGCTACATGGTCAAATTATGTAATTGTCAGACGTCAGTGACAATCATGGCAATCCATGTCTGTGTTTAGTTTTCACTTCATCGATTTAAAGGGTCCACGAAAGCAGCGGCCGGTATCAATGCATTGCGATCCATGAAAAGTTTGAAGGAATGCCTTAGAGACACAAAGGACTTGGCCTCTTCTCCACTTCCACTTTTGCTCATCCATAACTTGGAACATCACGCTCATTATCATGAGATGTGCACTAGTTATATCACGGACTGTGTGAGCTGCTTGGCTAAAGTGGATTAGGAGGCTATTACTATTTTACGATTTAGAAAAAGCCATATAATCCCGTGAGGGAGCAGGTGGGAGACGGCCTCCTCCTCTACATATTGATGTTTTGTAGAACAAAAATCTCTAATGACGAGTGAGTCGTGTGAATGATAACTACAGTAAATCCTCATTGTATCTGGTTTCAGGCAGTCCAACTCTGCTGCTGGCATTAAAAACTATTGCAACAAACAGGGTGAAGGAGGAAAGGAAAGGGTTGATAAAGTGAACTTGTGATGCTGTATCAGAAGAAGTTCAGGTTTATGAATTCAGGCTTGTTGTGAGTAATCATCCCAAACCCCTTAATTTACCTCTAATCACAACACTCTACACTTCAGCTGCTTATGCGTGCATGTGAATGTCTGATGAGTTTATTTCAATTAAATTGTTAATAATGAATTACAGAGTCCCCCAAAACCCTGAAAGAATATTTTCTGTTTGAAATATATATACACAAGATATCTTGTTGACGTATGCGTAAAGATATGTTAACACATACTTATTTTCGTGCAAACATTACATTTCTAAGCCGTTTGTTCGCTTAATATAGTCTTCGATATTTTTTGTTGCATTGACACGTGAAAATATATTGTGTTAACACAACCACAGTGTTAAAACGCATTTTAATGTTGTTTAAACACTAAATCTCTAAGACGCTATTTGCGTTAATCCAATTCCATAAAGACCTGGGTTAAGATAAAAAGTCATTAACCACCGTCATCATTCTCATTATATCTTGTGTCTCTAAGATACACGTTTTCATTCAATAATAACTTTAATTTAATAAGTTATTGTCTTGTCCGCAGAAGATATGATGTTGTGCGTGTAATACCTTTTGTGCACAAGTTATCTTCTTAACTTGTTAACACACATTAAAATAATAATTTGTGTGTGCAAGAAAAGAATGAATGCTTTTCACTATATTTTTTTGGGGGGGCACCCTGTTCAATAGCTTTTTGTCTTTTGCTTTAATATGTTTAATGTGCGCTGGTGTTGCTAACAGGCCTGTGTTCCACCTTTATGTCTCCACTTACTCGTCGTAATAGGGTCTGGTGGACATAATCGCATCCCTGGAGCCATTTTGTCCCCTATATTTTTTTTCCTGGGTAACAAATAAAATGGCTTGCAGTGTCCTTGTTTAAGATTTTGAGGCTTGAAACTCTTCAGGGTGTGATTGATTCATTCATTCATTCATTCGTTAAAAGTTTAATCTGACTTTCCTTGGATCAGGCGTTACTTTTCAGCACTTTAACAAAACCCATTCTGAGATTATTGCAATGCCAAGGAGGCCATTATGCCGAGTGTCCTACGCTGTCTCTGCGAGGACCTTGTTGTGTCTCACAATGACCCAGTTGTCTATTTCTGTCCCATAATACACCTGAACGTCCTGCTGTAGTGGTGCCAGTGTACAGGGAGTATGTGAGCCAAGTTGGGGGGGTGATTATAGACTACGTATATCATTAAACACGTATGCTGCTGAATGTTTCTTGGGGATGACAGGAGGAGGTGCGGGGGTGTTTGGCTTTTTGTGTCATTATTTGAATGTGTAGTCATGTTATGCTTTATTCTTGTCCAATTGTCTGAGTATGTGTTCCATAGCCTATGTGATGATAATTAATGTATACAGAGGTCACACCAAGTCCTTTAACATCCTACCATTGAGGGCATTCAAAGCCTTGTATAAAAAAAAAGTAGCTCACATCATTGATATCTACAGATAAAGTAATGTAAATTAACTATTTTAATGGCAATAGTAGTGTGTACAGTTAAAGACATCAATGGGCTACTTCTCCATTCACACTCCCACCACACTGTATAAAGAAAGACCAAAAGCCTCTATATTAAAACAGCATGGAGCAAACGTTTCTGTTGTCTTTATATGTGCGTTTGTCTGAATCTTGTCTGCTGGATGTTTTTCTTACTTGATTTTGTGACCTGAAATTATTTGTCCCATTCTCCCAAACCACAGTGATTCTAAAGAATATCTTAGTGTGGGGTTAAACGTAACATCCCGAGTGGAAAACAAACACCACTAAGCCAATGTGAACAGAAAGACTCTTTATTTGTTTTACAATATTATCTTGGTTACATTCGTATATAAACTTTAAGATTTTTCTAGCATTTTCTTACAGAATGACAGTGATGTTTATCTGATTGCATACCTAGAAAATTAAAAGGAATACATGCATCCAAACATGAACAGCATTAAAAGGAGTAACTTCATATAACAAGTAGAAATTCACGACTGTGAGCGCCGCTCAGTCTCATTGTGCTCATCAGTCAAGGAAGGATTATTACAGAGGGGCGTCCTCTAACAACACTTAGCAGAGGAGAGCAAGTTCAATGGCTGAACTCATGATGGGGAATTCCAATGCCTTCAATTTGAGCGGTTGATTTTCAGCATCGAGTTTGTTTTCATGAGTTCTCATATTAACATGAGGCACCACAAACAATAATAAAAAAGCACAACTGTTGAACTTTACTGTTGAAATGGATAAAGGAAAGACAACCTTTTAAAAAGGTAGTGGAAAGTGCACTTAGTGGGTCCGCCCAGCACAGGCCCTGTCCAGACAAACACCAACAATTCCCTAGAAAACTATAGTTAGAAGCACAAAATCACATCCAACAGACACCTTTCTCAACTAATCTCCAGCTAGCTAATCACATCGATGCACTGTGATCTTGCTTACTTGGGCCTTTCACCATCTCACAGCTCCTATCGTGTTTGTGGACAGGGCTAAGTTCCAGCTGCATGGGGCAACAAACATCTAGGGAAACCTCTTTCCCTACGCTTTCCCCCGGAATGTGCACACAGTGTTCCCAGTACCTACAAATTCAACACATCAGAGCCTCATCATGACATTTGCCTGCAGAGACAGTAATTGTGGGTAGGAATTATTATTAATTATACCTCGCCATCTCTTACTCGCTACGTCGTAACTCTCACTTATATGTTAGAAAATGATGGGGATCTACAAAAATAAAATAAAAATAATCTCTACACTATTTTCTTTTACCAATGTATGGTATAAACCAAAAACAATGCTTTTGCTAAAACCTATTAGTTTTACTGGCCAAGTGAATGCGACACTGGAATCCAGAATCCAGTCAGCAAACTTTTTGTCACATGAGAGGCCCCAGAGGTTATTTCAGCTCGGATTAGTCACGTACACACATTAGCGGCCGAGTGCAGGGGCTGGGAGCTGGGAGTCGTGGAATCTACATGGTAGGGCTCTGATGACTGACCATTGGATTTTACAGCATTTTGACAAGATGAAACACGTTCAAATGATTCATCTCCACAATGAGGAGGAAGCTCTGGACTCATGATAGTGTGCATGCTTAAAAAAAAAAACATGTTGTACTGTCCTTTTTCCTCAAATACAAAACAAGAAAAATAAAGATGTAATACTTAGACTACAAGGTTAGCAATTAAAAAGTAATAGACATGTCAAAGGAGATGAGGGTATGTAGAAAAGGTCTATAAAGACTATACTGAACTGAAAAATAGAAGAAAGAAAAGTAAAAAAAGGCTTTTTACGATTATGTTAAAGATGAGAAATGGCGACGATGATTGTGACGCAGGAGTTGGTTTGGTATGAAGACAGACAGAGAGAGAGAGAGAGAGAGAGAGAGAGAGAGAGAGA
>NC_045739.1:21837047-21843991 GCF_008692095.1 Etheostoma spectabile | reverse complement strand
AGAGAGAGAGAGAGAGAGAGAGAGAGAGAGACAAATATATGAGTAAGGAAAAGAGAAATAGAGACATATCGCTGTATTGTAGACATCCTGACAGTTTACAGTCCTCATGGTCTTCACACTTCTGGGACAGAGTGATCCATGGCTGACCGCAGGAGACCGGATGACATCCTGGAGGAAAAAATAAAATAAAATCACATTCATCAGCTCATCCGTGATCAGCATCACGTATGATCTATGTTCATACTGGATTAATTTAAGGTCGCTTTAACACCTGTTTGGTTCAGCTGGTCTGGACCAACGAATGAAATGATACATTGGCAGCGGCTGAAATTCCACACTTACATGCTAATTAGCTTCAATTTAGACGTCAACATATTAACAATCAGTGATTTTGGACTAGTTGCTTACCACGGGTTACAATAGTTAAACGTCTCCAGTCGGCAAAGAGGCACTCAGGAAGTGACGTGGTAATTACAGCTCAGTGCGCCCGAAAATAGACTCACAGTACTACAAAAGTACATCGAACGATAGTATACACGGGGCTCCAGACTAACCTTTCACGTTGGTTGCAACTTTTTTCATTCAGGTGCACCGGCGCATTATTTTGGTGCACCCAAACATTTTCACCATTGCTTTTGCCGCCGCGATTGGATTCAACGGGCACAGCTGATTGCGGCTACTCTAGACAATGCTTGTGATTCCACTAAAGTACCAGAAACTCTCTGCTTCGCTAAAAATACGTGCCTGTCTATTATTTTTGAAGGATCAAAGCGAGTTGCACAGAGCAGATGCCATGGTTCAGGAGACGGAATGCGATATGTCACTTCCTGGGAGGGCATTAGCCTGGTTGTTTATGCCTGAGGTGCCGGTCAACCAGCGATTTTCTAATTACACATTAGAGCCATCTGCAAGGCAGCGCTTCGCTTCCGCCTCCTGTCTGAAACCAACTCTACACACATGCTCACAGAGACAGACCCGCAGGTGCAGCGGTGCAACCAATGAAAACTTGACAGATGTTTGGTCGCATGTTCTGGTCCACTTGTGCTCCCACTGGCTTATCACTACTGAGCTAGTCTCGCTTTGTTGTTTTGTCGCTGAGTCGCGCGTGAGAAGAAAACTCAGATTGGACAGATGGTCTAGCCAGCTGTTTGGATTAACCCTGCGGAGATCTAAGGAGCAGTTAACCATAGTCCTCATATAATAATCGAAGTTTAAAATGACGACACAAAGAAAGCGGAAGGTGACGGACATCGGCGAAAAAAATACATGCATCCGGCGGAATTTCCTGCAGCACCGGAGCAATCCCAGACGTGGAACGTCGACGATATACAGATGACTACTGAGCTAATAAGAGCAAACATGAAGTCATATGAACCAGCAGGTAAGTCATTGATTGGTACATCATCAGCAGCGCTACATGGATCCACATGGGAAAGTGTAATTCTGTTGACTGACAGCACCTTATGTGTGGTTATTAATGATGACACTAGATTCACTGAAATGCTGAAGTCCTACCTCTTAACCATGTGTTCGTAGATGAACTTGGGCATGATGGTGATGGTCATGGCAGTCGGAGAGGTGCTCAGAATGTCCTTGATCTGAGAATCCTGGAATTTTCACACAGGGACAGTTTCATGTGAGGACCTTGTGTGATTAATGAATTGCCATCACATTGTAGGTTTCTTAAAGAACACATTCAAAGCCTTCATCACAGGGCACAATGGAACTACACACCAGCCAGAGAATAAAGTGGACTAGAAGCAAACTGTGGCTACATTGCTGATACAAACTAAAACCATTTGGACTTCACTTCACATTTGTACAGACTTGGAGCTGGTGAATGCTGCACTTACTTAAAAACGCTGCACGTTCCCGCGTCATACTACATTCCACAAGTATGTACGCAGCCATCCCAATGCAAAATTCAAATTAGCATCAACTTAACATTCTTATCACACATGTTCTGGATTTATAATAATTTTGAGCCCATGTTTTTCAACAATGCAAGATCAATAGAACCTATCTTGGCTTACGGCACACACATTACTAGCTCATAGAAAAACAGTTTGTATCCACCAATAACCAGAGAATTTAATGAAAAGACTCGATACACAGAAACAAGTGTCTCACCTTGAGTCCAATAACGTTTTGGCCATTAATTTCACAGATGAAATGCTCGGTCAGCAGGCCGTTGCGGGCTGCAGAGCCATCCTTGACCAGTGAGGTGATTTTACCAGACTTGTAGATAAAGCCCACGTGGCCAGAGCTGTCTTTGTGCATGGTGACGGTGCGCTGAAACGGCCTAGGCACAGACACACGCGCAGACACACACACAGACACACAGAAGCACAGACACACATGATTAGGAATCTAAAAACTTTGTTATAAAGAGCCCTTTTATCAGACTATTTTATTATTAAAAAAACAAAAGTTTACAAGTATATCTGTAAATTTATAATTATGATCAAGTAAAAAATAGAAACTCAGAAAGTGATGGCAACATACAGTACAAGAAACTATTTGTTAATGTTCATACAAACAAAAGCGAGAGAGTTAAGCAGCAGACTGCAAACAATGCAGCAGCCAGCAGAGGGAGCCAAACCTTTCAGCCAGATGAATTATGAAGCTGCATAACAGCATGGCCACTGTATGTGTGAACCATTGCAGTTTCATATTACCAGGAAAACCTTTCCGTTTCGCATTAAGATAGATGAGAACAACCCCTGTAACCATGGTAGGTGTACATAGTACAAATGAGACTAAATGATAGAAGGTTTAGACACGGTTATAATCGTATGTCATGTATTGAAAACTCCTCACCTGTTCCTGACCACGAGCTCAATGCGGGTCTCTGCGGCAGCCTTCAGGGCCTTGTGGGCCTTGTCCACGCTCCAGCCGGCGCAGTTCTGCCCGTTGATCTGAAGAACCTGGTCCCCAAAACGCAGCCCGGCCAAGGCCGCGGGAGAGTTGGCCTGCACCAGCTGGATAAACACTCCCTGAGAGAGGACAGATAAAACATTCAAAATGAGTCCAAGGAATGGATGGCGAGGGGAGAGACAAAAGACAGACTGCGATAGTGGAGAGAAAACAGAGCAAATGGAGGAGGAAGGAGGCAAGGACATCGAGGAGAAAAAATGTCCATAATGATATAAAGATATTGCTAGAGATTTGAAACAGCGAAAGGAATTGAACCAAGATGGCTTGTGTCTAAACAATTCTTTCAAAAGAACAAGTTGCACTCTTTAACTTGATGTCCGTGCAATATAATTAAATCATTTGGATTGGAATGAAGTCTTTTATTTTGAGGAGTCGGTGCCCTGTTAAGTCAGGTGTGTGGTGTCATTTCAGAGGTACATCGATCGTCAATACACTGAATCTTTCACCAATTCATTTCAGTCATCTGACAACTGTATTAGTGCACCTCAACACAAACGGAATAAATAACTACTACTTAACTACTTCAAGAGGCTGTAACCCACACAAGCTGGCCGAGTATCAAAACTCACTCGTAGTTGTTTTTGTTTTTCTTACAGCACATGGATTCTTCAATGCTCCTAGTGATGATAATAAACACCCAGTACCTGTTTTTGTTGCTAACTTTACCCTGGTAAAATGACTGTACTGTTATAGCTAATTTTACATATGTCCCAGAAATAGTACATGATATTAAAAACAGGCCTGTTACATGTCATCATCATGATGATGATGATGATGATGACGACATGTAACAATTTAAGGGACGCTCAAATTGTAACAGCAGAAGCAGGTGTGTTCAAATGTGCAGCTTCACTTTATCTAAAAATATAGCTACTATCCATACTAACAACACTTTTTGCATGCGTTTTATAATAAATCTGTTGGCAGTGGTACGCCTTCACAACCCCAGACAATTTAAGCAAACAAATGTTCGAATTGTCACTCTGTAAAATGTATCTTCATAACATGTATATTGTTCTCTAAAGGCTGAAACTTAGGAAGATTGCCCACATTAGCTCTGGTTAAACTTTGATGTACTTTTTTTCATTGAAAGACGACCACCATCTCCTACATTGGAATAATAGGAAGGGATGCTTTTTGTGAGTGTGTTCAGTATCTGCTCACAAGACTAGTAATAGGATATGAGAAACTCTGGCTTTAGAACTCAGACATGACAATTCCACCACAGTGATCTTTCATTAAAATAGATTTAAATCAATACATAAATGTCCCTATGAATAACAACAGCCCAAAAAGTAGTCGTCAGATTACTTTTTGCAAAACTCAAGTGTTAGTTGCCTAATTAGTATTGGTGAAACCACATTGTGATTAACATGTCGGATCATGATGTTTCAGATACAGAGTAAAACAGGTTAAACATTGATGGAAGAGTAGAAGAAGTCATCCGTATGTTGTCAAAGGGGTGACAATGAGTCTGGGCTGAATGATTAATGCAAGAAGGGGTGCCGGTCTACGAGTTTGTGACACTGACTTACATTGTCGATGGACCTGAGCCGGATTCCCACCTTCCCTTCCTGGTCTTTACAGAGGATAATCTCCCGCAGCCCTGGGCGGATCTCTGCCCTCCTGATGCCGACGTCCGCCCCCGTCACAGGCCGCACCATCCCCCCGACACCTGACATGGAGGGCACTGCCACTTGCTAAGGAGTGGGGGAAAGAAAGCCACATGGCAAGGGAGGTGAGAAAGTAAAAGAGGTGGGTTGAGAGAGAACCAGGGAAATTTAGTGGGGGTGAGACAGAGGCGAGAGGAAGAAAGGATTAAAGTGGCATGTTACATTAAAATTCAGGAACACTGTATCAAATAGAGGCATGTGGGAGGATTCAATTTCATCACCTCCTCCACCAGTGAATGAGATTAGGAGTGCTTCAGGCACTGCTTTTGAATATGCTCTGCACTGCAACAATGAAGAAACTAAAAACACTAAAAATACTGGTGGAGGTGACGATATCAGCAAACAGCAGAGAACACAGATGGTTAAATGCCAGCTGACAAGCTAGGGTTCTGTAAGAGACTTGGCATCTTCAGGACACACAACACAGAGAGAGAGAGAGAGAGAGAGATGTAGAGAGAGCAGAGACGCAGAGAGATGAACGGAGAGATGAGAGTGAGAGAGAGAGAAGAGAGGAGAGAGAGAGATGCAAAGCTCACCCCCCCCCCCCCCCCACTCTGCTCTGTGAGTCACTCAGATATGTGGATCTCCAGGAACAGAATTGTTTTGTGCTCGGATAGATCTACAGCTCATGGCTCTTTCAATCTACTAAAAACAGGTTTTTAGTTAGAGGGCTGATCGTTTTAAGTGAGAGGCTTTAAAGTGATCTAAGGAGTTGTTATTTATAAAAAGGGTCTATTTTGACCCAACATTATAAAAACAGATTTTTGATGGAATGATGGTATCAATGGGGAACTCCACTGATACTATACATGAAAGTCTGTGTGTCGCTTGAGTCCGTGTTGGTTGGGGCTTAAGACTACATGTTTTAAACAAGAAAAGAAAACACTGACACACATCCCCCAGGACATACACAACTACTTACATTGTCAGCCACGGGCATCAAAGCCAGGTTCCTTTGAACTTCATCGCTGTTGAGGGCCAGACCCATATAGTCTCCTAGCTCCTCTAGGTTAGGGTACAAGCCTGGGAGAATAGAGGGAGGGGGGTGTGGAAGAAGAAAGGTGGGAGGATGGGTGAAAAAGTGAGCCAGAGAAAGATGGCGGGAGGCAGAGCAGGTGGGAGAGGTGTAGAGTGAAAGACAGGTGGTTGGTAGGGTAGAGAGAGGGGGGAGAGAGAGAGAAAAAATAACAAGATGTTCCATAATGAACAAATGAATACATAGGATATTACATATGCATGCCCTGCTTTGCTCTGCTTGAAATCAGTTGATGAGTTTGTAAACCTTTTCTCTTTTTTTCCCTGTAGTTTTCACACTGAGAAAAATCTATGCAAACAAAAACGCATTACTATAAACCATAGGAGGCTGTTCCCACGTGGTCAGTAGTGTTTAGGGCGGTAGCAGGAAAGTAAAAGCTAATATCCTGTATTTCCATTGTCAAACTATCTAATTTCAATTAAATCCTTTTCCAGACATTTTTTGCGAGCTTCTACTTGCTGAGACTTCACTCTGCTCCGTCTGTGTCCGTCTCCATCTTTAGCTGGGGCTGGTGTGACCACGATGACACAAATGACAGAATGCTGCTACGGTCTGCATGCTCTGCTGTATCGCCGATTGCAAAGCGGACCTGACTATATGAACTGTTAAGCTTAAACTTGTGAAGTACACGGTAGTTTACTAGCGAGTGTAGATTTGAGTCGTGCATGCTCAGATTTTAACGGTTTATGGCATCACATGTCATACCCAATGAGAGTCAAGTCAGACCGGCTCTGGTTGAGTGCAGATGTGAGTTGCGCATGCTCTGATTTAAACAATTTACAGCATAACATGACATACTGAAATTAGTGAAATCCATGAAATAATAAACTTTTCTCATTAGAAACAATAACGGAAGATGGAAATCATTTCAAAAACGGTTTAGCTTTCTATGATTGATTGATTGCTAGCGTTAGCTCAAAACGCCATTCAACTGACAGCCTCTGTGATTGATTGCTAACTTGTAGCCAGCAGTGAACCAACTTTGTTAATTAGGACCATTTTTACTGTGTTGACATTACAGAAGATTCTTGTTAGCATCTTGTAGGCTACTTGTCGCAAAATGACGCATCCGCAACTCACAGCTTCACTCGACTCACATCGGGCAGTGACACATATTGAGTATCTTTTTTTTTTGTTTGCTGCGGCCCACAATGCCTGATTTTGCAGGAGCTTTTGTAAAAAACTGCGATAAAAGTTGCGATGTCTTTTGTATTTGTTTGCATTGAAGTTGCGGGAGTTGCAAAAAAAAAGTTGATTTTTTTTTGTATGGTTCTTTAAAAATAAAAAGGAAACTTGTT
>NC_045739.1:21835803-21837037 GCF_008692095.1 Etheostoma spectabile | reverse complement strand
TAAAATTACTCTAGGCTGAGTTTTCCTAGTAACCTTATCATAAAGGCTCAGGATGCTGCAAATGTTGGTGTAATATGACAATGGCTGGTGGATATAAGACAAAAAATATTTTAATTTATTTAATTTATCACATTTGAACATGTCTGTCAGTGGCTTCTTGACGTTTGCATTGTTGGTTAATTTCCTATCCTGGACTGGGAAACACGTTCATACGGTTTGATAAAAGGACTTATTGGACTTTAAGTTATCATTGCAATAACGATTGTAGCTGTCCTCAATTTAGGTCATCGTGTGCGTCTCATTTCCGCCTTTTCCTACAACCACCGCGTGTTTGTTACAGGGTACATTAATGTTAAAATATACAGGTTGGCAGACGGTCTGAAATGTTTTGCACGGTCTTTGTACGTTTTGTTGGTAAATGTGAGATGTTTCAGTCACACGTGTCTCGTCTCCATATCAGAAACAAGGAAATGAATTTGGCGACGTCCGTGTGTTACATCAATGCGTTCTCACTCCTGCTTGGTCAGCGTTTTGATTCAACTGAACAAGGCACGCCCATTGGTCTCCATCTGAACTCAAAAGGTGTACAAACATTGTTATATTAGGCGCACCTATTTTGCTGATCTCTCTCTTTTTTATTTCACTTTACACTTTATTCATGCCGCCCATCACAGTAGGGTCCTGCATGAGCTGTTGGAAGAATGCTGATAATGTAGTAGAATCAGTAGTCAGTTCCTTGCTATGACAGAAAGTGTAATTTATGATCTTTGTGTGTCAGTCTATCAACCTATAAATACACACACAAAGATTTAAAAGCAAATAAGTGATGCCCTTTCCCTCAGGTAAACTAAAAAGCTGGCTAACTAATAATGCAGTCCCACAATATTAACCAGTTTTCTACTTTGAATTCTAAAACTCTATTACAGATGTAAAACAGGGGTTTGGATTAAGCTTGTTCTTCTTGTTTTACTGTCTCTCTCCTCGGTCTTCTCAGTCAGCTCACATATCAAGCAACAAGACCTACATACGGTACCAGGAAGTAGCTAAGTGATTCTAAATCAATACTTGCATCATTATTTGCTTTTTGTCAACAACAATGGTGGGGTATAGTCTATTGGTCATAAGTCATGCACACACTCCACCCAAGCACTCAGAAATCACCCACTGTGCAGGAGAAAAAGATAAAGATAAAGAGAGAGAGAGAGAGAGAGAGAGAGAGAGAGAGAGAGAGAGA
>NC_045739.1:21828615-21835793 GCF_008692095.1 Etheostoma spectabile | reverse complement strand
GAGAGAGAGAGAGAGAGAGAGAGAGAGAGAGAGAGAGAAACTGAAACACCCACACATTGTTGGCAAAACATAAAAAGCACAAATAATAGAGATCATGATTCGTCCTATAGAACTAACTAGTGATAACTAATAATTTCTCACCTGAACGCTTTCTTCTCAGAAGTCTATCTTGAGCTATAGTGTTTGGGAAACAGCCCCTGACCTCAAACCTCTGAGTAGTCAGTAAGTGAGGACCTGGATTCCACTGGCTGATTTTTGACCCTTTGTTTACCAGACACATGTCTTATTGATGCTTTAAGGCGGGGGGGGGGGGCACACTGGAAAATGAGAATCACATCAAGGCCCAGACATAGAGTTTATTGCTTTTTTATGTCATGGGAAAAGTCAAATATCTTTGACTGTTTTATTGCATGTCTCATATAGTCTTCTCACTTAAAGTTTGGTTAAAGGGGCCGGATTTGGCCCGCGGGCCTTGAGGTCGACACGTGTGCTTTAAGGTAAGGAAACAACTACAATAAAAATCTGAATTTAGATTGTTCTGCAGCTTTAAAAAAGCAGATGAAGGTTGTGTATGAATGTTCCTATTAACTTCTTCCTATATGATGAGGAAAAAAACTTTGACAGGAAGAAGAAAAGTCACTTTTTTGAGGTGATTTAAGGGCAGCATTTCCAGCATTAGTATATCTGTGTAGGCTTTGGTCCGATGTTGATGTCAGTCTGTCCCCTTTCACCTACCCTGTTTCTCCTCCCATCTCTCTTCTAGCTCACTCTACACCCCAATCCCTCCTTCCTTTTCAAATCAACTCCTCCTCCTCTCTTTCTCCCATCATGCCCCTGTCCCAGCACAACTGCCAAAGCCAGTCTCCATGGTGACTCATAGCTAGCTCTGCTGAGGTAGAAACAAAGGACCACTGGACTTTGAATCCATAGAGAAACTAAATGAGTGGGAGAATAGGAAAAGAGGGTGAGGTGATGGAATATAAGAAGAAGGGTTGTTTTGTGATTGCTAAATGGGCCCCTTGCCCATCTTTTACACATGTTTGATATTCTAAGGATGCCTCCTTTCTTTCTCTTTCATCTCAGCCTGGTTTACTACATGTCTTCTTTCACACAAACTCAGAAAAACAATTCCCCAGAGCAGAAAACATTGACAGAGAAAGACATAAATAGTCACAAACACAAAGGGAGAGAAATCATAGCCGGTGGGGGGGGGGGGTGTCCTGTTTTGTTCTGCATGTACAAACACATGATATCACACTAACGTGATATAAACGGGTTTTTTTTCGCTCAAACCTGGAGCAACATGTGAAACGTGTCTCTGCTTATCGTCTACTCTCTCTTACACACAATGAGCATGCGCAGCTTAGAGAATTTAGAGAATCCTGACCTGCATCATTTGGCCAACAGAAAATTGCATATAAATAATGCTTTTAACCTAAATCAGGTATTATATTCTATGTGAATATTACATTTACTCCTGTTATTGTCCAAAGACCCGATAACTCCTCCTCCAAGCCCAGTCCTCTCATTCCACTCGTCTTTATCCATCCCTAATACTACAGAGCTGTTCTTCTCCAAAGAATAGCGCAGGCTCAGAACCACAGACCCCCCGCACAGACAACAAATACCCAGCATAAGAAACAGAGGGAAAGAGACAGAATGACAAAGACAAAAGGAAAGCAGATACAGATGAAGGTGTTACAACTCAGAGAAAGAGGGGTTTCACAGATTTCTCCGGCCGTAGACAAGTTAGTAACACAGTAGAGGGGTAGAATACGCCCTAAAACCATTCTCCAGTATATGTGAGACTCACTTGATCCTGGCATCTCAGCAGTGGCTGGCGGAGGCTGATAGGTTCCCTCAGTGATAGCTGGCATCGAGGTGGCAGACTGAGCAAACTGGGCCTGGGCCTAGAAAGTAATCAGACACACCAGTCAACTGGAAGTGTACTTGGACTTAAACTGGTAAATATTAAATATCGGACGAAAGGAAACGACTGAAGAGAGGTTGTTAAAGAAACATTAATCTTCATTAGAAATGCATGTCCATTTATAATAAATAAAAAAACTCAATGTTCCAGGGCAACCAAGGATACCTTCAATGGCATGCAAACGTTAAAAGATGATCAGTGATTTAATACTCAGGGACTTATTTGATGACTTTAATTAAGATGGGGGACTCCCAAGAGACAGATTAAAGACTCTGAGCCCTATTGTAACGATCTAAGCGCAGGGCATTAAGTACATGGCGCGGGTGCATCTAGGGCATGTCCAAATCCACTTTTGCTAGTTTGGCGTTGGAAAAAAGGGTCTGTGTGCCGAGCGTATGGTTCAAAAGGGTTATACTTAGTGTCTTTATTAATTCATAGGTGTGCTTTGCGCGTAACATGCAAACAACCAATCAGATTCAGAGGCCAAAAACATCTTAAATGTTGGTTTTTTTTTTTATTTATTTTTTTAGGATGTTTTTTTTTTTTTTTAAGATAAAAACTGTTATACAAGTAGCAAACTTCTTTTAGGGATCATTTGTAGATCCTGGTTTGTGAGCGTAACGTTAGCGAGTGTATGGACAAAGATCAAGAGAGAGAACGTGAATGAAGTTAGCCGTAACGTTATGGCTGTGAACGTAGCAGTGCAGCATGTGTACAATTTGGTTTGTGGGTGAATGAATGCTGCAACTCCTCAAGACTCAAACTGGGCTTTAAAAAAAATTGATTTTCATTTGAATGATCCAATGTCGATTCATAAAATCCAGAATCAATCTTTGTTCATAGGAAATTAAAAGACCTAAGAAACACGTTGGTACGTGCCATGTCATGCTACCTTGTCGGGAAGGGGGTTAAATAACGCTCCAAAGACTAGCTATATTTTGGCACGGGAAAAACTGCTATGGCCATTTTAAAAGGGGTCCCTTGACCTCTCACCTCAAGATATCCGAATGAAATGTCACTCAATACTCGGGACTAAGTGAATCAGAATCAGTGGCCATACACAGCCCTACTCAAGACCCAAGCCAATTTTTCTGAACCGATTCACCCTAACCCTTACCTTGATAACCTTGTCGACCTTGAGGTCCTCGAGGGATGGATACAAAGACATCTAGAGGAGAAAACACAGACAGCTGTTAGTGGAGGGATGGCATAGCTGTATGAGCTAACAAACCAGCCAAGTAAGCCTCGCCACACTACTGACTTGGATAACCTCCTATTACCCATATGTCATCCATTACCTTTACACTCCATTAAGCCATCCTCTATGATAAGATTTAATGAAATGACTCTCTGTAATGTAAAAAGAGATGCTATGGGGTGCTGATGATTCCATTGAGAATCAAAACCAACTCTGTCGCTGCATGCAACTTTTTGGCAGAATCTTGTTCATCGTTTTAGTTTCCTGGATGACAAAACCATAAAAACGCTACTTAGCTGTCTGGCATGTAATGGCACAGAGATGACATTCTTGACTGACAGATAAAGACAAGCAAACATTCAGCAAGTCAAAAGAGAGCCATATGTTCTTCTCTGGGTCTGGCAGCACAAACAACATCTACAACTATTGAGCATGCTTGTCATTGATTGGGAAGACAGCCATTTTGTTCAAGCTGAATCTCAAAATCAGGCTGCATTGCAAATACAGTTTATAAGCGGACAGAAATGTTAACAGGCATTGACAAGTGTATGTGTGTGTGCTGACTTTGCCTTACTGCTGTAAATGACTAAGTGTTTTCATGATAAAGCTTTCTGTTGAAAGACAAACATTTACACTGAAAAACACATACAGGTGACTTGTGTAAAGTACTGGCTGCCATAACACATAGTGAGTAAACATGGGTGGATGGAAAAACACATAAGAGCATGAAAGCAAAGAAAACGGTTAACAGCTCTCACCGGGTCCCTTAATATTGTAAACCATTATGACAATAATGGTGGTCTACTCAAACCAAACTAGACTCACAAGTACTTTGAAGCACTCACTACCACGGTACTACACACCAGCAGCCTGAAGCTGGAAGAGGAAATGGAACAGCTGACATAGAAAAGCAAAACAGGCTGAAACATGCAGTAGGGAGATGTCAGCTGTTAAAACACAAGTGTGTTTGAGTTTGACATGTGTCTGGATAAATCAAATTCATCCATTCATTTGCATTGGTATACACTAACGTTCCCACTTCCCTATGTCCCCCGGTGTCTGCAGTCATTTTAAAGGCAGTGGCTGCTTGTCAAGCATACTGAGTACTCCTAGTGTTAACATTAAAAATAGCAACATCCCCAGTTATATTCAAGCTGGGGACCTTTTCGGTGAGTTCACCTCCCCCCCACACACCCCCCCCTCTCCAATGTTTTATTATCTGGCTCTACTAAAGTATCTCTCTCCCTGGTTTGGGCTTCTACTATCTATTATCTATAAACTAGTACTATTTTTTAATCAATTGCTTGGTCTAAAAAAACATGTTTGAACTAGTTCTTCAAGTATCTGACATTCTTATCATAGGAGACAATGGAAAACATTTTCACATTTGAGAAGCTAGAATCTGAACATCTACTACTTAAAGCTTTAGTGCGTAAATGTTAGAGCCCAATATTAGGCATTTCCCAAACTCTGTATTGGCATTTATAATGGTCGATAAAAAAAAAAAGTTTAAAAAAAAAAGTTAATATATTTTTGTTTATCAGAATTTTAATATATTTTGATGTTCCGCTGTTCTGTTGCGACAATAAAACAAATTATCATATTATTTTAGTGAGAACACAAATAACTAATATTATTAAGGAAAAACTGTTTTTTTGTTACGCGTTTCTGGATCTTTTTATATATATATATATATATATATATATATATATATATATATATATATATATATATATATTGACCAATATATTGGAATATCGGATTTTTTAATTACCAAATATTTGTATCATATCAGTCTTAAAAATCCTTTATCGTCGGGCTCTAGTAACCTTTTGATATTAATAAACGTCCATTACATTCAAGCCATTGCCAAATGAGTTGCTACTAAGCTAATTAAGACTACCAGCTCCACAGAAGTCTCTCTGTATTTCTCAGTGTGGCTAGGTTCAATGTGGATTGGTCTGGTGATGTCATGGACAATACACGATCGACTTGATAAGGTCAGTATTGGCTCAGAAACCAATCCAATGTATTGGATTACCTAAAACAAAAAGGCAGAAATGCAACAACAACAAAATATCTGCACTTCAGTCTTCCCAGTCATGGAAGCATTACTGATTTCTTACACATTTCTTCATTACACTGTGACAACTGTGCGTCAGAATCACAAGACACTGTGGACACATCTCTTACTCAATAGGGACCAGGACAACAAAGGGAGGAGAGAATGGCAGTATTACATAAAAACAACAGATATCATGACCAACTACAGAAAGGCAAATACCTAATGATAGACATGACTATCTGAAAAAATCAAGTCAAATAAAAAGACCGGACTTCTGTTTGTATTGCTTAACACCATCATAAATATATTTTTTAAACAAATCCTAATACACCATCCTGCACACAAAAAAAAGTCTATACAAATGTTTAAAGAGCAAAATATCACAAATATGTGTTGATATGTAGGGCTGGGTACCAAAATCAATACTTTTTAGGCACCAACCGAACTGCCTCTAACAAATCAAGTATCTGAAAAATGCATTGTCATCCAATTTCAATACCTAAGGAGTAAATCTCATCGGCGGCAGAGAGAGGGCTCACGTAGTAGGAGCTTAAAAATAAATAAAAAGATCTGCGCCATAATGTTGTAATTTCTTTACGAGACACAGTCACAGTATAGGTATCGAACATTTTTGAACGATACCCAGCCAGCCCTATGTGCCATGTGTACACAGTGGTAGGATGTGTGTGGTAAAACATTCATTTTGACACCAGTACGCGAAAAATGCAAACAGTCCCTAAAATAAGCAAATCACTCTGACCACAATCCCATTACTGCCGCTTTCCCAGCTACTCCAGCCACCTACTCTACTCAGTTATTTTCAGTCCTCGCACACAAGAGCGTCATTGTGTTGGACACAGAGGAGCATTTTAATACTTTCTAGTGTTTACTTTACAGCTGTGTTTGTTTGCTCGCTTTATATTCCTCCCTCATTCGAACTAGCTGGCTGGATGTATCAGTGAATAAGCCTGGAAAATATTAGTTTGGGCTGAGTGCAATGACAGTCCCATTCCTCCTCCGAGAGACCTAGGGTTCAGAAAGTAAATTTTCCATTCATTTCTCCCATTGACGTCTAGAAAAATCTGTATATAAAAGAGTTGTAGACCATGCCTTACGATAGCCAGCTACGGCGTGTCTCATAAACATACAACATATCATTTCATGTGAAAAAACGGACAGAAAATCAAAAAAAACAAGACTGTGTACATATTTTCATTATCGAGCGAAGGAACTACTCAACCCATAAACCAAGGCGCACCACTGAATAAAAGGAAGCTAAGGTTTGTTTCGACTAAACGCTAGCTGAGACACCTTGTAATAACTTTAAAAGACCCTCAAAATAAAACCTGAAAATAATCGTTAAAGTATATATAACAGCTGTTACGTCAGCTATAGCCTGCTTTTCACAGTGTTTAGATTGAGTTAACATTATTTAAGACTGAATCAAGCTGTCAGCTAGCAGTTAGAGAAATTTGCATTTAGCTAAACTAACGTTAGCTTCCCAGTGGAGGCTAACAGCAGAAGCGCAGGAACAGATCGTGATTCCTGCAGTGTCGTAAATCCTTCATGAAACAGGATTCTCATCTTGCGCATGCGCACAGATCGGGTACCATCAGCTCCCCCTCCTCACAAGCAAGAGTTCCACCAATCAGAGGCATCACTGTCGGATTGTTCAGAATTGTGGCTAATGAAGTATTATCCAAGACATTGCGAATAAAAGACATTTATCTCAAAACAAGGTTGGTGTGCCCCTGAACTTTTGGCATCTATATGAGCGTATACAATCGCTTAGTCGTGTCGTGGCTAGTTTTAAGTCTACCTTTGACCGTTACGATTTTATGGCTTATACTCCAATTGTCAAGAAAGTGCATTGTATTTTACTTCCGGAACCCGCTGTGGGCAGAACAGTTGAGCTCTACAGGACTTATTGGCACTACCACCATGACACACACACACACACACACACACACACACACACACACACA
>NC_045739.1:21825220-21828605 GCF_008692095.1 Etheostoma spectabile | reverse complement strand
ACACACACACACACACACACACACACACACACACACACACAGAGCACTTTATGCACAATATAATTGCTCTGTCAGTACAAGCGTCTCATGCTTATACATCCATTAGTACATCCATGTGGATTTTTTATTTAGTATTTTCTCTTGTTGTCCATGTTATTAATGTATGTTATGAGTGATGTCTGTAAGCTACTGGGACCTTGAATATCCCCTTGGGGATCAATAAAGCTATGTAAGTGATGTTCTTTGAAATGTAAAGGGAACTCATATTTGTCTATAAACACAGGCTAAGAGAACAGCTTATAAAAGGCTTTGGTTTATCGAGAGCAGTGCTAGCAAAAACAAACGCTTTGGTGGCAACTGGGAAGGAAAGAGAGGGCTAACTTCAGTAAGCCTGAACGAATTGGTTTAGATACAAGAATGTGGTCTTCTTGGCAGCTTATTCCGGTCTATTGACATGGCTGGGAAAAAAGAGACAGAGGAAGAAGGAGGGAGGTGGAGGACTGACATCGGTAAAACGAAACAGAAGTCTGCGACGGTACTGCTATGGACTGACCCACACCCTTTCTACTGTAGCGCTACACCTCAATAGGCCACATAAACAGGCACCATCAGCTAACTTGATATTTTGACGCTATGACAACGCAGACTCAAAGATAAGACGTGGGGCTTCACTGACGTTAGCTTAGTTATAAAAGAATGCGCGTTTCCTTTATATATTTCCTTAAATTCTAATATTAAGGAACGTTAAACGTCTCTATACATCTTAGAGAGGAACTAACGTCAGTGACGTGTCTTTATTATATGAACAGTTAAGTTACAGCATGAGTTGCAAATCAACGTTAGCTAGCTAACGGCATGGTGCCTAACTGCAGTCATTAAAAAAACGAATCAACCGCTATTAGCTGGTTAAAGCAGGCAGACAGATCTAGTAGAATGGATAGTTAACTTAGTTGAAATTACAACAGTTTGAAAGACGAATGAAGACAAAACTAATGTCTTTTAGCTGAGTCGCGCCGCAGACCGTCTTTGTTCCGACATAAACAGCAGGGAAGCAATGAGCTAGCCCGTATCGTTAGGTTGTTAGGTAAACGAAATCTGGACGTAACAGTTAACGCTAGCGTTACTTAGAGTTTTGGTAGAGACAGTCTCACCTTTAATTTCTTGGTTGTAAAATCCGCTTCAACACTTCGGAATCTCAGACAGCAGCAGCAAACTCCTTTATTTTTCAGCTGTTTCTCTCTTCGTCGCGCTGTTGAAGGGGAATTCTGGAAAGTGATGTCACTGCTGGCTTCCTGGTCGTGAAACCACGTCAATCACTGTTGACGTCGTAAGCCACGCCTCGTATCGGTCACATGAACTTAGCTAGACCACAAACACCCATAAACCACCGCGCACCACCAGGGAGCTACGGTTTGTTTAGCTAACGGCTAATTCGACTAACCGCTAGCTGAGACAGCTTGTAAGAACTTTAAAAGACCCTCAAATAAAAACCTGAAAACAATCGTTAAAATAAATATAACAGCTGTTACGTCAGCTATAGCCTGCTTTTCCTGTTTTTAGGTTGAGTTAACATTATTTAAGACTGAATCACGCTGTCAGGTAGCGGTTAGCCACATTTTCTGTTTGATAGCTAAACTAACGTTAGCTTCCCGGTGGAGGCTAACAGCAGATGCGTGGGAACCATAGACAGTTAAAGAAAGGGGCAAACCACGTCAATCAATGTTGACGTTGTAAGCCACGCCTCGTATCGGTCACATGAACTTAGACCAAAGACTCATCATGACCATTTTATACCTAACATACCTTATAGCAAATAGTAGGCATATTTAGCCGTCTTTGCGCTTTGCTTCCCGGTGTGTTCCGTTGTTGCACTCTGTCAGGTACAGGCCAAATCTGTGATGTCCTCTCAGAAACAAGTTAAATGGCCAAGTGTAACCACATACAAGAATTTGACTCTGGCTTTTTGTTGCTCTCAAAGTAGCCTACTCACACAGAAATATAAAAACGGAAAAATCATAGGACATTAAAGCTAAACAAGGTAAATCAGGTAAGGTTTATTACCACAGTAAGTTACACTTAAGAGGAATCTTCCTTGGGGATTGGTACATGCATAAACAAACAAACATTAAACATAAAGAATTTGATTACAATGTACAGACACAAGTTTGTATATCAATATACTCATTCATAAGCATACACACACACACACACAGTATTAGGAATCCACTTTGTTATAAAGAGCCATTTAATCAGACTATTTTGATTCTAAACGCGTTTAGAAAAAGTAATGTCAGCAGTTCTATAAAGTTATGGGAAAAAGGTCTTGGAGGGTGATACCTTTGAATCTGTTAAGAAAAGAAAACATTTACATGTAACATGTCCTAGCCTCAGAGAGAGGCAGCAGCACACTACCCACTTTCCAAAGCTAAATTAATCCCCAGATCTCTCTCCTCTGTGTGTGTAAAAAAAGAAGTAGGAATGTACTAACTAGAAGTCCCAGCTGATATGATAAGCTGATTTAACACCTTGCTGATTGACAGAACTGTTTGGATCGTTTCCAGTTTCTAAAATGTGAGGAATTTTTTTTTGCATTGAGTAATTTTACTTTTAATACTCCAAGTATATTTTCCTGATGATACTTACAAACTTTTATTAAAAGTAAGTAGCCTATAAAAAGTGTCTCTATCATAAATTTGTAAAACAAATGATCAGTTCACTACTTTAAATAAGTGTGGGTGTTTTATTCAATAGCTTAGCATTTGAATGCAAATGATAAAAGAATGTTAAAAAGATTTATTTTTAAAGACACAGAAAGTGACATATGTGTAAACGTGGAAAATTTTGACAAAAACATCGAGAAAAGCAACAAAAATGTTGAGAAAGGCAACAAAAGTGTGTAAAAAAAATTAACTAAAACATTGTACAAAGTTTTGATTTTACATTTTGACCCAGAAAAAGAAGAAGAAAAGTTGCATGGTCAACGGGAAGACAACACAAGGGTTAAGTAACATTTTCAATGCAGGACTTTTACTTAACAGAGTATTTTTACAGTGTGGTATTAGTACTTTTACTTAAGTAGGGCGGAGTAAGGATCTGAGTACTTCTTACACCACCGCTGGACAGCTGACTTTCATGGGTTCTAGTTCCAGTGGATGAAGAGAAACTGCCCTCAGTCACGCAGCGGTACAGAGACACATGTCATGATTTTTCTATGGAACACCTCTGTGCTAAATTAAAGGGTCATCACAACCTCTTTTCTAATATTTAACCCCTGAGTTGTCTTCCCGTCGACCATGAATTTGTTTTCCTTCCGGGTGAAAAATTCACGCTTTTGGCGCTTTTTTTGACTTTTTTGTCCCTCTTTTCAACTTTCTTTTTTTTTTTT
>NC_045739.1:21822203-21825210 GCF_008692095.1 Etheostoma spectabile | reverse complement strand
AATGGTCAATAAATCTAATTTAATAATAATAATAAAAAATGACATTATACAACATTTTTGAGTTTATAAAAAAAAAAACAGATATTAGGAATTATTTTGACAGTGGTGAGTAGATCCCAGCTGGTTTATGTCAACATTTAGTCAGGATGCCGTTTTAAAACCATCTTAACTTTTTTTTTTCAAATACTATGACATTGAATAAAATGAATAATTTTATTTTAATAGTTTTTTCAATATTTTGTTGTTCTTTTTTGACAAGTTTTTTTCCACTGTTTTTCCACTTGTCCCAACATTTTTGTCACTTTTTTCCCACTTTTTTGATGTCTTTGTCCCTTTTTTATGCCAAGGTTTTTGTAACTTTTTTCCAATTTCTTTACGTTCATTTTTACGTTCTTTCATAAAATCCTTTTTCTTCAAATGCCATACAATTGAATAAAACACTCAAATTCAATTAAATAAATGAACAGATCATTTGTTTTACTCAAGAAGAACGCCGTACGGAACCATCCACGTTATTTCACATTTTGATCATTTGGTTGAAGGAAACCCAATTTTTGAAAATGGGTCAAATTTGACCCGAGGAAAACAGGAGGGTTAAATCTAAGGGTCTAATCTAGCAGGGACGTTTCACACCGCAACAGACTGAATCTTCTCCCGTGTGCCAAGCTTGTAGAACAGAAGTTGCGTTACACTAAGTATTTCCTGTGAATGATCGAATTTTGACTAAAAAAACTACAGAAAAATCTGAAGACTGAGGGCGATCTCCCGTAACTTTAAGTAATAAGTAGTCAAAATGACGAAGAACGCAACCTCTGCTGTAGAACTATGGTGGCTGACGAGGAAACACAAACGGCGTTACCTAGAGTCAGTGTTTGGTTTGTACTGCAGAAACATGGTGATGCAACATATGAAACTTATGAAAACAGACTTACTAATATCAAATATCATTTTTGTGAATAGATCCCCCTAAATCCTATACACTGGTACTTGAAAGCAACCCATGTATGTTGACTGATTTATTTATTTGTGTTTTGCAATATCTGTACTGTCTATTTGTTTGGTTGGTTGTGTAAAAAAAAAAACCTGTAAAATATCTTTAAAAAACACACACAACAAAAGGCCAGTGGAGAGCACTTCTTTTATTTTAAATATGTCATCATCGGTTTAGTCGGCATACAGTAACGGATCAGCAAATAACTACACAGCACAGAGGTGGACTGCTGCTGCACCAGTTGCAGCTTGGCCAATATGTAACACCGGCAGCCACTGTCAAAATCTGACAGCCAGGCTAACGGATTCCTTCATTAAACTCCATCTAAAACTATTTATTTGAGATACAAAACCACTAGGATGCCCGTGTGTCAGCTTCTTTTTCTACAACAACTTCAGTTAGACAGTGTGGTACTTAACTGACACTGGCAAAAAAACAAACTGAAAAAACATTATCTGTTATCGTAGGTTATACACAAGCTTTGCTGATTCTCAGAGATAGAAAGTTGGCATTTGAAAAATACATGCTTGAAGTTGTTAGACAAAATAATGGGGGAGGTCACAATTTGATTGATTCCTCAACCCCATTTTGTAAATTTCAAGCATTTCCTTTTTTTGTCGAAGAAAAAAATAATCCAATTGGTGTGCGTCAAGGCAAATCTCGTCTTTGTACTGTTCAACCTGTGTATGGCTTTAAATGGGGTTTAAGGACTTGGCGAGAGGAGAAGGTGATAATATTGCTAATTGGATGCAAAGCTTTAACATGTACAGTACATACAAGGGGTTTCCATCGGTCCTAGAACATGCTGATAGGCTAAGGTAGTGAGGAAGGGAGAATATTTAGGCACATGTTAGAACTATCTACAACTGTGATTGGTTCTCCTTTGGGCCAATTACCCCTCTCAAGCTCACGCTTGAGTTAACAGTTCCAGTACAGTGACGCTATATAAAAATGGGCATTTAATGTAGCAAACTTAATCCCTGTGTTGCACCATGACATTTCACCACAGGTAGCCACTAAATTCAACACTACGCTTTACTGTATCTAACAAGTAGAAACTCGTCTCATTTGTTCTGATGTTCAACTGGATATAGATACAAATGTGTGCTTTTCATTTTCTTTTAACAAGTTATTGTTTCTCTAATATAACAAGCACCAGCTCTCGAACATTATAATACTATTACGCATTGACTCATACGAGATGAATGTCACTGCTAGTGGTACATTGGTATTTTGTACTTCTCAGCGTAACCATGCACAACCCACATTTCAGAAAACAAAAAGAAAAGTAAAGCGCAATTCAAAAGAATTCAAGATTAGGAACATGGAGGTTTGTAGGGTTATAGGCCCATGGTTTTCAGGAGGAAGAATATGCTGAAAAATATAATTCACTCAGTCATAGAGACAAAACAAAAACAAAACACAAACTGTCATATTTGGATGAAAAAAAGTAGTGGAACTATAGACTCAAGCCTCTTATAGAATCAAGTGCAGACTCTCCTAGCTTCTCTCCGGGTCATCCACGTAGGAAGTCACCTGTGAAGACAACAAGAGGGAGATTCAGATAAAGCACAAATAACAGCATGCCTCAGGTGTAACGCTACACTTTTGGCGTCTCTGCGCCACTACTAATAGTCTAATGTCTTAAATGAAATGCATTTCACAGTAATGTGTGCGCTTATGATCTGAATTTATGTGCATGGCAAACAAGCTAGATATGCACATTGTATCCAAATGAGCCTTTGGACTGACCAGTACATATATTTTGTTACTACCCAGACAATAAACATCCAAACAGAAGTAGATGCAGGCCTCCTGTACATCATTGTTCAAATTTGACCTGTTTTCAAAGTTTCTATATCAAAAATATGAGATTTCTTCTCCCAAATATTACACAGATGGTTCCATTCACAAAACAGGCTGTCTATCCGTTTCTCTGATCTTAACTATCAGTCAAAATTATTCATAACAAGCTTGTACAAGCTAAAATGGCAGTTAACGGGGCAAGTTTTAGAG
>NC_045739.1:21822084-21822193 GCF_008692095.1 Etheostoma spectabile | reverse complement strand
CTTTGTGCCTTTTAACAGACACACAATGCAATTCAAATGTCTGCAGAACGTGAACAGGGCTCTTACGTAACATCAAGATGCGTTTTCAAGTCAGACATTGTTTTAATTC
>NC_045739.1:21819406-21822067 GCF_008692095.1 Etheostoma spectabile | reverse complement strand
CTTGCCGGTGGGTAGCTTGCTTGCCTGGTTAGCTGCTAGAGCTAGCTGTTAGCTGCTATTGAAAAGTGTGTTCAGCCAGGTTGGTGTGGTGGGTGTCCTGCCTTCGTGGCGACAAATTGTAGTCTATTTCCCCTCAAAAATAGGTAATTTAGCATTGTAGTAGTTAAGACCATATCAGTAACTATGTAACACCATGAAATGACCTATTTTTGAGGAGAAAATAAACTACTATTTGTTGCCACAAAGGCATGGAGGACACCCGCAAAGTTGTTGCCGGCTGCGGGAGGCGAGGACGAAGGCTGCCTGCCTGGCTAAGGGAACTACCACACAGATCGACACTGCCAAGCCTCCTACTCGCCAACAACAGATCAATCACACACAAAATGGATGAGCTACAAATACACACGGAACTGATGCTTTATGACTTTGACAAAAGCCTTGCTGAACACACTTATCAATAGCAGCTAACAGCTAGCTCTGGCAGCTAACCAGGCATGCAAGCTACCCACCAGCAAGAAAAAGACAGGGTAGGTGAATTAAAACAATGTCTGAGTTGAAAACGCATCTTGATGTTATGTAAGGGCCCTGTTGATGTTGTACAGACATTTGAATTGCATTGTGGGTCTGTTAAGAGGCACAAAGGAACTCTAAAACTTGCCCCGTTAACTGCTGTTTTAGCTCGATGGAACCTTGTACACATAGCTGTAGCTACTCAGTGTTGCCTGCACTGATTGTGGTCGGGTCTAAAGTACTTACATATTTATAACGATCAAGATTAACATAAAAATAGTTTATTTAATTAGCCACTTTCAATGGAGTCTGTCTAAACTCACTGACATCAAGCTACAGCATGATAGCTGATGACTTTCTCTGTGCCTCAGGAAGAATGTGAATGTAGCTACAACTTGTAAAACCAACAGTAACAAGCAGATTAGTTTGTTGCAGATTACTTACACAGAACCGAAAAGAAAAAAAATGGACGTTTTGTTTCATTCCAAACCCAGCAGCTCAACGTCAAAGATGAGGGTGGCGTTAGGAGGGATGATGCCCGGGTGGCCTTTGTTTCCATAAGCGTATTCAGGTGAGCAGGTCAACTTGGCCCTTTGACCAACACTCATCTGGAGGTATGAGGAGACAGACGATACAAACAGAGGAGAGAGAATGAGATAACAGGGGCCGTGAGGAACAGCTAGTCTGCAACATTCAATCCTGCTAATTAGATCCCAATGCAGTCAAAGTTGGATATTAAACCAAAGTCAAAGTAAAAACATATTTCTTGCTAATGATGCTCCTCATCCACTCTTTATTTAACAATGTATGATGTTGCAGTCATCAAACGATTTTTAAACAGATAAAAACTGACGCTCTAACTCAAAACACACAGCACATAGAGAACACGAAGCTAGAGGACCTGCACACAGGCCGCACCATTCACTAGCCACCTCATTCAGAGGCGCCGATTTATGTTTTAAGTTGTTGGGTGCTAACGGGCGCAAAAAAAGCAGTAGTCAAAAAGTAAGATAAAATAAGATAAGATAATACATTATTCATCCCACAATGGGAAAATCCCCTTGTTACAGCAGCATTTTTCTACAATAAAGAACAACAACAAACCAACAGACAAGCAAACAAACAACAGGCAAACAACAGACAATGTACAAAAAGTACTGAATGAATGTAAAGTGTAAAGTGGCATTTTATAGAAGATATTGTTAAGTAAAGTTAGGTGGCCATAGTTTAAAATATTGCAATCTAGGTGAATAAGTGACATGAAATTAAATAGAATATGTAATTAAATAATATGGCAAAAGTAAGTCCCCATAGTATAGATGATATTGAGTTAGATGTATGATGAGTTAGTATATAGATGATAAAGTGTTTGTATTTAAAACCTGGAAATGGACAGCGGCCGACGCAAACACACGCCTATTAACTCGATCATAAAGGCGTAAAGTAGGCAAATGTCTTTCAACTTCTCACAGATACAGACAGGATTGGATATGAGACGTTTAACTGACATGTAACCAAAATCAACTTCGTGGGGAATTAAGAATCATTGGCGGAGACATAACCAATCACACTATGACAGATGCTCCACTTAGCACCAACTGCAATGTCTAATTTTAAATGAATGTAGCCTACTGGCAGTCTGGCACATGTGGGTGGTCAGTATTTTTTCCGTGGGTGCTCGAGCTCCAGAGCACCCACGGTATCGGCACCTATGACCTCATCCAAATGCTGCAGGGCTGAGGGTGTGAGATAAAGAGCTGCGTCCTTGCTGCATTGACGCACTGTTGGTGGTGCTGTTTGCTGTAATGGAAACCCTGGCGGGTGAAACCCCGGAATTATTCTAGGCAATTATAGGCAATCAGAATCATTTTTGCCTCTGAATCAGGTGTGTTGAAGCTGCTTTGTTGGGATGACTTTTTCTTGGAATTGGACGTTCCAATGGCATTAATAAATACACTGTAGCATGTCAAGTAGACCCTGTTCTGAAGAGATGAATGAGTGCAACCTGCAGAATTTGTAGCATTTCACCAAGCTAACATTTAACCCTCATGCTGTCCTTGGTCAAGTTGACCCGTTTTCCTATATCAATGTTCTTTCTAACTACCCAATTGTTAATTACCCAAATTAACATGATTGATTCCACACAACGTT
>NC_045739.1:21819145-21819396 GCF_008692095.1 Etheostoma spectabile | reverse complement strand
TACAAATCTCTACTTTCATTAATTTTTGTGTGTCTTTTACAATTTTATAGCATTTGAAAAAACAAATTGAAGTGGTTTTGAAATAGTACAGCGTAACAGTTGACATATTCCAGTCTGTGATTATCCATCAACATCCATCCCTTTAACTTTAGTCAAAATAATTCTTAATTTCTGCTTTTATAACTCAAACATTAGGAATAATTTCCTATGAATGATGTTTATTGACCATAAATTCCAAAAATAATTGTAAA
>NC_045739.1:21818138-21819135 GCF_008692095.1 Etheostoma spectabile | reverse complement strand
ATAAGTTAGTGTTACGTAGTGTTAAACGTCAAAAACAGTGGCAAACATTATAAAAAGAGTCAAAAGTGTTAAAAAAAAGGGACAAAAACGTGAGAAAAAGTTAAAAACATCGTAAAAAAGCTTCAACAAAAGTGTTGATTTTCAATTTTGACGGGAAGACAACACAAGACTGCCTTAAATAAATCAATCAATCATTCAGACTTTATTTATGTAGCACTTTTCATACATAAAAATGTAGCACAAAGTGCTTCATACACACCCACACATCCACACACACACACCCACACACTCCCATTCACACACCTACCCAACCACCCCTAAAATGACAGAAATTATGTCATTCAAAACAGGAACAAGCTGAACCAAAGGTCGGTATGGGGGACCTTGTGCAGCAGATATTCAGTTCTCCCGCCTACCTGCACTACACCCTCTTCCCAGCCTCGGATCACTTCCTGTTTGCCAATCTTGAACCTGAAAGGCTTGTCCCTGTCACGAGATGAGTCAAACTTACGTCCATCTATCAGGCAGCCTGCGAAATGGGAGATGGAGAGAGGGAGAGAGTCAGGAAGAAAGTGAGGCAGCTGCCAATGCACAACCCTACCACATGGGTAAAAACCCCAGCTATGAGTCTCAGATTACAGGATTTATCACTAAGAGAATTCCTGCTGCAAAAACATGCAGACCAGATAATGACAGACAAACACTGGCTCCCTGTGAAGCAACATTCAGCATGAAAAAACTGTATTTATAATATCATAAAACTAGTGCTGTCAAACGATTAAATATGTAATCACCATTAATCGCATTATTGCCATAGTTAACTCGCAATTAATCACATTTTTATCTATCTAAATGTCCTATGACTTCTTTTTGTCCCATTATTTTTTTCATTTTAAGGCTCTTATCAACATGGAAAAGTGGATCGGCTCGCTTTTTGCCTATGCTTTTTGATTTTATTACTGTAGTGTTCAATTTCACATGTAACATTCTCACTTGG
>NC_045739.1:21815536-21818128 GCF_008692095.1 Etheostoma spectabile | reverse complement strand
CTCTCACAATGTAACACTGTCCATCAATAAAAGGGTGAAAAAACTACTTTGACGTCCATTTTGTCTCCTCCCGCTTGCCTTCCACTCAAAAGGTCATGTTACTACTCTTTCGCCGGCTCGCAAGCCCAAACAAGTGCGTGTGGCGTGCCTGTTGTTTTGTTTCCAGTCTAGCTAGATCCCGTGTGGTATTGTAGTTTTTCTAACATTACTAGTTGTTGCAACAGCATGTGAAAAAAACCTACAAAGTTTGCTAGGCCCAAAAGAACGTTAATTTTTGCGATAAAACAATTGACGCCGTTAAAATGAGTTTGCGTTAACGCTGTTAATAACACGCTTAACTGACAGCACTACATAAAACCATTGGAAACAAAAACTTATGACATCCATCTTCCCTGCTGGGTGTATATTAGGAACGCAAATAAAGGGATTCGAAAGATCTCAGAAATAGCGGCTGCAGCTGTCTGCGGGGGGGGGGGGGGGGGGGGGTTCAATTGTGGACAGTCAGAAAAGGCAAGCATCAATCCACACGTAGCACCCCTCCAAAACTATTTACGTCACTGCTATAACTGTTATTAGCACCAGCAAGGGGCAAGGTGTTGTGTGTGTGTGTGTGGTGGTGTGTGTGTGTGTGTGTGTGTGTGTGTGTGTGTGTGTGTGTGGTGTTGTGTGTGGTGTGTGTGTGTGTGTGAGTTATGTGGGAAAAGGTGCAACTTTCAGGGTCCAAGATGCAGCCTGTATCGGGCAGTGGAGCGAGTCGGTGTCCTGTCCTCTTATAGACATCGAGACAGCACCCTATAATAGATTATCTATAAGATCTAAAAGGTCCTATCCATTATCAAAGCCAATCCAGTGCATTTTCACATTTCACCACCAAAAAACACAGTGTTGACGTCTTCAAACACTGACTACTTCCTGCAGGCCGAGCTTTTACAAAAACACCAGCAAATGATCTTTACTTGGACGTCTACATTTAAAAAGGCTTGTGTATTTCCTGTTTCATGTCGCGTTTCAAAGCTGCTTGATACTGACAGGAAGGGAGACGCGCCCAGGGAGGAAATCCTGTTGTTTGTGTGATCGGAAAGAAATGCTTCACTGCGAGGCCTAAATCAGTTCTTGTTACATCATTGTGAAGCAAAGAGGTTGTATTACAGAGAGAGTTATGTCTGTCCTACCAGGCAAGAGGACGGGACCAGCTTCTTTCTGTCTGTCTGTCGTCTGTCTGTCTGTCTTATGTCTGTGTGTGGTGTGTGTGTGTGTGTGTGTGTGTGTGTGTGTGTGTGTGTGTGTGTTGTGTGTGTGTGTGTGTGGTGTGTGTGTGTTCTCTGTCTGTGTCATTCTGTGTGTCATTCTGTCTTTACCTGTCTGTTTACCTTTCTGTCTTTGTAGTGTGTGTGTGTGTGTGTGTGTGGTGTGTGTGTGTGTGTGGGTGTGGTTGTGTGTGTTGTGGTGTGTTGTGTGTGTGTCTGTCTGTCTGTCTGTGTGTCATTCTGTCTACCTGTCTGTTTTTGTGTCTGTGTTGTGTGTGTGTGTGTGTGTCTCTGTCTTGTGTCATTCGTTGTTTCATTCTGTCTACGTCTGTTTACCTTTCGTCTTGTGTGTGTGTGTGTGTGTGTGTGTGTGGGTGTCTCTCTCTGTCTGTCTGTCTGTCTGTCTGTGTGTCTTTCTGTGTGCATTCTGTATACCTGTCTGTTACCTGTTTTGTTTGTGTGTGTGTGTGGGGTGTTGTGGTTTGTTTGTGTTGTGTGTGTGTGTGTGTGTGTTTTCTGGTCTGGCTGACTGTCTGTTTGTGTGTCTTTCTGTGTGTCATTCTGTCTACCTGTCTGTTTTTGTGTCTTTTTCCTGAATATTTGTGCTTCAACCATAAACATAAGCAGTCTCCATAGTTACATGGTTTCTTTCATTTAGTCCAGTTACAAACTCCAAAGATGTATGGCCGTGTTGTATTTGTTCAAATAGTGTAGCGATGTGATTACACGATCTGTAGTCTGTACAGGGTGGTCATTTTGAAAACTGACTGGATGCCCCAGAACAGTGGTTCTCAAAGTGCGGTCCAGGGACCCCCAGGGGTCCTTGAAGGGATTCCAGGGGGTCCCCAACAAAAATGGGAATCATTTTTTTTTTACTATAATTTGATCCATAAGTAACACAATGACAGACTGCATGACTATTTTGCTCATTCACTTTCTGCAATAAAACATCTAAAAGCACAAATTCTATCAGGTGGGGGACCCTGGGACAAAGTCTTATCAGATAGGGGTCCGTGGTCTAATTTAGGTCAGGTTAGGGGTTTCTAATTTGAAAATATTTTAATCCTTTAATTATATTTTAAAGTAAAAATGGGTAAAACTCACTGGTTCCTGCTTTTCTAGTGTGAATATTTTCTCTAGGCTTTGATAATAGTAATCTCAACATATTTGTATCTTTATTTACAGTCTGTAGTTCTGGACTGCTTATCAAAACAAGACATTTTAATAAAGCTGCTAAATCAATTGAATTTTGATCGGGTTTTGCTAGTAAACTCGTATTTTGTCTTTGGTTCTGAATGGAAAAAAATGAGTTCAAACGGGAAAAGTATTAAGGGAAATTTCACAG
>NC_045739.1:21814935-21815526 GCF_008692095.1 Etheostoma spectabile | reverse complement strand
TTTCACTGTTGATTTGTTTAACTGTTTATTTAAGTTCAATAAATGCAACATCTTTGCAAAAGTCAATAAGTAATCGTGTTAAATAATCATGATTTCAATATTGACCAAAATATATAATTTTTTTTTTTTTCCATAATCGACCAGCCCTAGATTTTAAGACGTCAACTTGGGCTAAAAACATTCTATAGATCACAATTTTGAATTGGTACATTGATCAATAATGAAAATAATCATTAGCAGTCCTAGATATAATACTGTATATTATTCCTGTAGCTGTATCATGGTTATCATGGAATTATAGCTGATATTATGAGGAATAAGTGCCATAGTCCTAGGAATAATTGGGAGTAAAGGCTATTTGGAATAATAATAGGATAGGATAATAATAATAGGAATAATAGTTGGTTATTGCAGTGCCCAGACGGTTATAATCCGCTCAACACCCCCCCCACCCCCCACCCGAAACTCCAACAAAGACCGAAAAGCGCTGGAAATCAGACGGGATTTAAAACCCCGCTGTCTAGTCTGTGTGTCTGGGCCGCTGAGTGAACCCTGCGGCGGAATCCGTCTGCGTCTCCTTTTTTTTGGGGG
>NC_045739.1:21811180-21814925 GCF_008692095.1 Etheostoma spectabile | reverse complement strand
GGGTTAATTCTCCAGACAGGACAAATTACCACATTACCCACTGATGTTGATGAGATTGTAATGGACCGCTCGGTCCAAACTAGAGCGCGCATTATTTTACGCAGTGGTGAATCCAGTGCGCTGTCCCCGGGACACACAGCCACTACTCCTGCCGTTCAACACCATCACATCCGACTTATATTGAGCCCAAAATGTGCTCCCAGGGAGTGGAAATGGGATGAAGGGGTTAAATTTCTCATGCAGCCCACTCGGTGACTGACAGTCATGCCTCTTTGCCCTACTGATAAATCACTGCCTGGAAGGTTTGAGGGTAAACCATATAGGCTGTGTATAGTTTGAAATGCTCCACAGCATTTCAAAAAGTGCTCTTGGTCGCTACAATAACGCTCCTGTGGGGATTTACAGTGTTTGCTATAATACAACATGATTATTTTGCTTTATATTTTCCATACGGCTGTAGTAGACAGTTGCCCACAGCCGTCTATCCACTTGTACGGACGGTGTTTCGGTTTAACTGGTTTTTGAGTTAACTGGTGATAGAGGCAGATGTGGTGTAGGCGTGGTCTCTCAGGACCCATTCCGACTAACCAGGAAATAAACATTTTATCGCTTTCCTTCTATTTCACATTTATTTGTCAGTGTCTTGTGAAACTTTACGATAAAAACGAGTTGCTGAGCATTATTCCTGCCCCGCAGACATTTATGCAAACACTTGCCGTTGTCGTTACGAACTATCATCCGTTGTCTGGCGACTGTGTCTCTTACTGCACGTCACGGTACACCCCGATCGACTTGTGACTATAACACTTCACCGTTAAAGCACTGTTTCTGAAATGTAAGCAAACTGGTGTATTATATAGGCATACTGTTGGAATGATAAATGTGTCGATGTATGTTAGCGGGGGACGTTTCATGTTATCTGTTATTTATTTGACCCTATCACTTCTATGTTTCGAAATGGGATTTTTTCATATAGGCCTACTGACTCAACTCAACTTCAGATATCATTCATAGCATGATGTATGTAATATTTAAGGCATAGTGAAGTTTTGGATATTTTAAATTACACTATCTGGAATGTTTTTGTAAGTATGGATATCTAAACTTAAAATAACTATTAACAATTGGATTGTACATATCTGAAATTGCATTGTTTCCTAACTATAATGTTGCAACTATTCAGACATTCATAAGATTGACTTTCTACAACCAACACTTGCTCGAACTCCGGCACTTCAAGTCAATTCTACAATATGTGCCAGACACCCAGAGCCATAAAAAATACGTTTCTCTCCGACCCACTGTGCTATATGCAATATGCGTTTCAATAAGCGAGAGGTATCATTTGTATCTGGATGAATGAGTAGGCATTCTGCACATTAAGGAACGTGATTGTAAGGTTGCAACTTAACATAACCCATCGTAGCCTACATAAATATAATTACATCTAGCCTATAAATGCCTATGTATCACAACGTAATCTGAGCGGATGCACATGTTGCCACATCTGCATTCAGCTGGGTGTAAACCTCATATGTAGCTTATGTTTTACTTACAGGCTGTATTGAAATGTAACAGATATCAAACACGTAATCCATGTTGTAGTAGGCCTACTGTTATTAAATTAACTTGTGATGCCGTTGCAAGAACGAAGACCACAACGTAGGTAGCTGCAGTGATGCCTGTTTGAAATACTGCAAACGTCAATAAATCGACAAAATGTTCATGCTGTCATTATTTGTGTCATAATTGTGTTTAAAGTAATGGTAATGACGTTTAGCATTGAGTCAATGTATTTCCTTTAACACGACCTAGATCTTACATTGCATATTGAGTTTGAATTTGTGCACCATGTTGACGTGTGGAAACTTTGGTTTTATTTTCTACAACACAGCTGTTGTGTTGCCCATGTTAAATATTAGGTATTTGTAAGTGTAAATGAATCGATATGAGCCTATGACCGATGCTAGTACTGTTGTGACCCAAGTTAATCGGAGCGCACTGAGCGCTGTTTCGCTTATTTCAGCGGTCTTTATTTGTTCCATCTGCAGAGTCAGCAAACACTTCAGAAGGTTTAAATAAACGTCATTACCAAACTTATTAAACACCAATTATGACACAAATAATGACAGCATGAACATTTTGACGATTTATTGACGTTTGCAGTATTTCAAACAGGCATCACTGCACTACCTACGTATCATTTCTGCGGAGTTTCTCATGGCACCCTACACCACATCTGCCTCTATCACCAGTTAACTTAAAAACCAGTTAAACCGAAACAACGGCCTTCATGAGTAGCCTACAAATAACCCGCTGGAGCAGCGAAATGTGCAGAATGTGCCCATGCACGCAGTGTAATAAGTTTCTTATTTAAAACTCACCAACATAATGCACCACACACGTCTGTCCTTTTTTGGGGAAAGTCCTTCCTGTGGAGAAACCAAAGAGGTGCTTAATATCTCGGGCACACTACGCGATTAAGGCGGTGTTTCTGCGGCTGTATTAGATACATGCAAACAGAGAAGTGCAAAACATGCACTTTGTAATTTCACACAAACACGTTTCCTCTTCGTGCACTCGCATTACCGTCACCCGGGGTAATAGTCTCGATTTCGACTCCCATTTCAACGGTGTGTTCTGGAGATGTCCCTGCACCCGGCTACGCTCTTCTCCCCGCAGTCTGTCTGCTCCTCCAGCGGATATTCTCAGCTGTCTGTCTCTCTCAGGCGCTCTACAGGGAGGCCACTGTCAATTACGTGTATTATACAACACTTCCGCCCCCCAACCTCCAAAATAAAACCCGCACGGAGGGGTTTCAGACTGGAACAGACTGGCCACCATTAGTGCATGCCCCCAATAACCTGAATGCTTTTCTTAAACACCATCTGATTGGGATAAGACCATCTATATGTTGAAAACTTGGAACCATTAGTTTGGATAACATAATATATTATGTATGACTCTATTTGAGTGTCTAGTAGCAATCCATGACAGTGTGCCAGTGAGAAGAATACCAGGACCCTAGACCTGAAGCAGCTAAATGGAAATCAACCATCATGGATTTTGTCTTTTACATAACCCTGTGGGTTTTTTTGCAGCATGGTGGCCCAAAGGTTGCGGGTTTAATCTATTTGGAGTTTGTATGTTCATGTGGGTTACCCCCACCATGTACTAGGTTCTCCAGTCAGTGCCCTTGATCATGGCTCAGATCTGGAGTTGGTCCCTGGGTGCTCCCTTGCAGAGAATGAATATTGCTACGTGTACTTCTACCATTTTTAATGTGTCATGGAAAAGAGCCTTATAGGGAAAAGGGAGCTAAAGATCATTAGTAAGATTATATAACTTTACTGACGGTGGTCTCCATGCACAAAACCCTCCTCCCATTTAGATTTTTTTTTCTGAACTACACTGGGCTATTTCACCATTTCTGTAACACGTCTCAGTGAGGCTATGAAAACAAACCAGATCCATACAAAGTACGCACAAAACGATCAGTAGATGGTCATCCTTCTCCAAAATCTAGCAAAAGAAGGCATTTCTTAGCCTAAAATCATACAAAAGGCAGACTTTCTCAGCTTAATTCAAATTCTAGGCATGACATGGAGCACACTTGGAGCAGTGATAGAATTAGGTGGAGGGGGGGGGAAATGCTTTTATTTTGAAGGAACATTAAGTATGGTGTTTTTCTTGTTTATGATTAACTTAACCTCTAGTAAAGTGTGTGTGTGTGTGTGTGTGTGTG
>NC_045739.1:21802095-21811170 GCF_008692095.1 Etheostoma spectabile | reverse complement strand
TGTGTGTGTGTGTGTGTGTGTGAGGTTTCAGTCAAATCAAATGAAGAAGAAAAAAAGTACTGTCGCACTTCACAATCATATTCATAGCCCACTTAATTTTTTTAATTATATATAAACAGATACCAGTGCACTGACTGCAGTTTGCTTTAGGCCAACACTGCAGTGTAAACCTAATGAAGTCGTAGTGAGAGATCATTTAGGAGCAGCTCTGAGTCAAAGCATCCTACTGTCCCAGCAGACACTCCTGCTCATGTCTCCACAGCAAATTTGCTTCCATAGCAACGTCCACATCTTCCTTTCTGTAGAAACCATTAGCACTACAAGTGCTTCTAATATCCACAGGAACCACTTTGATGAAGCGAGAAATTAAAAACTGCTAGAGTGTTAGTTGCATTACGATCTCCATTTTTAAATCCAATTCTATTCTAACTGAAAATCTTGTGTCTATATATACTTTTAAGCTCTTGATTTTCTAAAATTCTTCATGACTCATTAAATTGCAGCTCAATAGTTTTTGGGGATGTTATGCTGAGTTCACAATAACAGATAATTGGCTCTAAGTGCATGCCTTGGAGTGTCCACGTGGCCATGCAAAGACACAACAATACATGTTGGTTAAAAATATACAATAAATGGCCCTGCAGACTGTTTGGCTTCTTACAAACGGACACAGCGAGTTACTTTTGGTATGATGGAGTCAATACAATTCTGGAGAACAGGAACCAATAGCATAAGATGATACCAAGTATGACAGGAAGCAGTTGTCATTCACGTGCATATATAAATAGGATTACCTCCCCAGTGGAGAGGAGGGTTTGTTCAGCCAGCAGTTAAAGCCCATGTTGCAGGTTTCATTTTCCAACAAATTCTTGACAATGGCTCTTTTGCCCTCTCACGCCTGGGAGGTTAGAAATTATACGGCTGCTGGCCTTTCCACCTCTTCTTCATCCAAGTCAGTCACCATAGTTCTAGTACTAGGCTGAGGCTACTCTCCCCAATGTGACGTCACCACCGAATGGAGTTAAAAAAAACAGGGAATACCAAAAAAAAAAGATTAGGGGCGATTGTGGGATCCAACATTTAGGGGGGTTCAGCCCCTAATGAGAATGTGATATGGATACACTGCACGTGGTTGCGAGTGCCTTGGAAAATACTTGTTTTCTTAATTTGCATGTGCCAGTTTGGCTTTCTTTTTTTGAAATACTTGTTTTTGTTAAGAAAAATGAAAGAGAGAAAGCAGGTGATCCGGGGCTATTCAGGAAACATCCGGGGCTGTAGCCGGGGACATCCAGGCCTAACGATGCCTCTGAGCCGGCGGACATTGGTAATCTTCTCTGTATGTTCCCAGTCAGGTACTTCGTGTTGAAACACACACACACACACACACACACACACACACACACACACACACACACACACCACACACACACACACACCCACACACCACACACACACCCAACACACACCCACACACACACACACACAACAAACCCACACACACACACACACACACACACACACACACACACACACACACACACACACACACACAGTGGTTCAGCTGTGTGTGGAGCGAGGGCATGCTTTACAGAATCCCGGCATGTGAATAGAGATTTAAATACAGGGGACTGGGTTTGTGCTCTACCTGTGTAATGTTACCTGCTATAAATGCTAAATACCAAAACACATTTTTTCCTCTTCACCTTTTCTGAATTCATGAAAATGTCTGAAATCTTTGGCGGGCAGATGTGGCCCCCGGGCTGGTCTGTGGACAGGACACATGGGCAATGAAAGGGATGATATGCAACAAAGGAACCCAAGGTGACACTGCCACTACACTGTTGTCCACGTGCTGCCGTTTCTCAAGTACTTGGTTTGGTGTAGACAATTACTTCATGGTTGATCCTTGAGTAGTTATGTTTTCCAAACAAATGTCAATGCCATCTAGACGGCTCAGTATCTCAGAGCGTTGAGGTTTTAACTTGGACATGAACTCAACAAGAGTTGCGTTCATGCTGCTCTCACAGGGATGTGCCAGTTTGTGGTTGGTCCTCAAGGCCCGTTGCATTGCGTTTCTTGTTTTCATCCCGATCTTTTCTTTCTTTTTACACCAGGACTCTCCTGTTCAATCTTTGCTCAGAGCTTATGTCAAAATAAAATGACATAAGCCCCCCCCCCGCAAATGACTCACTAAAGCCGCCTACACTGTCACTAGAATTCATGTTTCTCAGCTAAACGTCCCTTTTCCCACATGAAATAACAGCACAAGACATTAAGTTATTGATACAGCAACCTTAAAATGGATTTATTTTACCAGATGTCCAAACATATTTCTGTGTTGCCCCAGGATGCATAGAATATGTTAGTGTGTCATAGGAATTTAACTTTCACTTTTACAATCTATAAAGTCCTTTTGCTCAACCATTGGTTAAACAATAAAGCTATGTGTAACTGGTTTCATGTTACACAATATCAAAATGCCACTGTCTAACTGGGACAATCCTACAGTCTGTAAAAGAAAAGAAGATAAAAAGGAAAAAAAGGCAGTTTAAAAAAAATAATTCTATCTTCATTTGGACAAAGGGGACAGGGTTGGTTCTTGTGGTGAAAAGGAGCATAAGGCTACTGGTATAGGTTGATTGGAGAAAAATCCCCTCAGTGTTTTGTTACACTATTACACTTCAATCTCCGTGTGGAGAGAAACTGAAACTTGTACAAAACCACATTATCAACGTGTACTTTTACCTCATTAAGACTGGTATTCCTTACGTAGTTCTAGTTTGTGCTGTTAAGACAGAAACAAACTGGGAGTCTGCCGCTACATGGTTCTAGTGAGGCCCCAGCACCTGATGGTAAAACAAAAGCTGAAGGGCCGAATAAAGGTTAATAGAAGAGAAAAAGTAGGGAGCAAGTTAAGGGGGGGAAGCCAGGTTGATTAAATCCCTGCAACCAAACTGCTCCGCAGTAAGCTGGACTGCTGCTGTGTTTTGGAGTTAAACCATCTCCTGCCGTCAGGTAAAAACTTCCCATCAAAACCACAGTTAAACAGCATTGATAAGCTCTTAAATTAACTCTGTTCCATACTGGAAGATTTTTAGATCCCCCCTCATCAGCGCCCTTCAGAGACCACAGAGGGGGGAGGTTGAGGGTTTGGGAGGGGTGGGGTCTGTGGAGCAGAAGGTTATCTTTCACTTTAGAAAAACAAAAAATCAGAAATTAGAAGTCCATACATAAGTCTGTGTTTTCTCCTCCCTCAGAAGGGGCAGCAGGGTTTACAGGGCTGCAGTTACTCAGCCACACCACTGGGAAGGCTGATTCACCGCTCTCCCCCTTAATTTAGCCGCTGGACAATGACCGCGTTGAGGAGGTTGGCCTGCTCCAGCGTCTGGCTCTCGTCCGACAGCTCCTTGTTGGGGAAGGTAGTCATGAGAACAAACTCTCTAGCAGCCATGGCGGGCCGGGCCCCCACCACATATTGGCGCACGTCAGACACCCTGGAGATACAACAGCAGGAAATATTGGTTTTAATGTTTGTTTGTTTGTGTGTGACAGGATGAAATGTGGTCAACATTAGAGTATTAAACATTTTATCCTCTGAAAGGCCTTCATTTTGTCCGACCTGACATGCTCGGTGGAAGGCGGGCACTGCCGGCAGTCAGACTCAAATGGCCAATCTGATTGGTGGAGTGCTATATATATATATATATATATATATATATATATATATATATATATATTTTGAACAAGCCTCCATGACAGTCTGGCTTTGAATTTCCAGAGAAACTAGACCCACGGGAATCGTTCTTCCAATCAGCTGACGGTTTTCATTTTTGGGCGACAATACAGATTAGCACCGCCTGCTGTTATGGAGACGTATTACGTTTCGTCACTTCGGTGTTTTTCCGAGGTACTTTTTTTGACCAATTCGGGGAGGATCAGGACTGATCAGTCTCTGCCTTTTCTGCCGAGTGTCGGCCGTCTGGTTGGTGTGTCAGGGGCTTAAGTCACACTGAATCTAAATCGTATTTGATTGAGTTACGATTCAGGTGAGTTTGACTTTTGCCGTAAATTGTAAAAATCGGGCACTAAAAGGTTTTAAAGCGCCCATGTTATGTGACGCAAATCAAATCACTTTTTCTGGAATTTGGGTGTTATTTTGTGTATCTGGTGCTTCCACACATATAAAAACTTGAAAAAAAAAAAACTATCCAGGCATTTTTGAGTGAGAAGGGTTTCTGAAACTCCTTTGCCTTAAGTCTACGGGTGAGGTGGCTAACCGTAGCACATGCTAGCGCTAGCATGCTAGCTCGTTCTCAATGGCAAAACACTGCTACAACACACACTAGGCCTAAAATGCCCAAAAAAAGCTTTAAAAAAAAAAAAAAAAAAGGAAAAACCAAAACATATCGTGTCTGGGTTCATTACATCATCCGGAGGCTCACATAGCTTGGTGAACTTGTCTTGACTCTCACCAGGTACAGATCTATCAACAACTGGGAAACACCTAGTTACCAGTCTAAACACATGTAGGTCTGTCTTAAACAGGCCAGTAAACATTTATAGAGACCTGCAGGAAGACAACTATAGCTGTCTAACCTAGGTTTGTGTGCACGCTACCTTCAAATTGAGAAGAGCTAATCAATTACCTGTGGGTATAGTTGAACCTTTGGACCAGCCTGCTGCCATCGGCCAGTCGGATTTGAATGTTGGTGACCGGCTGGGAGGAGTCGAGGGACACCGAGGTGCTGGCTTGGGCCTCATTTGCAGCCTGGTCTTGCTGGGAGGAGGCCGGAGCAGAAACCAACTCTGGGGTGGCACTAGGGTAGGATGAGAACAGATGATAATTTACACTGGATACATTGTCAAATTGTGATCATACTATCCTGAGGCTCTTAGCTGATATAATCTTCATTATATCTTCAATATTCATAAGTTTGAGACGCCTTTAAGTTGTAGGTTTACAGCATGCAGTGGCTTGCATAAGTTTACACACCCACGCTAAAGTTGACTAAAAAAAAGGAATAAAAAAAACATCCATTTTGGAAATTGATCTTAATGCTTTAATTTAAAAAACAAATTAAAGAAATGAGGAAAAATCCAAACTTTAAGGAAACCAATTTTGTTCTTCCTTAAAATACAGGGGGCATAAGTATACAAACCCCTATGTTAAATTCACATAGAGTAAGGCACATTTTTATCTTTAAAGATTTCAATTTTTTAGAGATTTTAATTTTAAAAGTAATTTCATGGATCCCGGATACTAGCCATCCTGATTGAGTTCCCTTGGCCTTTGGAATTAAAAAAGCCCCCCATCATCACATACACTTCACCATACCTAGAGATTGGCATGGTTTGATTTAAGTTAGCCTAATAGCTGGTTAGATATGCATTGAGAGATGTTTTTAGGGAAAGTACCCTATGCTCGTTTTTTTTTGTCTATTATCAGCTGTCCTTGTTTTGAAAAGTGCAATGTACAGGTAATTCTATTATCAGAACGTTTATTATTATTAAAAAAAACACTTAATCTTTCAATTTATACAAAAACAAAAATCGTAAAATAGAGAGATACAGGGTTTTCACTGGGCACTGACTAGATGTTTTTGCAAACTACCAAAGACCTGGCAAAGCAGCAGAAAATAAATGGATGGTTTAAACAATTACATTATTTCATTTAATGCTAAATAATTTAGACTTGGCTATTATGACAAAGTAGCCGCAAAAGGCCTCAGGTCGGAGTCGAACCCCCAGCCGCTGCGTGGAGGGTTAAACCACTATACAGGGTTTCCCCTATGTTGATTTGGTAGTGGCGGCCGACCACGGCAAACTTTCTGCCGCCACAGTATCAGAAACAGGGCAGATGCACGATGAATGTGAGGAGAAACAATACAGAAAACAAGACTTCTCATCAATCTCACCTTCCCAACTTCTGTCCTTCACCTCCAAAGGCCCTGAAGGCCACCTTGGGTTTGGAGAAGTCCTCGTCCCTGTGGTCCTCCATGTCTAGGTTGACCTGGCCGCCTCGAGAACGCTGCCTCAGCTCGAGGGGAATCTCCCTGCGAGTGATCAACAGGTTAACAGCGGGGAATTTAGCTCTCAACGCCTCTATACAGATTTTAAAATTAAACCTATTACAAATCTATACGCAACTTAGAATAAGGTAACAAACTATTCTCACCCCCTTCTGATTGCCTCAAGGAAGTTGGCATTTCCAGGATCGTTGTAGTTTCTGAGCTCACCATTATCCAGACTGAAACCCGTCTTCCACAGCTTCAGCACCACGTGTACCTAAAAACACACACACACACACAAAATTGAATTCATCTTTTCGTACTGGATTGGTACTGATACTCAGCATTGCAAAGAAAGCCACAGCTAGTGATGGCCAAATGAAACTTTGTGAACCAGTGTCTTTATTAGATTATTAGATGGCGCTCTCTGTTCAACAGTGTTGAGAATACACTGAATTATGATGCCTTGGGCCTTTCGCTTAAAACCAAGAATCTAGTGGGCTCAGAAAATAAAGAGTGGTTCAATGAGCTTCATTTGGCCATCACTAGCCACAGCCTCACACTGGCGCACTGGCCTTGACACTGCCCGTACACTACGTGATTTTGTAAGTTACTAGCTTTATGTAGCCTGGAACTTAATATTTTTGTAATATAACAAGGGATAAATTGATGTACTTCCACATAATACAAGCACATCCAGGACAGACAAATGAGTCCCAGTTCACCCATCCGAGTGGCTCGGACAATTCCGCATCCACAAGAAGGCGCAGACTTGTACTAGTCATGCAGCCGTGATGTTGCATGCACTGCCGTGAACTCATGCATCCACTTTCCTAGTGTGGAACCACTTGTGTGTCTGCACGACCGGTAGCTACAAGACAACAGCTGTCCGCGGACACGGAAGGTATATCCGGGCCTGTCTCCACCGAATCAATTAGTCTAGCTGCGAGGTTGTCCGCTTTGGACTATCACAATGTTTGAAACAAATGATATTCCTTGTGTGTACAGCAATACACATTTGTTTAAGTTAAAAGGTCTTGACTCACCATGATGAGGTCAAAAAATACAGTAAGCAGAGAGTTAGGATGACTGATCACTTGCTCTACTGGCTAAGGAGCCATCTAGAGGGCCAATGATGCCAGAAACAAAGCAAAAAGTGCAACAAAAAAAAGGAGGATCCTTCAGGATCTGTACTCACATCCTGCTGGCTTTTGGAGCCACGCCTCTCTCCAGCCACATAGGCCGACTGCTCCTCAGGAGCAGCGCCTAGCTTGTAGCCTCCACCGATGAAGGCCTAAAGTGGTGAGAGGAGACAGTAATACAAACACATAAAGAAGCTGATGAAACTGCTGACCCACCTGTTTGAGCAATAACAAAGCCCCCTCCCAGCCGCCTGAGCTGTCCGACACGGTCAGGAATATGAGGCTGGAAAAGCTAAACTACTGTAACCCTATTACTGATGCTGAAAAAATTCCCTCCGAATTTAGTGTGATTTTTTAATTTATACCTCTGGCCAAGCCGTGAAGCACAGACAGGAATGGATTGGACCTAGCTCGGCTGACCGAGAAATAGACTGTTACTGGTCAAACCAGCTGCCGCTAAAATTGAGAAAAACATCTTCGGAGCAGAGCGTCTACTCTAGGCAAGTAGAGCAGATGTATTAACTTAACATTATTTACATTAAATTATTGTTCGTACTTTCTCGAGCACTGGCAAGATAGAGCAACAGGCTGATTGTATTTACTGCCCCCCCAAGCCATCCGGTGATCTTTATTGTTGGACCCTGCATAAAACACATGAATGGTGAGGACGTGGCTAAAACATAAAAAAAATAAAAAACGTCAGGCAGCCACAGTCTGGGCAACTCATGGGAAACATTTTTTGAGTTTCACCTTACCTTGGCTTTGCTGTGCTCTCCTGGCCCTCTCCCGGGCCGGTCCAGAGGCACAGCCCCATGTTCCCTTGCCCCCTTGAACAAATCCTCCACCACTTCATTGGGGCTCTTCTTCTTGGGAGGCCCAACAATCTGCTGCCCACTGCGCTCTGATCCCCCCGCAAAAAACCTGGCAGGGTGTCAATAAAGGTAGAAAGTCATTCATCAATGTAAATAAACCAGCAAACAAAAAAGGTGCAGCAATTTAAAAAAAAACTGAATGTGACTGAATGTCACGCCGTGCTAGATGGGTTTACAGTAATAAAGTCTTGGGCATGATATCAAGTGTTTCCCACAGAATAACAGTGCCCTTTAATGTGATAATTCAATACGATCATGTTTTTTCTTTCAATGGAATCATATCGTGATATCCCATTATGTTGTTTAAAAACAGGAGAATTCTGACATTGAATATATAAATATGCCGTGGAGATCTACGGCTTGAGTCCTGTTTAACCCACTGCGTTGACCAAAAACCAGGCTTCACACTTGGAAACAGAACAGACTTGAAAATTGCCTGAGCTACACATTTCACCACAATAAACATGAACCCTCCATTTGGGGCATTTCCCCATTTCCCAGTTTGTGCATCCCCGTTTCCTCTCCTTGATTCCCCTCCTTGCGTCTTAGTCCCGCCCACAGGAGATTCGAGTCGAGAAGTGAAGGAAGAGCCCGGAGGAGAGAGGGGTCGAGGTAACAGCCGTTCAACAAACACAAGACATCTCTGCCCTCCGAGCCATCATTAAAAGCGACGTCAATTAAATATGACGAGCATCTTTGAGTGTCTTATGATTGTTTAGCTTAGAATTGATATGACGATTCTCTGCCATTACACTTCCTCACGAAGTGTAATGTTTATTGCACACATGAACCATGACAAAACAAAACAAATTGACAGTACCAAACTGATTTTTTTGGCACCTTTGCGCATCACCACAACCCTGTAAACATAGAGGCTTCAAAGAAGAGAAGAACTCAGCATTGCAGCGCATTTTATACAGTCCATGTTTAAAACTCACATAAAGTAGTAGCATTTGTGATGCAGATGTAAAAAAAAACAAAAAAAAAGTTATCCATTCACTCATCTTCGTCCACTTATCCGGTATTGGGTCGCGGGGGCAGCAGCTCCAGTAG
>NC_045739.1:21801889-21802085 GCF_008692095.1 Etheostoma spectabile | reverse complement strand
CCCCAAACTTCCCTTTCCCGAGCCACATTAACCACCTCCGACTGGGGGATCCCGAGGCATTCCCAGGCCAGGTTAGTGATATAATCCCACCACCTAGTCCTGGATCCTCCCCAAGGCCACCTCCCAGCTGGACGTGCCTGGAGCACCTCCCTAGGGAGGCGCCCAGGAGGTATCCTTACCAGATGCCCGAACCACC
>NC_045739.1:21800586-21801879 GCF_008692095.1 Etheostoma spectabile | reverse complement strand
TCAACTGGCTCCTTTCAATGTGAAGGAGCAGCGGCTCTACTCTGAGCTCCTATGACTGAGCTTCTCAACCTCTCTCTAAGGGAGACGCCAGCCCCCCTCCTGAGGAAAACAATATTAGGCAGGATAGGATAGCGCTCCAACCAACCAACCCTAGTTGGTATATCAAACTTTTTTCCATATCCGGTTGGCGAAACTCCAAACATCCTTCTTTTTTAAGAAAGACTTCAGTGCTTAACTCCAAGTCTTCCAGAGTCCCAGTCAAAGCCTATTTGAAAGACATCTTCTTTGTTTTCAAGTAGCACGTAATTCATGCAGAACCGTCACAACTCTGCCGTCATTTCGTTAAGCCCGCACACCGACTCTATACACGATGTGATTGGCCCTAATTTGGTCTTTCCAGCTTGCAAGCCAACAGAGAGTTGCTAGACTAACCCTAGCTGCAAATTATATCTGCTGCTACTAGGGGAGCGTCTAGATTTCTAGGCTAGTTTTTTGGTATACTATTCTATCAAACTTTAAAACTCTGGCATCTAAGATTGCCTTCTTTTTTAATCTGGCAGTGTAAAAGTGAGTGACACATTCACTAAAAGTAGATAAACAGACAAAACTAGGAATAAAATTACCTTTGTCCTTCCTCCTCATCACTCTCCTCTTCTGCCTCATGCATCAGATCTCTGAAGGATGTCACTCTGGGCTGAGTGCTGATGATAAAGAAAAATGCAGGGTTGTTGACTCTATGGCAATTGTTCAGTATATTACGAAATTACATTGATGAACAATAGCTATGTTTCCATTCACACATTTTTAACCCGAATTAAGTGTTACCAAATGAAAAATGCCTTATGGAAACAGTAAAATGGGAAGTGGGACGTCCTCCAGAGTAAATGGAAGGCACTCAAACAGCGAGACTGGCGGTGCCAGAGGGACAATGAAGGCAAGTTGCATCTGCATCATCACAGCAATGTGTTGATAGAGTTGTTTTCTTATTATAGCTTGATATGTCGCTATCAGGTGGCACATGAGCACTACAACTTGTCCAATATTGATCATGTGTTGACGCGACCCATTTTGAAAGCAAAAAAACTTTGTTTGCAAAAGTTTGCTTGAATATTGTGCGATTCAGTGCCAAAATGAACGGAAACAGCTTGAAATGTCTAAAATCAATTCGATAAATTGGTAAATCAAATTGATTTTAGACATTTTAAGGTGTTTCCATTCATCAACAGCATGTGATGTCATTACACACAGGTTTTTATTCGCTTTAAAGCCGTTGGATGGAAACACACTTTCACC
>NC_045739.1:21796721-21800568 GCF_008692095.1 Etheostoma spectabile | reverse complement strand
TTTTTTTTTTTTTTGGATAATTTGATTGACAAGTGGATGGAAACTTAGCGAATGAGTCTTTAAAGGTGTATTGCTGTGAACAGCTATGAAGAATTACAGCCAATTGTGGACATTACACTGCAGTTTTTACGTGTGTCAATTCATTTTCATATCTATGGTGCCAAACAAAAACAGTAGCGGGGTGTTAACATTACCTTGGCCCAGCAGACCGGGACACCGAGGAGCCTCCCTCAGGTTGGGGGAGCGTCACTATGTCGTCATCGGCTCCATCCTCAAAGAAACTGGCGAGTGCAAGCTGGGAGGAGGCGAAATAATGTCACAAAGAAATCCTGTCAGACAGCTTATCGACCGCAACTAACTGTCTAACAAGTGTCGTGGGTTACTGATGACTTTTTAAGACATCTCAGCTCAGAGCTAGATAACTCGACTCCGTCCACACCTGAGGTTGCTGTGTCTTTTCGTCTGAAATCCTTATTGACACCAGAGTATACCAGCTGTTAGATGTATTGTCTCTTTCTCTATTGACGTACAACAGTGGACACGCTTGGCGAGTGAGACAACAGACAACACAACAGTCATTCAGTTTCATTTTATTTCTGTGGGTCTCCAAATGGAGAGCTGATAGGCGTGCGTACATTTTCCCAACTAAAAACTTTAACGGGGCAACTGATACTGCAGCTTCAGAAGCTAACCAATGGTCTTTACAAGGTTAGCTAACTAACATCAATTTAACGTTGACGTTAACTTGTTACAGGCTATCGCTAGCTAGCACGGCTCAATGGACTCACGACAGACTAGCTAGCGTAACGTTAATGGCAACCTGCTTTGTGACGAGACATCCGGAATGGACCTTTTGGTAACAGTGGCTGTACACGATAACTAGCTGTAAACAGCCGTGTTGTTTGGGGACAGAGAGTGGTCAGGCCATTGTCATAGGGTGACTTGCACAAATTACCGGCAACACAGGCTAACGTTAGCCCGTGAGCTATTCGTCAAACACATGTCATGTCACCGCTGTTTCCTTTTCTTTTCCCATCGGGCTGTACACCGCGACTCAACGTAAAAACGCAGAAAAGACGTACCTGCAAATTCCAGCCGGCGGACTCCAGGAAAAACCGGGCCCTCTCTTCATCCACATCAGTAACAGCGACGAACTCCCTCACAGACTCCTCTTGGCTCGCCATTTTGATTTGCTCCTTCAGCGACTCGTCCGCCTCCACCTGGGGAAACAAGCAGCAGATGTTGGTTCCTATCTGGTTCCAAACCGACGACTTCAACGACAGAGACAAGACATTCTTCTTTGAATGAAATAAACAGACTAACTTTCCGTTTAAAATGCGTGTATTATTTAGGCTTATGCGGGACTGTATTTAATCTTAATGCTCTACAGTCAGTTTCATTTTGATTTGTTTTCATTCACATCCCACTTTGTACCGTGCTGTACTCCTTAGTGCTAACATTGTTTTGACCACTAGGTGGCAATGTATCCACAGGTTACACAAAACTACAGTAGCCTAGCTAAGGAACATTGTCTGCATCTATGGTTTGGAACAAAGGTCCTAAGTATTGAGCAAGGGATCGTAGAGGAAGATGTGCCTGGGGGCATAGGACTACATAAGACTTACTTTTCTGTATGTTTTGTGGGTGTACATGTTTTACACAAGGAATGCACCTTTGCTTGGGTTATTGTCCAGTGTATAATGGCTAATATTGTTGAAGCTGCTAATCCACTAAAAAATTAAAAATTAAAAACTACTTTGTTTGTTTTATTATCTACTTTTACTATCTACCTAGTCCGTTTTTCTCTAATGATTTCTAGATCCTTTTTCATTGAGTCTGAGGCTGCTTATAGACATTACCATGGTTTTATCTCATCTCATCTCATTAATCGGATCCAATACAATCGCATTAAGATGTGACACCTCAGTGTAAATCCACAGAGCTTCTTAAACAGCAATAATAGCAATAATAACAATAACAGGCTACGACCTAAATTTGCATTTCATCACACTTTGTTTATAGCTCCTCTCTCTAGTTTGTCTTCTAGGTCAGGACCACTGCTGAAGTGTGGGACACCTCACTTTTAACAAAACCATTCTAGTAAACATGTGCCTCTGATTTTAGTAATAATCAGATGCAGAGAATATTCCCATGGGAAATACCTTTGTTCCCCCGCTAAGGTGTCTATTGGTGGGCTGGTCATTGAATGGCACAAAGTAATGTAGGCTTACTAGACAGATTGGGAGTGTCTCAATTGTTTCTTGGGTTGGGGGGTTGATCTTCAAGGCTAATTAATCTGTAGCAAAGTGAGAAAACCATGTTGTCACCTCACCTCGTGAAGCACAACCCCCATCTCTCCTCAGATGCACACAAACAGCATGCTAAAAACCAGTGAATAATACAACGTATTGAAGAGAACACTGTACACTGAGGAGGTTTAAGTAGCGGTAATCATATATTGTTATCCATTTGGATGTTTTTAGCTGCAGGGTCTGTAGGATGAGGCAACAGCAGCCAGATACAGGGCAAGAGAGTGAAAGAGACTATGTAGACAATGGAAAGAAAAGGAACATGTTTAAACCTACAGATAGACACTTTTGGAGGAAGAAAAAGGTGTGAATGTGAGAGAAATTGAGAACAAAACGAGACAAAGCACTAAAAGCAAAAGGAACAATCCGGAAAACGGTATTGTGCAGCAACTGTGTACCTGAAGCCTGTCACACACTAATACCGTAAGTTAAGAGAAAGGACAAAACACAACAGTCACAGTAAGTCAGCCACGACCCAGGTGACGGGTTGACAGCGTTAAACGTCGCCTCAGGAAACGCTGAAGGCATACGTGCGTAGGTGTACTTTATCTTCCCACGAGGCTGGTGTTGTTGTAGTGTATCATTACAGCCAGTGTGTAGTTACAATAGGTCAGAAGCAGACAGTGGACACTAACATGTCATCAGGTCAGATTCAATTTCAGAACCAGAAGACAAGTGTCCTGAGTAGGGTTGGATACCGTTCGCATCTGAACCCATCAATACTGACACCAGTACCTGAAATCCGGTTCCTGGTACCCAACAGCACTTTTTCAGTACTTTCCCTCTGTAATTACAAAAGACATTTCAGCTGTAAAAATAATTCCAAACCTATGTACCCTATATACTTAGAACATTGTTATTTATTTAGAATATTTTAAACTGACAGAAATTAATTGTAAATAAAACCTCTCCCTCTCTCCTCCCAAACCCATTCCTACAACCTATTAAAATTGCAGAATTATTCAACTTTCATTCTTGAACTTGTATATTATTCTTTTTTTTTCATCATGACCATTTTCTTCAGTCTCAGGATTTTAGAAATATGTCCAATTCATTTTTTAAATACCTTAGAACTATGAGATCTCAGAAATCTACAAGTATTGTTTACAGGATATTCAACCTTTTAACCTTTGTTTTTGTCATAAGGTCAAGGTTTGAACTGTTATGCGCATCTGTAACTGCTAGAAAAACGCAGTGTGTGTCCCGAGAGAGCAGGACTAGCCAGGTCTGCTGTAGCCTGGTCCTACCAGACTCTTGTAGATTTCATTTGTACAGAAAGTCTCCATTGACAAGTGTTAACTTCCCTGAAGGCGAGTGTTCTGTTGAAGTTTAAAACTATTGGATCTGCCCAGAGCCGCTTTGGTTCTGCCATAACCAATCGCCAACGTTTGGTCATGACGTCGGCTTAGCAGCACTAGCGTTAGCCTTAGCTAACACCTTCACCACTAACGGAGCGAACTGGAAAATCTAACTTTTCCCCGTGGAGAGGAGGGCCAAAAACATCATGGGCATCAACAAAACTCAGCAAAGATTGTTCT
>NC_045739.1:21792087-21796711 GCF_008692095.1 Etheostoma spectabile | reverse complement strand
TTAACTTCTGGATATTCTGCAGCGTTACCGCTACGGACCGAATGGCTTCGCTCGCATCATTCTCCGCCGCCATCACGGAACAACAACTCAAACTAGCACACAACCTCAATGTCATTTTTCTTGGTCACTCCCTCTGTTTGCTGATGCAAAAAATTGGCGGGAGAAAACCAGTGAATATACCGCAAACCCAGACTGTGTACTAAAGGAAAATGAAAATTGAGCGGAAGTACGTAGGAGGGCGGAGCCAGGCTAGGTCCGCCGTACCATAGGAGAATAACAGTTTCGCTGTCAACTTGCGATTTGCTGGCAACGCGTTCTGCTGGCAACACGTTTTTAGCAACGCATCAAAGTGTGATTGGGGCTTAAGCCAGGTTAGCTGTTACCTCTTACTTCCAGTCTCTATGCTAAGCTAATTGCCTCCAGCCCCATAGTTAGTGCACACATGTAAAATAAGGGTCTTTCCCCAAATTACACATGCAAATACTAGTAGAAAGTAGGCTACAAAAGGAACAGTTTAATCATATGGAGAGAAAAAAAATCTTCTAAAAAAACATCCCTTTATTCTCTAGTAGGTCTGTCTAAAAGCCCTACTGCGGGAATATTCTGATTATCTAACCTCTTGCACTTTGAGATTAGAAGAAAAACACTCCTTTTCTAAGATACCTCATGCAGCCTAGCACCATTATTTAACCTTGAGCAACCTGCAGGAGGTCAAAGAACATCAGAGCGTCGTGACAGTCAAGTGAAATGACGGCTCATAAAAATTAAGCTATTGGAGAAGGTTGATTAGAACAAGCATCCATAAACCCCTTAGACCCGAGAAGATCCCACCACCTCCCTGTCCCCCACCCATCTAAATTGCATACACACCAGTTGTTCCTCAGGCAACGATACCATGTCGTAAACAGGAACACAGCCTTGTGTCTGACTCCTGACAGTTAGTTGGTAAAGGCAGGGTCTCACCTATACAGCTACCAACATTAATCGATTAATCAGTTAGTTGTCCAACTAGTAAATGAATCGCCTACTAATCTGATGATCTTTTTTATCAGTATTTCTAGTTTCTTCACTCCTCTAGCAAACTGAATATGTGGGCAAAACAAGACATTTGAGGACACCGTCTCAGGCACACCATTTTCTGACATTTTACAGACCAAGCAACTAATAGATTAATCAAGAAAATAATCAACAGATTAATCGAAAATGAAAATAATCAATGTTAATTGCAGCCCTAGTCTCACTACACCACAATCATAGCTTGTCCGTTTCAGGAAAGCATCTAACCTTTTGACCAAAGGGCACTTAAGAATAACACTTCATGGAAAGCAAAGGAGAAGTGAGGACACATAGGAGTCTCATTTGAAAAAGTCAAGTTTGTCTCTTGCTTGTATAACGAAATGTGTGGAGTTGCTGTTAGACTTGTTGTTCTCCTTCTCTTGTTTGTCCTCCTCCTGTTGCAAGAGTGTCAAGCAGAATGATATAAATCTCCCTCGCCTCGAGGCAGGCGGTAAGAGTGACACTGCTGTCTGAGGGGTCAAGGCCTTCTGTTAACTTAACTACCATGCTAAAGGTCAACAGTGTCACAAACCACTGGGTCTTTAGAGAGGAATCCCAAAACCAGACCGCACATGATGTATGGGAAGCACACATGGGTGATGCTGTGCTTTACGTGTAATAGAACAACACGTATGACCTTAACTCCTAATCCAATTCGTCATTAATCATGAAGTTGTCTTTAATTTGACTTTCCTTGCAACATAACTTTGTGGGTTTTCTTCTCCAAAAAATAGATCGTCATATTCATTCTTTCACCTTACCACAGAATTTTGCAGCCAAGGGGCTGTTATGATCTCTTTGTTATATGTAGTCACAAGGAGCCAGTGGATTCTTAGACCCCGTGTCATGATACTTATTCTGCGTGTATCAATGTCATCGACACCGGTGCTTTAGTCTAATGCTTTCACAATGTTACATCGGTATTTCCCTTTGGGAGAACCTTTTAGACCACCAGACAAACCCAACCATAGAAGTCTAGGTGAAGTCAGCTCCAACAACGGCTGCCCTGAGGGTCGCTGTCAACATGGGGCTTTGTTCCCACCCATCAAAAGCCTAACCATAATTACAAACTGTCAGAACTATTTCTTAGGATCTGGCTGACATAATACGACTGGGACATACAGTACCTTACATCATTCTAACCATGCAGAAAGTAATTTAGTATTGACAAAAGAGCCCCAGAGGAAGGCGATTGTGGTGGTTCAACCTTCATGTGATGTTGTCATAGACCAATAATATCTGCAGTACCATCAACCAAAGAGTCTTGAAAACAGATTAGAAACAAGATGGGAGAACCAAAGAGCTGCAGTTGTTGTTGTTGTTTCTTGACTAAGATTAATTCCTGATTCATCAATCGAATCACATACTTCACTAGATGAGCGTCTCAAAACAGGATGACATCAATTTACAGTGGTAGGAGAAGCACTCGGATCCTTCATTTTACCACAGTGTACAAATACTACATTATAAGTAAAAGTCCTGCATTCAATTTTTACTTAAAGGTGCCCTATGGAGTTTTGTCTAAACAAACAAAAGTTATGTTCAAATTCTACACCTACTCTCGACAACATCAGGACAATACCTCTGATTACGCAGGTTCTGGTTTAGGCTTAATGGACTTTTGGATCTGTTGCTACAGTTCATTCCTGTGTTGCATTAGTCATCTTTTGATTTAGAGTTTATTAGAATTTGAATTCATAATAGTAATTATAAAAAAATCATTGGCTTTCCACAGCTCTCATCAGTGTTGTTTCCGATACAGACACAGATAGCAACTAGCTCCTATGGGGGCTCCACGCATAACTTTCACTGTAGCCCACGTAAGTGGCCTGAAGTTTATACTTGCGTGTACTTTAAGAGAATAGCAGGCATATGTGTGTGTGTGTGTGTGAGCATGTGGTAGAGTGACGTCGATTAGAGCGAGTGCCGACTCTAGAGGCATGGTGAGAGAAACAAAGGGTCTCCCCTGTACTCTCTGACCACAGTGGGAAATCTGTAGCAGGAAAAGTTAACCGTCTCAGGAAATACAACGCAACCAAGCTGAGAGTTGTGCATCAGACTACGGTGTGGGGTCCGTGTCTCCACGTATCTACGTGCAGAGCCACGGCGTAGATTTAACGCAGAAGCATAAATCACGGTTTACAGTTCTTAGGTGGCAAGACAAACGACTCAAAATTAATTCTATTGTTGCTCTGTATCTGCTAGATGTGTAATTGATAATTGTTTGCTAACGTGTTTGCCAAATCCACTTCACAGTGGCCCAAAATGATGCAGGTGTAAGTACAATACTTTAATAAATATACCCAATACTTTCCATCACAATAACCCAACGTTGCAGCTGTAAGCAAACTATATCTACATTCTCAAGCATCACTGTGGGTGTTCCCTTGAGTTACACAGGGCACGGCAATTATCCAGACAATATCATCTCTACTTTTATCTCTGTGTGTTTAGCCCAGGAGGCTGTACAGTTAAGGGAAGAGAAACAGTCTGGTATCAACAGGAAGAAGGAAACAGGAAGTGACTTATTATCTCTGTTGCCATTTCACTGTTTAACCAGCCCATTCGTTTTGCCTGCATCTCAAAAGGTGCTTCTCTGCACGTGCACATACTTAAAAACTGTCTGCTTGTCTCTCTCTCCAAAAACCAAAGCCAGCTCTATTTCTATCTCCATGGCAGCAGACAATCCTCTGATACAGTTGGCAGAACCGGATCTGTAGGGACCAGAAAGGAGCCACTGACCTACATATGACAAGAGTGTATCCACTGTAAATCGCCTTGGATTAAATGGTATGCACATTGTAGCAGATCCCAGAGTATATAGATCATCATAGCAGCAGTGAGGTTGCTCTTATACAGGCTGCAGGCACTACAACGCTGTGAAGGGGGGCAATTGAAAAAGACCCAATCCATTCTCTTATTACCCAGCAGGCAGCCATAAATCTGGACATGGCCCTCTCCTTTCTCCACTGCCAGAGAGAGATATACTACTACCAGCAAGCTGCCACCCAATTCCGCTCTATGTCCTCTTCCTTTATATTCACACCTTTGTCTCTTCCGTCCTCCCTTTTCCTGACTACATTTCCTCTTTTTAATCTGTGCATTTTTCCCCCTGCACATCCCAGTGTCAAACAGGGTCAAGCACCCACCCATCCCTCCTTGTAACTGAGGGACACACACACACATACACACACACAGCGGCAAACTAGTTTTAATTAAACCCACAATGATTTGCAGCTGACAGACCAGCTGCAAATGAAGGCAGTGAATGATGTAGAGGGAAACAATCAATGTGGTTTATTAAATAGAAAATATAGCCTGAATGCGCTGTCTTGTGCACTTTCAAGTCTAAATCAGGTAATGTGGATAGAAGGCCACTCTATGTAATTTGTGTTTAATTGACTCACCAGTATTTACAGTGGACAGAGAAGATGTGTGAATTTAACTCTTGAATAAAGAATTTTTTACTATATTTAGCTTGTGTGCAACATCTTCTGGTGCAACTAACCTAAACTCATTGGCTCATTTCCTGTGAAGAACATAAAACACACACACACACACACACACA
>NC_045739.1:21788100-21792077 GCF_008692095.1 Etheostoma spectabile | reverse complement strand
ACACACACACACACACACACACATAACTATTACTCTGAGTTATTATCATGAGGTGTTCAGGTCTATGGAACCGAGTGTATTTAATTGTAGGTGCTATGAAACTCTGTTGTCTTTCTGCACCTGCTATTCTCACACAAAGTTACAAAATTGTTACATTTCAAGCACTTTCACCTGTTCTTATTCTAAAAAATTACAGTTCTAAAAAACAAGAATAATACAAGAAAAAATTTAATATAGCAATGAAGTGTTTGGTCGCACTGATGTTTTTTATGGAAATGTAGTATTATATAGACTTAGACTTCTCTTTATTAATCCATTTGGGATGACTCCCGCAAGGAAATTGAAATTTCCAGCATCCGTTTTAGCACGGAAAGAAAAATGGCAGATAACAAAAATAGCGGTAAAAATAATGACAACAATAAGAACATTCGTCAATAAAAATAAAAAGACATAAACCGTAAATTATCGGTCAAAAGTGTCAAGTACTACAACATGTCAAATTAGCGTGTATGTGCAAGTTTTTTTTTCTTAGATATTTTTTGGACTTTTTCAACCTTAATTTTTGAGAACAGCTGAAGATATGAAAGGGGGGAATGACGTACAGCAAAGAGCCGCAGGTCGGAGTCAAACCTGGGCCCAGGGCATCAAGGAGTATCCCTACATATGGACGCCCGCTCTACCAACGGAGCTGTCTGGCCACCCTGTACGCAGAACAGACGAGAGACTACTTTCCCATTGTCAGTAGACAAGAATGCCTTTCTGTTTTTTTCTGGTGTGTCTGGTGTTCGACGTCTTACAAATAGGATTAGTAAATAGTAGAAAGCAGCATAAAGCCTGTGAACATGTAACAGTGATTACTTATTCAGTCAAAGAATTAGATCGTTGTAAAAGGGAAAAAAATAAATACCTGTCTTTTTTACCCGGGAGTAAATGCCGATGTAACCTTTCCCACTGAAGACAAACACCAGATGTTAGTGTTTCTTTGTCCAGTGGGAAAGGGGCTTTAGTGAGCTTTAGTGGTGTTGGTAGGCGGCCTTTGCTCCCTTTAGACACAGCTATAGGTTTGCTGTTTCCCCCTGTTTCCAGTCTGTATGCTAAGCTAAGGTAACCTGGCCATAACCACATCTCAAACAGACAGGTATGAGAGTGTAATCAATCCTAATAATACTTCCCAAAGTGTCAAAATGTTCCTTTAATTTGAATATTACATGCTTTCTAGCCGATAAAAGACTAATTATTGAACAGAGAGTAATGAGAATACTAGCTCGGTTTGCACTTCGTATTTTTCTGAGACATAGAACAAACTGATTGGACACAATTGCACAAAAATTAAGCAACACTGCTTTTGACAGGAATATTTGAATACGTGTTATAAAACTTACATTTTGTGCTTTGTTTTAGGGAATCACCAGCAATGACCGTCAAGGGAGACACAAAATAAATGTAGTGAGGGCCACATGTGTCCATTTAAATAGCATCTAATCTCAGTCAATGCATCCACACTGGAACTTAAAAAGCGAGTCAATGAGCCTGTGTAATCACCAGTGCAATAAAGCCCCAGGCACAGTGTGCTGCCATTAATGGCTACTAAACCTAAATCAGACCCAGATAAAAAAAAAACAGCCTATAAACGGACATTAAACAACCCCGTCTCTTTGTGTTTGTTTTACTACAACATCAGAGCATCCAGACAACCTCCAAGGTCCTTTCAAACCCTTTAAATGTCCGACACACACACACACACACACACACACACACACACACACACACAAACCCCACAACACACACACAAACACAACCACGAACACACAAATAAACAACACACACACACACACACACACACACACACACACACACACACACACACTCTCTGTTTGGGGTAATACCACATGACATTCCACTAACTGCCTCCCAGACAATCCCCCCTCTGCAGCTTTCCAGCCTTTTTGTTGGTAGTGATGGAGAGAGACCAGGGTCACCGTGGTAACCACATGCTCGGCTGGATACAGGACCTCATCTGGCTGTGTATAGCCGTCTGTGCAATGCCTGCGAGGAAACTGCCCCAAATCTCAGTTGACATTTGGCAGCCTTTAGTGTCTGTGTGTCTGAGGGGGTGTAGAGTAGATGTGTTTTGGGTGGGGGAGGGGCCGGTAAATCTGGTCCGTGGTGAATATGAACATATTTCTTTTGTTATGACTTATGTCCAGTGAGAACATTTAGATGCATCTTAGGGAATGCCTTCCATGTCCTGACACCTTTTCATGTGGATCTGGCTTTGCTTTTGTTAGTTCTTCACCATGTCTGAGGCTGTATATGCAGACATGTGCTGGGGGGGGAAAAAAGTGTAAAAAAATAAAGTTAAATATTGATTTGCCTCAGCCAAACTAGACCCTTTTAACACACAACACAGATGCTCTCAAGTGTGTTAAATTAAAGATTCTCTTTTCTTTTTTTCTGTCTCTTCATCTTCCCAGTTTTTTATGACTCTTTGAGTTTGTGCTTCAGTCATCACGCTTTAAAAAGGCTTAGTTTGTCTCCGTCTACGCATGTACTTATGTAAGCCAGTGACATTGCATTGTTGCAGGAAAGGAGGATGGAGAGCAAGGAAGAAAGACAGAAAGAGAGTAGAGAGAGAGAGAAGAAGAGACAAAGCAACGGGTTGGAAAGACTGAGAGCGATTAACAGGATTATGGAGATGCATGACTGTTGCTAAAGCTTTACAAGTCACTTTCCTGATAAATAACTAAATCAATTAATACCTAAGCAGCTGCTGGATGATCATCTCCTGTGAATCAGTAACTATGTTTTGTTCCGCTTAAAGGTGTTTGTCAGTTTCTGTGACAGCTGATGAACTCTATCAACATCTATATGGAGATAATACATTTTTGGCAGCAAACTGCAAAAAAAGTCAATTTGGCATTTTTCCATTACATGGTACCTGCTCGACTCGCATCGATTCTACTCGCCTTTTTTGGTTTTCCATTATGAAAAAAAGCCCCTGGTGAAATGCATGACTTATAATAAAACTTCCTGTCTCAAAATACTTTCAATAGGGGTATTTCCAGGTGCTACATTCAGCGACAGACGGGGGTGTCCTGCCCGCTGTACATGTCGAGATTCAAAAACAACACACCTTTGATGCTCTGTGTGTTCGTTGCGTTAGGTCACGGGAGTTTCCTGTTACCTCGCTATGACGATCAGCCATGCTCGCCTCACGCAGGGACTCTGCAATGGAAAAAGGAGAACGGGGCACCGTGGCGAGTCGAGCCGCGTACAACCGAGTACAGCTGGTACTAGCAGTGGGCAAGCAGTGTTAAGGCACTTTTACAAAGGAAGATATGTTTGCTCATCACGGGAAGTACTATGTGTGGAGTTGTGGGATGTCATTACAACATGACATTTCATAGGATATCTAGGAACTTCTAGGAACTTCTATCAGTAGATAACTTTGAAGTGAAAACAGTTTTAATCACAAGATGGACCACTACTTCTTATAGCCAGTTTGGTCACTTGATTTAAGAGAAATTGTTTCCTCAAACTCAATAAAAGAAACCAAATAACTTTTTTTTCTCAGCAGGTGGAGATGTCTAAGTGCATCAAAGTCTAATCCTCGCCTCCTTTTAATTCAATGAAATGTATGGCTGTGATGATATTCAAACGCTGACACGTGTTTGTTCAGAAACAGGAGTAAGATCATTCTTTGAGCCGTTCACTTTTCCCCCGTATCCAAATCCGGTTAGAAGGAGGAAGCAGGCTGAAAGGAAAGCAGGACAAAGTTGTGTTACAGACAGTCGGAGTCGGTTACAGAGTCAGCCAGCGCAGGGGAAGCGATACCCGGTCTGTGTGTGGAGATAAAGAGGAGACAGAGGCACAGCCTCAATCACACATGAAAGAGAATTTTGGAGGCTGAGTCTGGGCTCTTTTTCCCTGGAGTCCCTCCGTGTCACACACACACACACACACACACACACACACAC
>NC_045739.1:21785183-21788090 GCF_008692095.1 Etheostoma spectabile | reverse complement strand
CACACACACACACACACACACACAGAGACATCATCCCTGTCTTTCACACATACACATGTAGCTCCTGGCTCCCTCCTCCTCCTCTTTCTGATTCTCACGAAGACAAAACAAGTCCTTGGATCTTGTGACAGCGTTGCTGCCACGCTATCTTTGTATGTGTATGTTTTTCTTGCTGTCTGGGTCTTTCGAACTATCTTTCACTCCCCCTCCCCCTTTCTCTCCTCCTATCTTCATATCCTCTCTCATGTACAGATGCACTTGTCTCATTTTTGATTTGATTAGACAATTGCATGGCAGGTCCCAATTTTCTCTGCGTCATCCAGAATAACTGAAATGTGGGAGTGAGTATATTCTTTTCTAAATGCATCTATAAAACAGCTTCTTCTCTGATTCGCTCAAAACACTCCAGTTTTTGGTTTATCACCAAGCAGTCAACTTGATGCTCCACCTTGCCCTTTTCCTCATCCTTGATACCTCTGGTGCGGATCTCCTCCCAGTCTTCCAGATAATGGCGTTATCAGACAGGAAGTAGAGGAGAGTGGCTTCCTGGCCCATATACTGAGGCAACATAATGGTGCCAATGTAAAAAGAAAAAGTCAGACTGTTTATCAAATATTCAGCGGATACAGCTAAGAGCTCACTACAGCACAACATCAATTTTTAATTGAGGGCCTCAAGAGGCATCCTTTACTATAATGACTTTATGTGTGCATGTATTAAAGTTTTTTTTTTTGATTGCTAAACAACACTGGGCAAAAACTGAAGCCACAGTCTGCACTGCCAACAGCCACCTGACCTTAATAGTTCACGTTTTCCTGCAAAACTAATTCCAAGCAACACAACTCTTAACAAACGTCTCAAAACAGGCTCAGTGCAGCCAACACTATGAACAACCCTCACTCAGATGACACACACTGGCACTCACTGAGAGTAAAAAAACACTAGCGCTAAACACCAACACAGAAAATGCTAACTTTCTCATCTTTACAGTTTGAAAACTTTGAGTGACTTCACACTCAATAGCTTCAGTAAAGAAAAGTTATAGATTTTATGCGATATACCATTATTACGTAGCGTAAACAAGAACGAATGAAAATCCGCTGTTTGCATCAATATAGTATTTGGTCTCTAGTGATTTATGGAATAACTACAGGTGCATAAGAGTAACGAAGAATAGTGATGATCCTGCCTCTCTCCAGCATCATGCAGAAAAGACACTGGATGTCTGCATCACCTCTAAATACTAATTAGTGTGGTGTTCCCATCGCTTTCACCTCCACTACTTTCTGGAAAAAGCATAAGAACACAGTATTACTAATGTGAAGATATAGTGTTTTTCACTTTTTTGTATAGCTGTGTATGTAACCTCAGACAGCTGACTTGGATATATTGGTATCTTTGCTCTTTTACCTGTTTCTCTCAAACGCTACAGTGTATAGTTGTTTCATTCTTATTTGGTGTTTGTATACAAAACCAACGCTTTCTGAGCTTTCTCTATCTACATACAGTAATATGTTCACCTACTAGTCTAAAACAAGACACCTGCTCAGGCTTTTGGCTAAAATTGCAATCAGCAGTGTGAGCAGTGCATGGTTAACAGTTTTGACAGCAGTGTGTTAGCATTTGAACAAAGTGCTATACATCCACACTGTTTTGCCCATTGTGGTTAAAGTCATGAGATAAGTGATAAGTGTAGAGTTTTGCAAACTGCTTTCGAGAAGTGAAAAAGGGAACTAGAGTTTGGTCCACATGAACTGCTGCAGGGCAGACTGTAGATTGAGTTTTGCACATGTGGCTTCAGTTGTGCCCACTGTCCTTTAGCAATTCGGGGGGAAAAACAGTTCTAACGGCATCCTGCATTTCAGCTACAACAAACCTGGGTTGTGGGATACAAAATTGAATATTTCTGCCATAATGCATTCAGCTCCAAATCAGCTTGGAGCAAAAACAAATAAACCTTGCACAAAACCAATACGACCCGAAATCATGTTTACCTGAAAAAGTACGGACATGGCAGATTTGCATGGATCATGACCTCTGCAATTATTACAAATTCCAAGAGGTCCCCAGGTATGTGTGCAATAGCTGGGACATTTTTTTCACTTTTAATGGTGCATCAAGTTTTAGTAAATCCCTAGTTGGAAACAAGATAACTGTCACTAAGAATTTAGGAAAGAATTTACTCACAAAACTAGTCATGGATGTACAAATATCTGGTGCAACCCAACCCAAATCAGTCAACATCATACTTGCAGCTTGCTCATTATGAACACCTCTATTTCTCAGCTCATGTCAATTATGCTTAGATCTGCTTTTCAGTGTCTGTACTCCTGAAGAGTCATCTGTCAACCACTGAGACCTCATAACTATGTGAGTTACGCAGACTGTTTACACTGATTGTGCCTCGAACTTTAACAAGCCTGTTTAGCATAACCACAAACAAATAGAGGAAGAGAGAGCGATCGCTGGCCTGTTAGAATGACGACAGTGAAGGTCAATCAGACTGAGTGACAGTTGAAAATAAGAAGTAAAAGAGCAAACACAGAGAAGATTTTAGGGAAGAACATCAAAACATGAAAAATAGGAAGTTTATTGCGTTGTCAGAAGTTGCACAAGTGTTGCATCTGACGTGTGTTTTCTGTCTGGGAGTACAGACGGCAAATTATTTTGGGCTGTTAAGACACCCTCAGGTCCACTCTCTGTTACCGGGGGATACTGATTGTGTGCAGGTGCATGTGAGAGCATACACACTGGCACGCTTGTGTTACTGTGGCGTGCGCGCGTGCAGTTCAGAGTTGTCTCCCTTTAGTCAAACTGACGTCACAGTGACGACCAAAGGTGACTCAGCCTCTAAGTTGTGTGCGTGTGTGCGTGTGTGTGTGTGTGTGTGTGTGTGTGTGTGTGTGT
>NC_045739.1:21781348-21785173 GCF_008692095.1 Etheostoma spectabile | reverse complement strand
GTGTGTGTGTGTGTGTGTGTGTGTGTGTGCGTGCGTGTGTGTGTGTGTGTGAGGGGGATGTGTTAGATTTTGATGGAACCTTTTAGTGGGAGAGAGGTAGAAGTGGAGAAAGATTTAAAGTAGTTGACAGCTCAGTTAGGATGAAGAGATGAAAAGTGAAGGACGGTAGAGACACCCACTGCAAAAACATCCATCTCGCAAACCCATTTAGACATAGATTCTGTCTTACACTTTTTTTGGATCACTTCTTCATTCTTCTTATTTTCAATACATGCAATCAAGGTGCAAAATAAATTCTTATCAGTGTATAAACTATTTCTAGCAAAGCGGCAGGGGAATTTCTGTGTTTTTCAAACTGGACCCTGATTTTTTAATGACTAATGTCAACAATTAGTCCAGTATTGAGCGAAAATACTATAATCAACAGCTGCAAACCAGGCCGCATCGTAATCCTGTGGGGCAGTTATGCATTGTCAATGTACGTCCACTGAAAGTTGTTGTTTTTGACACTGACAGACCCACATTGGTATCATAAGTGTACATTATGGAAAGATGGGGACGTCCTGTTCTGAAATCTCGCGAGGGGGGTTCCAGGGACTTTGTTTTGTTGGAGTAAAGAAAGTGCAGCTTTTCCCAAATTGTGTCAACAACATTTCTAGCTACACTTCCCGCCGCTTTCCTAGACTGACGTTACCTTTGTTGGATTCCGACAGGCTGAAGTTGAGGCTAATTGTGCTAGCATACAGCATACAAATAGGAAATGGAAAACTGCAGCGACCATTTCAACAGAGGACGACTACTGCCGGCCAACGAGGAGAAGAAATCCTACACCAAAGCACCTTTTCCTAAAGAAAAATGCTGTTCCAAGTGTGAGGAGCTGTAGACAGAGCGGAGGTAAGCTAATGCTATTAGCTAAAGTTACTGTTTTGACCTGGAATCAGTAAAATACACATGAAAAGTTACACACAAAAGCATGGCAGGATAACAGCAACTTCTCCGTCTTTCCATGATGTAGTCAGACACTTCATAATACAATCTGAGCCCATCAGTGGCAAAACAAGCACTTTTACTGGACGTACATTGACGGTTGCTATTATTAATTATTAATTGCCCCAAAGGGTTACGTTGCAGCCCAGTACATGGCTGCTAGCTGCAGGGCTCTCGCTCAATGGGCCAATTTCAAACAATGTTGGTCCCATTAGTTACTTTGACACAAAAACATGGAAAAATTGGTTTCCAGGTTGAAAAATAACAAAATTTATAGGAAGGAACTCAGCAGAAGAAGTTCATCTTTGTGAGCGGTTTCACTGAAATATTCTTCAAACAGGAAAATGACATAAGTCAAGAAAATGAATAGGGGACGATTTTCTTCTGTCAGCCTGTTGCTTTGACGGCTCATTCATCAACCAGAGAATTCCACTTTTGGCAAGCATCCATCGTGATATGTCATTGGGCGAAAGTCCCTTCCAGCCCCAGAGGACTGCTGTTCTGAGGCTGAACCTGACCTCTGATCTCCCCCTGGAGAGGGATCATGATAAAACTAATTTCCTGTGAGAAAACATTTAGCGTTTGACCAGCTGCAGAGAAAACATTGATTCATTTTTGAGAGGGGGCTAGAAAAAGACATCTCGTGTCTTGGAGCTCTGAAACAAGCAAGAACTGGTTCAGATCTCTCAGTGACGTGGGACTACGATAGAGGGAGCAGAGAGAACAAGGCCCAGCAGTGTGGAGGGGATGACAACATGACAGGCTATAATAAAAATGCATTAAGCCCTGACTGAGAACAGAAACCAACACACTAAACACACTACTAAAAAACTTATCGAGTGTACAGTACACACACACTGCCGAGCCGCCAGTCACACACACTCCCACACACGTGCAGGCAGACATACACACTCCCGGCAGTGAAATTCCACACCACCTCTCTGTTCTGCCCTTCTCTGTTCAGGTTACATTAGGGTGTATAAATTGAAGCTATTCCACTGATAGAACTGACTTAGAAAAACATGTTAATGATGTAAAAGCTCCTGAGAAACTATATTAAAAGAGGAAGATTTTGACAAGCAGAGAACAGAAAAATGTTGCAATAGAGGCTGAAAGGAGGGAGTATGGGGGACGTCAGTTTATGTATCTGTGTTCTTCTTCACAAGATTTCAACTTCCTAAGACATTTTAGAGCCAACGCTATCATCTACTAAATCAATTTAGAATTTTCCTGTGAGTTTTGCTAGATAGGGTCAGGGTTAGGGGCCGATTAGATGAGAAAACAGACTATTCATGGGACGCTGGTGTTAGAACAACGGTACAGAAACACACGTCACACCACTCACACCTTTGTTATTGATCTGCCCTGTCCTTTCTGTCACCTTGGACACGTTAGTCTGCAAAGAACACGCAGGAAGAAATGTGGGGAAGTACCATTGATGATTCATAGCCTGTGTATGTCACTATGAGTCAACTGAAAGTGTTACAACATACGTAAAGCCTGGACGCGAACGCTTGAGAATGCCCGCCGCCAAAAGTGCTCCCATAAGTCGTTTGTTCAAGCAGCAATTATGATTCATATTTATATTTATGTTAATAGGGACGGAGAATAAGTCACCAAATTCTGCGCAGGTTGGGGTGGTGGATGGGTCAAACAAACACACACGATTTGTTACCCAGGACACTGGGGGTTTGAGTCCCGTTCAACGGCAAGTTTTATTTTAACTTTACGGAACCAATAGAACTTTCTGCGTTCTGAGTCGCGTGCGCAACTGAAGTTAGGTCACGTAACTGATGATTACAACTCAAAAAAGTACTTTTGTGCCTGCGCCTAACCAAACTGTGATGTTTAGATATGAGAACGGAAAACACTCCTGTTGGTTGCACTTCCTGCCACCTCTCGGGGCGCTACTTTATGAAACACTCCTGTTGGTTGTATTAGAGGGTAGACGTGAAAAATCTATATTGTCGAGTGTTGTGGAGGACTTGTTGGTACGCATGTTGCAGTGCAGGACTTAGAGTGTGACTACCACACATGAGGAATGTTGTGTCCTTGCTTGAGGGCTGCTGCCCAGTACATTTCCACTTAGTTTACACTTTGCAATGCCAGCCTCTGAAACACACATCTGGGCAGCTTTATTCCTAAAATCTAAATTTAATCCCCAAAAAAAGAGTGGCGTCAGATTCATTTCAGCATTGAAATTTGATAAATGAATCGGGTAGTTAACGCTGTCATAATACTTTTTTTGAAGGCATTTTAGGGCTTTGTTTTTATAGGACAGGGCAGTTGAAGACATGAAGGGGCAGAATGACATGCAGCAAAGGGCCACAGGTCGGAGTCGAACCTGCAGCCCCTGTATCAAGGAGTTAACCTTTACACATGGGCGCACGCTCTGCCAGGTGAGCTGCCCAGGCGCCTCATAACCAATATTTTTGAATTCATATTGGACCAAATGCCTGCCTCTTGCTGACTTTTGTTGTTTTCAGCCACAGCCGGCAGCTGGTTCTCTCCGTCTCTGGAAGAGGAAAGACGCCGGCCAAAGAACACCGGGCTCACTTGATTACTTATCTTCTGTGCTAAATTCTAAATATTATGCGTTTCATAGAACAAAGGGAGCCTTTTATGTCCTACATTGGAATGGATATTTCTTCTACTCTCACCAGGGGATTTATGAAGGACTACATTTTGTCTATTTTTTCTTGTTTTTTGTTCTGAGTGGAGGTATATGTCTATGTATATATGTGTGTTTGTGTGTGTGTGTGTGTGTGTGTGTGTGTGTGTATATATATATACACACAAACACATGTATACATATATATATATATATATATATATATA
>NC_045739.1:21772124-21781338 GCF_008692095.1 Etheostoma spectabile | reverse complement strand
ATATATATATATATATATATATATATAAACAAATGTATACACATACCCTCCACTCACAACAAAAAACAAGAAAAAACAGACAAAATTTAGTCAAATACACTTTTTTTTGTCCATGGCAGCCCTCAAATCACAGAACAACTGATGAAGTCTTGACATCATTGCTGAGGAAAGGAGCCAGCGAGTTGAAGATGATGTCACTATAGCGTCACGGTGATCAGCTGAGAATCCCGCCTACGGTAAGGGAGTACTATTCGCAGTGGAAAACGAAAAAATAAAAATGTTGAATCCAGTTGATCACAGCGGTATTAATCCTCTCTTCTAAATAGGCAAAACATGTGTATTTCCCAAAATGTCAAACTATTCCTTTAAATGCTACATATCTTTATATTTGGTATTCTTGCTATTTCACCTTACAACCAAAAGCTTAATCTATCTCTGTAGGGCAAGGTTGGAGCAGATTGAGGGCCAAAGGTTAGGAGTGATCACGGTTTCAAAAGACGTTATACTCTGACTCTGATCAGTAGACTGGAATGGAACCAAAGGTGCTAAAATAAAGTCAATGACACATGTAGGTTTGGTCAACTGGGACTGTGTGTAGCTGCCTGGGAATGAGAGGCCATGGATTAGATGGCCGCAGGTCAGGGTAATGTAAGAGGATTGGTTGTGTCCAATAGTCTGTGGGGAAAACGGACAGATGAACAATCAACCAGCTGTAAGCCTGGAGTCAACAACAGTTTATCATAATCTGTCTTCATCTCTTTCTCCTCCTCAACCTGCCAACCCTGCTCCTGTATTTTTAGTTCAAATTCCACCAAAAGTTTTCCAATGATTCGTATCAGTGAATTCCCAGAAATCATTCTTTGTGTATTTACTCTATACGTGTCATTTTTTTTTTTTTGGCTCTCTCACCGCTGTCATCATTATTCACCCCCTGCCTCCGTTAACATCCCCTTTCTCTCTCTCTCTCTCTCTCTCTCTGCACCCCCCTCTTCTCATCCTCTTTTTAACCCCTGTATCCTCTCACCGCGTCCTCTTTATGTATCCAGCAGACATTATAAAAGGGGTTTACTATAATCATTACTCTAATCACCCTTTCACCTCTGACTACCCCCATCTCTTTTCTGTATAATGAGGAAAATTGTAGGTCATCAGGCAGAAGACTCTGATGAGTTGAACCAATCAAAACAGGCGTACAGAAGCCCCCCAGAAGCATCATTTGCATGGTTTATGTCATAGTAACAAATGTCTTGGTGGATGTAAATATCTGTCCTATTGGCCATGTAGAAAATGCTGCTGCTGTAATAAGGAAATTTCCCCGCTGTGGGATGAATGAAGTATAGTATATAGTTATATATAGTATATATAACTAATCTAATCTAAGGTTCTCTTTCAAATGGCAGGAGGAATTTAAAGCAGCTACAGGGAGCTTTTAACTGGTTATGAAATAATTTAATACTGATGCTTCTGTACATAAGCAAGCGAGACCATCAGCGAGAAGATTGGCCTGTCCCTAGGTCCAGCTGTAATGTAAAAACAACAAATTGTGGTTTTATCAGGAGTCACGTGCTGTAGCTATTTTTCAATAATAGTCTTAATTGATTAATTCCTCGGATGAAACCAATGATTCCAACATAGTAACCTAATCACTGAGCTTTAATGGTGCTGAAAGGCATATTTTTTTAACTTTGGATAGAGCCAGGCAAGCTGTTCCCCTCTGGTTTCAGTCTTAATGCTAATGCTAAGCTAACTGGCTCCAGGCTCTAACTCCATATTTAAACACACAGATGTGAGAGTGATATTAATCTTCTCATCAAACTCTCAGCAAGAAAGCAAATAGGTGTATTTCTCCAAAATGAATATGAAATTCCTTTCACATCCAAGGATTTGTCTTCACAGTATGAAGCAAACATCGTTAACAGCCGTTTCAATCCATCCCGTTTTAACCATGTTATAATTTGTCCACAAGTATTTGAAGTGACAGCCAGTAGATCAAACTAGGTCTTGTATCTCCCACAAAGCAAAACACACTTCAACAGTCACAAAGTACAAACTGTTTCTAATTGAAAGCACATATGTAGATAGCGATGTTTCAGGCTCTCGCCGTGGAATTATCTGACAGCACTCACACGGGCATGAAATAATGCACATCACTGAGTACGTTTACACGCACACCAACACTCCACTATTAGTCTGAATTTGATAATATTCCAAATTTGACAGAGGTCATGTAAACAGCATAATCCAGTTGGATATTCCGAATTAGGCCTTTTTTACGAACATAGCATTTTCCGAACCCTAACCCTAACCCTAACCTAACCCTAACCCTAACCCCCTAACCCTAACCTAACCCTTACCCTAACCCCCTAACCCTAACCCTCTAGGGGATACCCTGGGGGTTAACACTTTAGTGGTGGGAAAATGACTGACATGCGGCGGCCCGTGCATACCTTTAGTCTCCATTCAACTGCGTAAGGTCGTCGACGCGTGGGGGACTATGGGATCCGAACACACCTAACCTAACCCCTAACCTACCCCTACCCCCCTAACCCTGACCCCCTAACCCTAACCCATAACCCTAACCCTAACCCTAACCCCTAACCTACCCTAACCCCCTAACCAACCCAAATCCTCTAACCCTAACCCTAAACCTTAACCCTAACCCTAACCCCCTAACCGTACCCAAACCTAACCCCTAACCCTAAACCCTAACACCCTAACCCTAACCCTAACCCCTAACCCAAACCCTAACCCTTAACCCTACCCACACTAACCCTAACCCTAAACCCTACCCTCCCTGACCCTAACCCTAACCCCCCTACACCCTAACCCTAACCCCTAACCCTAACCCTAATCCTCTAACCCTCAACCTAAACCCTAACCCTAACCCTAACCCCCCTAACCGTAACCCAACCTAACCCCTAACCCTAACCCTAACCTCCCTAACCCCAACCTAAACCCTAAACCCAAACCCAACCCCTAACCCTAACCCCTAAACCCTAACCCTAACCCTAACCCTAACCCTAACCAACCCTAACCCTACCTACCCGACCCTAACCCTAACCCCCTAAACCCTAACCCACCCCCTAACCCTAACCCTAAACCCCTAAACCCTAACCCTAACCTAACCCTAACCCCTAACCCTAACCCCCTACCCCTACACCCTAACCTAACCCCCTAACCCTAACCCAACCCTAAACCCTAACCACCCGAACCCCAACCCCTACCCCCCCTAACCCTAACCCTAACCCCCCTAACCCTAACCCCTAACCCCTAACCCTACATATTCCGCTATTATTTTGGTTTTAAAGGCATTCTTTGGACATGTATACAGCGGAATATGCAGGAATATGCGTCTTAATGGGGGGTTTTAACTCACTTTACGACTTCTTTCCCTTTTATGGCTCTGTACGTTGCTATGGTTACTGTACATAAACTAACCAGCCAACAGCTGTCAAGGCTGCAGACCCGATTAGAAGGAGAAACACAGATACTTTTAAACATTATTAAAGACTTAGATATCAAAAGGTTTTTGATTATGCGCATACATCACTACGCCGACCATTTTGAAAAGCTGGTTGAAGGAATGAAAGAGGGACCGCCGCTGCCACTGGTGAACTTTGAGAATTTCCTGTTTTGCACGGCTACATGTAAACGGGAATATTAGTGGAATGCTTACTTTCATTAGCCATGTAAACATCTTAGTCGGAATATCGTCTTTTGTGACGGAATTAGGGCAAAACAACGGAATATTGTTATTATTACGTAGTCGTGGATGTAAATTTGGAATTGATTTTGGGTATGAGGGAGGGAGTTCCCGTTCACAGTTGGTATCCGGGTAGATTTCACAATCCCTGAATACACATGGGGTGGGATTAATGAGGATTATGAATTCATTGTCTAATTTGTTGTTATTTATTTGTTTTGCTGTAAATTCTCGTCTGCTGGTCTTTGTATATTCGAAAAAAAATCAATGAATCAAAGTGAGGATTATTCTGCATTGAGTACTTTTACTTTTAGTACTTAAAGTAGATTTTCCTTTACAAGATTTACGTTTTCGAGGCAGACTTTTACTTGAGTACTTTTCTTACAGTGTGGTATTATTTTTACTTGAGTAGAGAATCTAAATACTTATTGCACAATTGTCAAAGAGAACACATTCCATCCGTCCGACCCGTTTCCGAGGCTTTAGCATTCACCATACAATTTCATACAACAGTAGTTGTGTATTTCCAGATGAGCCGAGTGAGCAGAGGATCAGGAATCAAAACTTAAATAAATGATAAAACAATGTTTTATGCAATCTTTCTTTCACAGCACTCAGGATATGTAGTCCGTGATGTTTACCTGGCCTCTCCCCCCCCCAATTTCCACGTGTCACTTGCAAAACCTGCTTGTGTAGACATATACAGTATGCTACAACCTCCTTCTTGCCTCACAGGTTATGCGTTCTTGCACGTGCTCTCTCACACTGTCAAAGCTTCTCTTATTATTTTCCCAACCATCGCTTTAATGGAATCGTGTTTGGCTTGATCCCTGCGTGAGATAAACACAATTCACCAAAGGCTTGGCTTTCTGTTCTCATGTAACACAAAGAAATTGGAGTTCTTCTAAAATCTTTCCACTTGGGACCATGTGTCTTTTTCCTCTCTATTTTTTCTCTCTAATCCTCTCTTCTTTTAGCCTCATTGTCCCAACCCCCATTCCTTTCCCATGTTAATGTCCTCCCTTTTCACCCTCTGCTTTGTCCCCACTTTCCATTCTCTTTTCTTCTAAGCCTGATCTCCATCATTGCTTTGTCTCCTGTAAGCACTGCTAGCGTAGTGGCATCACACAAGATTCACGTTCTCGTGACCCAATCTTGATTTCCGGGCAATGTGCACGTTATTATGACAACTTGTGTTTCCCTCTCTTATTAAGAAATCCCCAGCTTGAGATTTTGGATTGGCCAATGTCAATGTTGGTCAGTCCAGGTCCAGACTGAAATATCTCAACAAGCACTGGATGGATTGCCATGACATTAAATACAGATATTAATGCAACTCAGAGGATGAATCCTACTGACGTTGGCGATCCTGTCTTTTCCTGTTGCACCATCATTAGGTCAACATTTTAATGTGTCCAATAGAGAGGACACTATATTATTGTGATTTTAAACATATTGCAGTATTCTGCGATATGTTGCAATTTATTACCTTTTTTTTTTCCAACTTCAATATGTGTTTCCAATTTTAAATTCTGTCCCCAAAAGGAAACTTTGTCAACATCTGTTTTATCTAGAAAGAAAGAAAAATCTCTGTTTGTTCATCTCACTTCAATTTTATTGATCAAAAATGGGATTGTCAAGCAGACAAACAGCCTAACACATATATAATATCGATACAGTATTGCCATGGAACACATATGCAGTACTCTATGCTGCATTGATTCCCCCCCCAACCCTAGTATATACCTATGCCCCCTTTTGTCTCATTCAGGTCAGTTTGTTTAGATTAGAAATCAACAAAAACTTTTGTTTTGCTTGGTCCCTGACATTGACAAAAATCCTGTGTGTAGGCTAATTCATGGCCCAAATAAAACGGGATAAAACAATGATTTGTCTCTCCCCCTTCACTACCATTGCTTTTTATATACAAGGTCCTGTGAATGCTGAATTCAGCATTAGGGTATACAGCCTCAGCAAGTTGGGCTGTAGACTCTTAGTCTTGATAAATTAGTAATCTTGGAAAAGTGCAGAAATAATGTAGGCTACAAAACAAATGACATCTGACATCCTCTCTGTGATTTCCAGTGAAGCACCTTCCCTTAGATGCAGTGCCTTCATTTTCCATCTCTTTAATGCATCAGCTAAAAAGCTGTAATATGAGCCGCTTACTTCCAGGCCATTTCATTAACCGTTCCTATTTGAGGCGTCTGCTTCTCACATGAGAATTCTTGCAAGAACAACCACGAGAATTTGCCTTTTTCTGCTCCTTTTGGCTCCTTTTGATCCCACAGGCTGGGTTATGTGGGGAAACCAAGCTGTTGGGGTACATACTTGTCCCTCCACCAGCAAATTCCGCATAAAAGTCAAATGCAATTCCATGGTTAATGAGCCAAATCTGAACAACTAGTTTGTGTGTTTTATTGTCATGGGATGTCTTGACTGTTTCTTCTTTGGGGGGGGGGGGTTTCTGGGCTGCAGATTTTAATTAACAAAACTGCTACTTTTCAACAACGAGCAGCAGTGGATGGCCTGTGCATTGACTTTATCACTATATCAGAGTGTCAGTCAGGTCAAATCATATAAACACTGTATGCACAGCAGGTCTGAATCTGGTTCAGCAGCTGCAGCAGCTACAGCTGGTACTTCTTTCTGATTGCCTGCATGTTGTCAGAAAACTAGTGCCTTTCTATAATTCATCTAGACCCTTTTTACACATGCATGCATGCAGACTGCATGCACACTACTGTCAACACACACACACACACACACACACACACACACACACAGGGCCGGGCTAATGACAAAATTGCTTAAAGAGTCTCTGTTTACATATTTCATAAGTTAGCCATGCAGGTCTGGGTCTTAATGGAGAAATGGAGCTCAATTATGGACCCCATGGTGCCATCTTTTACTGCTAGCATGCATACGCAAGATTAAAGAACATCCTACTGTTACACACTTATGCACACACACACTTAAACTTGCCCTCTGTCTTTATTTGTTTCCCTCTCCCTTTCTGTCTATCTATATTTCTGTCTCTCTCTCTCTCACTCACACACACACACACACACACACACACACACATTCACACACGCACGCACACCTGCAGTTGGTGGTCTCTGACTGACAGTGTTGAAAAGGCTCACAGGATCTCACCTCGTCAAATGTAAAAGCCTCTCAAGGTCTGGCACTCAACTAGGCTATTATCCTACATGCAAGAACCCCCCTGTCCCAGACCATTAGACACACACTCTAACTTGTACCCCCTTCCAAACCAGCAACAATAGGGCAGAAAGGGAAGGAGAGGGGACCTTTAATGGTGCGACACCTTTTATGGACGGGACGGTGTCCATCAGACTAAAACGAATGATCTCCCACCGCAATCTTCCAGTGCTCACGCACAAGGTTAAGACGTGCCTTTATCCGGCCGTCAGACACGACAAGAGTTGTCTGAATCTGTTGATGACGATCCTCGCGGAGGAACACTGCGTCCTCTTTTCTCGCCATGCCCCTTGTGATTTCACCCTCATCTTACCTTCAACTCTGCCTCAGTTTTACATAACTCTCAAAACAAACAACAGAAATGGGCCTACTGAATAAATGAGCGCATTTCTGGCCTTTTTTGAGCACACATTTAGAATTCTCTCCCTAGACCCATATAAATCAAACCAGAAGCATTCACTCAGGCCCGAGCCATTGCACCTTAATAATGTCCCCCCCCCCCCCCCCCCCCCCCCCACCCACATACCACACACCTCCCAAACTTTCTTTCCTGTCTTGCAAAATTCCTTGATCATTCTGGCGACCTAGTTTACAGCCCTCGCCTCAGAGCCACAGAGAGTTGGTTCCTTTTGAAGATGCATTGAGCAGCACAGCATGACAAGCCCATTATACAGCCGGAGGAGGAAAAATCGCTCAATTACCAAGTCCTAACTCTTAAGGGAAAAGCAATGTGCACTATTCACTTAACCATATCAGTTTTTATGACTCAATGATAATATTAAAATAATGAAAAAGTGTTAGGTCGCACATAATAATCCTTTCTATAGTATCATACTGGACACGGGCTCACATAATACGTAGTAAGTATATTGATCTATTTTGCTAATGCAGTTTTGATACATGGGTGATGATGTGACAGACATAATCCAGCGTGGAAGCTCTAGTGGATTGATCGCATCTGCCTCTGTCCCAGATGGATGCTTCGGTGCTGGACAGAATAATTGCCATTTCTTTTTTTTGCACTTTTGCGTCAGTGATAATAGATTTCTGTGCTCATAAACACTGTCTTGGACCTTTTCCCAGCCCATGGACAGTTGGAATTAGAGTGTCGTTATGACATTTTTAGAAGCCAAAGAGAAAACCACAGATTATTATGTGTAAAGCAATGACAAATCAACAAATATGCAACACCACACAACCACTGGCTTTGGAAAGTATTCTGACTTTTTGCACACTTTTGTAGCTTTAATTTGACATGGAACAAAGACTTTTGCTTTTCTTTTCTTTTCTTTCTTTTTTTTTTTTTTTTTTTACAATGTAGCAAGAATCAAAAACGTAAAATCTCCCGTACATCAAGTATTCAGAGCATTGATTCATTACTTTAGAGAAGCACCTTTAGCAGCAAATACAGTTTCAGGTCTTCTTAAGTTAAGGCCAAGTCACACCAGAAACTGACACAGAAACGTACATTCACACATCTTTGGGAAACATGTGACATATGTGACTTTAGCCGGGGAGCTAACTGCTAACACCCTAGCAAGCCATAACTTTATTGTTGGACCCAAGCATTTTGGCTCGTGGCCTTCATCAGGGTGCACCAGCCGAAAGGTGTTTGGTCTAACTATACAGCTGTTCTGCAGACCTCAAGTGATGCTGGAGCTTTGACCTTGGAAGTAGCTGAAGTTATGCCAGAAATCACCACCCACTTTCTCCAGTCCTTCCTGGCATGTCCATGATGATATAATCATTGGATTAAATTAAATCTATAACACAAGAAAGCGTGCCAAAACTTAAGGGGTTGCAAAGAGGCACATCTGCAGGGCTTATTATCCAGCATCAATGACACAACAGTGACCTTTGCCCTCATAACGTGATAATGGTTGGGTAACTTAATGTAAGTGTACATACAAACACACTGGAGCACACCCACCCATGCAAGCCCATGAGGGCATCCGCAGATGCAATCAGCCAGATATGCAGTACAGTAGAGCAACCATGCTGATGAAAGTCAAGAAAGTGCACTGATGAAAGTGCAAACACACACACACATACACACACACACAAGCCTCTGCGCATGCACACCTAAATGCACGCATGCATACACAACAAATCCAATGGACACAAACACTCTCACAAATACACACAATTTCAACTTTCTTGTGTTTTCCTATTCTGCATACATACATAGTCAATGTTCAAGTTTACCTTGTTCAGCTTTGCTGCCTTTGTTTCAAGCTGTTACTGCGCACACACACACACACACACACACACACACACACACACACACAC
>NC_045739.1:21765721-21772114 GCF_008692095.1 Etheostoma spectabile | reverse complement strand
ACACACACACACACACACACACACACACACACACACACACAAAATCCCTTGTACAACAATGGTGAAATATTAATCCAGGCTCACAGGCGGACCCTTCCTCAGTAAGATGAGTTGTGAGATTGGCTGACGAGATGAGACAGTAACCTACATATCCTGAGGTTCCCGGCTGGATCACCAGGTTACTTCACATTAAAATCGCTCCACTTATTTTACCAGCTTTCATTGCACTGTTATAATTTAGCTCCAGTCGTCTGGCTGTGTTATGCCGTGCAGCCCGGCATGGAAGATGAAAGGAAGTGTTAAAATAGAATAAAATCAGTGTGACAAACTGCCGCGACAGCCCTCTAAATCCGTTTATGATCCTGAAATATATTTATTTGACAAAGCAGATTCCTGAAGGAAACTGGAAGCACACCAGTCTGTATTTGCTGCAGCACTATCTCATCATACACAGATTCGATGTGACACAACATTTACACAGTCTGTGTGTGATAGGATGCTGCAGCTCACACAGTGTTTGATCCACCAGAACGTCTTTCATTCTCTGTGTATGGGATGTCAGCTACGGCTTCAAACGCTCTGCCGTCATCAGAGTGTTTCACAGCATCTGCACCATCAGAGAAGAGTTTCATTTACTACACTATGCCAAATAAGGTCATAAGGTATGGGCGTGTGGTGCATGTAGAATGGCGCATGTGCATTCAAGATGAGACATAAGATGATCATGTTTGTCTGTGTGACACACTGCACGCCACACTGAAAGGGAAGAGACTGAGAAATCTGCTGCCGATTATAAGCTTTGCAGCCTTACGGAGGCAGTTTTACCAACATTAACTAGAGCCAAAAGTGGGCTACATCGTGCATGTGTAATTAGAGCAGGGTTTTTACTCCCTGAAAAGCTCCTCAGCTCTGTGAAGAGGGGGAGAACACAGAAGAGGATGAAAGCCAAACTGAGAGAAAGAAATTGAGGGCTGTCATTGTTTTGTGAGAATGACGCTGTTGTGTGTATTATTTACATGGCCTGAACACCCTGAGTGTGTTTCTGTCTCTGCGTGGATCTATTTGGCCTGCTTCCTGTCTGTCTTTGTTTAAGGCTGGGTTTTTTTAAGATGGAGGCAGAGTTTTTGGGCTCAGTTGATTACAAACTTTAGTCAATTTGTGAAATGGAGGTTCTCTCCCTGGGAGGTTTTCCGTCACTTGACCGTCTCAGCGGGGAATGAGCACCTGAATCAAACTGAATTCTACTTTAATTTGTCCGGGTAATGCTCCTCTGGGACGGCAATGCTTGAAGTACAGATGAAGCCGTCAAGCAACGGTGCTGCTGCTCTGCACACAAGAAAAAGGTTTCAATGTGATCCCCATGTACAAATCACTTTCATGCACCATTTCTACTTTTATTTTTTATTTTGAATGAAACAGAATGAAACATGAACACATAATGTACACGTGAAATGTACATGTATTTGTATTTGTATTTAGCTGGTGGTTAGATATATTCCCACAGTTCAGTTCAGGCCAAACGACAGCTGCTCATGACCGTTTCACTGTATTGCTGAGTACCAGCTGTGATGCAACGGTCCTCTTAGAGACAACTGGCTCACTCTCTCTCTCTCACACACACACAGATTTTCCACGCACATGAGGCCCCCGTGACCAATCGACATAATGACTCCAGTGGCACATGAGGAGGCGATGGAGGAACACATAGAGAACATCACTACACTGATATCGCAAAGAAAACATTTGAAAGGATCGCTCCAGTTTGTTGGGGCCACCCGTAACTGATCTGCCGAATTCTAAACGGACTTTACATAATGTCTGGTGATGCACTAGATCCACATTCAGAACTAATCCTGCACAAATGACGGCCTGAAGTAGATGTTACTTTCAATTCATCGCCTCATCTCTTAAAATCAAAGTGAAATTTGAAATCTTCTCACATTTTGTCTACGGAAATAGAAGCTAAAATGATGCTGTAGCTATGGTGCATATTCTTTCTATTTTTAACAAGGGATGAAACTGTATGACAGCCGGCATAGACAGGAGACACCCTGGCAGCCTCCATGGTGCACTATTAATGTGCTTGATTCATTTTATTTTGTAACCTTTTTTAACCCTTGCGTTGTCTTCGGGTCAAATTTGACCCGTTTTTCAGAATGTCTATATCCGAAATATGGGTTTCCTTTTAACTATCTAAATTTAATAGCCCAAAAATAACGTGGATAAATCCACACATCGCGCTTTGCAAGCACAACAAAAGACAGGATGTCTACTTTCATTGACTTTTGGGTGTTTTATAAAAAGAAAATGTTTCAAAACCAGACTGAATGTCTGCTGAATGTATGCTTCTGTAATCCTCCTTTCTTCAATATGAGTCTAATAATTCATAATTTCTGTTTTTTTAACTCAGGAATGAGTAATGTCCTATAAATGTATTCATTATGTTGCCTTTAACTAATCAGTATCTACGTTATGAGTGTAATACAGGATCTCATTTTGAGTTCTGCTCTGTATCTGTTAACAAGTGGCAGGATACCTGAAAGTTGGAAATACCAGCAGGGTGGGAAACTTCCTACATTGTAGTCAGTCAGAGACGGGGACTTTTCATTCAGTCAGAGGTTAGGTAAACATTAAGCTTCTGGAAGCCAGCGCTGTTTCTCTTTCTCTCTCACAGGCGTGCCAGTCACATTTTCTGTGCGTTTGGCAGCCTTCGCAGGCAGGTAAACGCCATGTTATTGCTGACTGTTGCTGGCCAGAGATTTTGTTTTGGCTGCACATGGCCGGTGTGAATTCCCTTCCCAACATCAAAAAAATAAAAATAATAATAATCCTTCACACTGCTTTTCAGCTTTGCAGTGATGTATATAGAAACCAAAATGTCCTTGCTTCTATTTTGCTTTTTCCCTCAATGAGTGTGCTTTCCTGTCAAGAGTTATTTTGTCTCCTTTTTCCACTTTCTGTCCTCCCTAGCAGGCGCTGGCTACTGAACGAAAGTAAAAGAAGTTAGATGAGCGAAGAAGGATCCAAACACAGCCAGCGAGGCAAGTCTGCCATGTCAAAGTCCAGCAGATCTGTTCCCAGAATGCTTGGCTGAGTCTGAGGCCTTCAAACCCGCAGGTTCAGTCCACCTCCGGTCGGAATGTCCTCGCATGAGTCCAGGCGCCTGGACTGAGTCATAAAAATGCAAAAATTAAATTAAATGAAATTGTTGTTGTACCAGCAACATCTCCAAGTTCTGTTTTTCACTGAAGAAATCTCAAATGTCACAATGATTTGCACTGGAACCTTCTTTTCCACTTCAAGCACTAGGTACAACATTGTGTACATATTGTTGACTTATATATATATACATAAACATATATATATATATATATATATGTATATACATATATATTTTTTTATCTGCCTACCAGCCTGTCCATCTAGGCCTATTGAGACTGTGGCTTTGCCCATGTATGCTGTGTATCTGATGTATGTCGGTTGTTCTGTGTATGTTGTGTTGTACTTACTACTCCTGTAACGATCTGTTTAGATTTAAAAAATTAATTACAAAATGACATTCAAGTTGAACATTTCCATGGTGACAATCAGCTCCACCAATCAGAGACGTTACGCTGTTATGCCTAGGATTGTTGTTGAAGAATATACCACTGTTTCAAATTCTCAAATCTTCTAGCTCGTGGTAAGTTTACCTTGAATGGTTCAGACGTTATAGTTAAAAATCTAAATCCCTATGCAGAATATGAATGGGATTTTCATCTGGGATTTTCTTCCAGAATCCCACTGTTGAGCTCTATAGAGAGGGGAAGTCCCGCCCCTTCCGTTGGTCTCTATGGGACCTATCTTCGGAAAAAAATGGTGGTCAACGGCAAAATGTTCTGGTCCCATTCAACTTGTGCCTTGGATTACACACTGTTTTGTCGCACTGTTGCTTGCTCTGGAGGAAACTACTAGACCTGTTGGGTCCTTGTGGATTCTGGAGTGTGGTCTAGACCTACTCTATCTGTAAAGTGTCTTGAGATAACTCTTGTTATGAATTGATACTACAAATAAAATTGAATTGAATTGAATTGAATATGATGTTTTTTAAAAACATCTCTCGTTCTTTTAAGTTTACACACATCATTTGTGAAATGCATGGCACAATTCGAACCGGACCAAAAAATAATTATTACCTCTCCATTGACTCCCGTTCCTATTCTTTTTTGAAAGCTAGGTCCCATTGAGCAGAGGTAGAAGGGCGTGACTTCAGCTCTCTATGGAGCTTCCCAAACAAACGTCATATTCACATAAATAATATAAAACGCTTGTCACTCTGACAATACAGAAATTCCATTTTTTGTTAAATAAATAACATAAACTCAGTCAAAAACTTTGTGTTTTACTGTGTTGTCTGAATGGCCATAATTATGAGAATAAAACCCTTTGAAGTTGAAAAATAGTGTGATGTTGCTATAATATTTCGGTTCCTTGTGTCTAACTGACACACATAACTGACAGTAAGAGATAGTCCGTGAAATAGAAAACAAGTGAAGAGCAAGTTTTTGTTGGTGAGGTTGCACTCCTCTTCTCTAGAGCGGAGTGTCTCAGGCACACACACCACTTTATAGGCAAAATGATTTATTGACAAAATCTCTTTGCACTTATCCTCCTTAAAGAGTCTTAATGTGGCCATTGTGTGTGTGTGTGTGTGTGTGTGTGTGTGTGTGTGTGTGTGTGTGTGTGTGTGTGTGTGTGTAGGAAAATGTTCACTTTGCTGTGGTCTGTGAGTACATCAGTGTCGCAAAACATCAACAGTCCACCTCACTCAAACTGAGCGTACACGCACGCACGCACGCACGCACGCACGCACACACGCACACACGCACACACGCACACACACACACACACACACACACACACACACACACACACACACAGACAGACACACACCCGCATCTTAATGTAACACTCTTAATCACAACGCCAAGTCATGCTTTCCTGCTCATCCACCTACGTCATCGTCTCTTCTGAGGACACAGGACTAATTATATTATACATCAGTCCGTGTATGAAACATCAGGAATCCCAGTTTGTGCAATGTAGCCTGGAGGGGTTAAGTCTTAACCTTCTCATGATTTTATCATAATATTACTCAACCTTTATTTTTTCGTTTCACTTCTTACAGATCTGTGATAATTATTCATAATTAAAAAATGTTTCCCCTGTTTGGTCCACTTTGAAGCACCAGGTGTATAATTAATCAATTATCAAAGTATTTCACAGTAATTGATGTGGAATAATCCACATTGGACCCAACACTAATATGGATGCTACATGCGTTCATATTAGTGTTGTCCTCCTACAAATCCTTCTGTAGCTTCCCACTGGCGTTCCTTATAATCAAATTTATTCCAATCCAAACATTGACATTCAGGTCGAGGCAGTTATGTTTAAGCGTCAAAATGCTGTTTTCCTAAGCCCTTCTAAAAACCTTTCCCCACGGGACCTAACACATGTTCCTGTAAGATGACGTTGCTTTAGTACAGTGCAGTGACAGCGGAGTAACCTGGGTGGCGGTCAGCACAGCCCCGGGTTTGAAGAAGCAGACAGGAAGCTGAGCCATGTACCGCTGCTTAGGGCAGATCTGTCACACAGTAACACAAACACATTTCACTGCTCCACACACTTGGACCGACACATCACTACTGCATCACAGAAATCTCCAAAGAGTCGTCTTTCGAGGAAATCCAACCTGTCATTGTGTCACCTCTTAATTGCTGCAGATGCGTTTTGACATCTTCACAATGAAAGCTGGACTCTGTGTAACTGGGTTCACTGTCACCAGTCACATTTCAAAGCCTGGAATAAGATTGACGGTATTTGCCGTTTGATCCCGAGTGAGACTGGCTGGATGAAAGATGAAAGCTGCACTGTGTCCAACTCTACGGAGGAGCATAAAGAAAGCAGAGTGTGCTGTGTATTTAGGCAGCAGGCGGCGTCCAGAGGCTGATGGGATTTAGATGAACAGATAGAGACAAAGAGAGGGAGATGGAAAGATGGATGGGGGTAGCAAGAGATAAGGGAAGCAGCGCAGGGCTCTGCAACAAAACGTTAAGCTAACACAGACAACCCAGTTTTGTTTTCCCACGGGATATACAGTTGGTCCCAGTGAGAAATACACACACACACACACACATATATAGTCATAAACAGAGATCCCATCTGCCCCAGCACTTTAATCAGCTTATCACTCCCTGCACTGAGGCTGTTTAGAAGGACTATATCAAGCTTTGACATACATTAGTGGTGCTACTGGGATCAAGCAATATACTGTTCTTAGCAAAGCACCCGCCGTCATACATACACACACACACACACACACACACACACACACACACACACACACACACA
>NC_045739.1:21763810-21765710 GCF_008692095.1 Etheostoma spectabile | reverse complement strand
ACACACACACACACACACACACACACACACACACACACACACACACACACTTGTGCTATGTAGCTTACACATGTCCAACACACTGGAGCTGACAACACACTCTTAACATGTACACACGCACAAATTCGGACCTAAGTGTGCATGCATGCGAAGAGAACACACTGCGCAAAAAGATTTGAAATATCCTCTGCATGTAAGTACCATAAAAATCATCAAACATGCACACACACTTGGAGGGCTTACTGCTTGGAAAAACAACTCTAACAAGGCCGAGACACGCAACAGAGCATGCACAGGCAAAAATACAAACTGTGTGTGTGTGTGTGTGTGTGTGTTCTGACAGGATGCCAAAGCCCAGCTGATCTCTCAGTAAATATGGACATATGGTCAGCCTCTGTGGAGCGAGAGAGAGAGAGAGAGAGAGAGAGAGAGGGAGAGAGGGAGACAACATTGGGATGGTTCTTGGCAAGTGATAAGGGGACCGCAGCAGGCGGAGACATCTTATCCTCCGAGGACATGTGTTCCTTTCCCAGAGCTGTAGCGTTTAGTCTTTTTGACTCTTCACGTCACCCCGGGGAGCAGGTCAGAGGTGTCCACTCTTGGTTATCTAATGATGAGACTGTAGCGGGATGAAAACAAGGGAATTGTCGTGCCAAGCTGAGTAGTTAGTTATGTAACTTGCACAGAGCGGTTCGAAGAAGCGATGTGAAATGTGTACATCATGTGTCAAAACAAAAAGTGGGACAGCAAACCTGGCAGCTAGAGTCAATCTGTGATCCCTGTCTTTCTTTCATATCAACATCAAAACCCTTGTTTTACAAGCAAGTACAAATTTTGGAAAAGACAAGTTAACTTTTCTGATCTCACTTTTTGGACATTAAAGCCCCAGAGATGCGCAGCTGCTCCATGACTGAGAGCGTTTGCTCCTACAAGTGGGACACGATACTTACTGATAAATAAAATCACCTTCACAGCGTCCAGGTCGTTTTCCCTGAAGATGTCCCTCTTCTTCCCATCTCTTTCTCCTTCCACCCACTTCCTCTCTCATCCTCCTCCATTTCCGAGCCTTTGAACTGCTGTGATCTGTCGCTTCTCTCTGTCCCCTCAGTGTTAATCAGAGTTGCCCTGGACATCAGGCGGCTGCTGTCATGATGCCCAGACCCAGGATCCAGGCGGGAAATATTTATCGTTTTTATCGAAGTGTGCTCCACTTCACCACACTCTCCCCAGTCCTCTAGCCACCCACATCCTCAAAACCAGTAAATTGTGAGAGCAGTAAAAATCAAAGCCGCGTTCTGTAATGTCGTGATGTGAAGGGACTGGGATTTCTGACAAGCGAGGCCACTGTGGAGTGGTCGCAGGCCCCCGGTCCGGCCGTCTGAAAGCTCAATCATTTCATAACTCGGATGGAAATTACCAAATATCAGACGAGCTCATCCGAATCGACATTTACAAGATTTATAAAACAAGCACAAGAGGGAAAACCTGGTGGTGATGGTGAATCGGATCCAGACACCAGGGGAGGGTCAGTACTTTAGAGTTCATTTACTACCAGCCTGTGTTGTGTAATGTCTTCTGAAAGGAGCTTTCGAAAGTCTAAAAAAGTCACTTGGGCAACACAAATGTATAACATGGTCTCACAAAATATGCCATCAAGTTGCTTTATGGGAAATTTATGGATGCAGTGTTTCTGGGATCTTTACACTAACATAAAAGAACGCACCACTAAAAACCATTAAGCATGGAAAAATGCTTACCATGATTTAACAGTATCTGTTGTTAGGGTTAGGGTTCATCTGTGGAGAGAACACCTCTCCAAAGTGCCAGACACCATCAAGTGTGAGCATTTGCCCACTCAAGTCATTACGACAATCTGCAGAGAGAGAGAGAGAGAGAGAGA
>NC_045739.1:21763614-21763800 GCF_008692095.1 Etheostoma spectabile | reverse complement strand
GAGAGAGAGAGAGAGAGAGAGAGAGAAACCATAACACCAGATACTAAATGGTTTTGGACCCCCCTAATACAGTAAAACTGCACATTTTGGAGTGGCCTTTTATTGTGGCCAGCCTTAGAAACACCATATGTCACCCGTGAGGTGGATGGATTATCTCGGCAAAGGAGAAGTGCTCACTAACACAGA
>NC_045739.1:21761709-21763604 GCF_008692095.1 Etheostoma spectabile | reverse complement strand
ACAGATTTGTGAACAATATTTGAGAGAAATAAGCCTTTTGTGTACATAGTACAGCTGAGTTCAGCTCATGGAAAATGAGCGTGTTTATAATTTTGTTCAGCATATATACACAAACACACTCACTTTCTGATATACAGCATATTTACATCTGTACGTAAGTCAATGTTCACCTTGTTCAGCCTTTGTTTCACGCTGTCATCGCTCGCTCACTCACTCCCACACACACACACACACACACACACACACTCTAAACGTACAGTGCAATTTATGCATACGCAAACTCAATTCCACGTGAGTGACTAAATGAGAGACTAGAAGTCCAAGAGCAGAGAGAGTTTGTATGTGTGTCAACATTTTTCCATCTAAATAATGTAGCAGTCAGACTCTTATAATCACACGATCAAAGTAAACAAAGCCATCCAGAGGAGATCAGTGTAAGTCCTGTGTGTCAATTATTGATGCTGAAACACCTGCCTCTGCTGAACTGGACCCGCACCAGATTTTAGATTATAAACCAAGGACTTGGAAGCAGCACTTCACAAACTCCCAAAACACAGAGGAAATCAGAGGAGTGGCCGTTTGCAGCCATACGCTAGGACCAGGTGGGCTTATCTTCATATTCAGTCAAGTTGAAAGTAGAGCTGGGCAATAAGGAGAAACCCAAATATCACAATATTTATGACCCAATACATGGATGGCGATATTATAGAGTTGACTGTAACTGTTAGAATTACATTTTGCAACTCTTAATCTTCCCTTTTTTCTGTTTAAGTTTGGGAGAGGCAATAAAGATCCATAAGAAGTGTTCTTACTGCTATTCTCGACCAGTCGCACAAGGCTTGACAACACCTCTCTTAGGACATTCTTGTATGAAGTTATGGCCATCATTAACAGCAGACCACTCACTGCTGAATTTTGAATACCCATCCGGACCTGACCTTTAACTCCAAACCATATCCTTACATGAAGTCCACAATCATTCTGCCCCACCTGGCAATTTGTCAGAGAGATCTTATCTTCACAAAGGTGGCGTCGATGTGCAGTATTTGGCAAATGAGTTTTGGACTCGATGGAAGAAAGAATATCTGTTGAACTTACAGTCAAGACAAAGGTGGCACAAAAACAGAGGAACTCAAAGGTCATGACATTGTACTCCTACGAGGATCTGGCACCACGCAATGAATGGAAGCTGGCCAGAATCGCAGAAGTTTATCCAGGTTCAGATGGTAGGGTGAGAAAACTAGATTATGGCTTAGTGACACCAAATTAGGCAAAGGGGGGAAACTCACAACTAACACACGTTCCTTGAAAACCTACAGAAAGTTGTTACTCTCTTGAGGGCAGATTAAGGTGTAAAGTTTGAAATGTGTGAAATTCCTGTTAAATGGTTAAGAACAGGAAATGTTCATAAAAGGTAAAGTGTTGCAACAAATATGTTTAAAGAATCCCACGTTAAGATTTGTGTGATTTGGTGGAGTGTAACTGTTAGAATTACATTTTGCAACTCTTAATCTTCCCTTTTTTCGGTTTAAGCAACAGTTGTTATTTACGCTTTTTTTTGAAGTAATTTCTGAAGTCTCGTTGTGCTGCTCTCGCGTGAGTTCAACTGTAAACACTAGCGGGCAGCAGATAACATGGACGTGTGTTACGATGAAGATTTCACGCTGGCTAACGCAGCCCTGGATGCGCGCTTTAAGTATAACTCTGAAGACTGAAGACTTCCCTTCCTTGTAGCATGCAGCCAACGAGGTATTTGTTTTGTTCATTCGCATTTTACTTTGTAAATGATATTCCACATGCTGTGCATGTTATTGTTTATGTTAACGACACCGTTTTATAATTTTGTCAATGTTGTCTTATTAGTTTTCACGTGGATTTGGAGCGATTACTTCACT
>NC_045739.1:21747398-21760802 GCF_008692095.1 Etheostoma spectabile | reverse complement strand
CAACAGTTGTTATTACGCTTTTATTTTGAAGTAATTTCTGAAGTCTCGTTGTGCTGCTCTCGCGTGAGTTCAACTGTTAAACATAGCGGGCAGCAGATAACATGGACGTTGTGTTACGATGAAGATTTCCCGCTGGCTAACGCAGACCGGATGCGAGCGATTTAAGTATAACTCTGAAGACTGAAAGACTTCCCTTTCCTTGTAGCATGCAGCCAACGAGGTATTTGTTTTGTTCATTCGCATTTTACTTTGGTAAATGATATTCCACATGCTGTGCATGGTATTGTTTATGTTAAGCTAACATCGTTTTTATAATTTTGTCAATGTTGTCTTATTAGTTTTCACGGTGGATTTGGAGCGATGACTTCAATAAACCAGTAGCAAGAAAACCACTTGTGTTTGCCTGTGCTTGGAGGGAATTACAGTGAAAACTCGAACTGTTCATCGACGCGAGTGGGCATAAGAGTGACGATGCGGCGAGTTCAAAGGATCAACGGACTTCTAACTAGCCGCGCACGGACGGAGCTGGCATAAAAGGACTGACAACGTGCGATGCAAGACACACACACACACATAAGTAAGAAGATACAGCTTTAAAGGGTAACGTTTTCAAGACAAAGCCATAAGTAACTTGGACACTAATAAGTCAAGAGTGGTCTAAGAAGAGAGCCTTTGTAAAGGTTTGCCAAAGAAGTTTTACTGTTATAGCTGTTGTGTGGGTGGTACATGTTTTACTTATATGCATATGTCAGTTAATCAAAGCTTGCCATTACAGCCACATTAAGGTGCTGAAGTTAAAGGGTAAATTTGTTTTCTCAGTGAATTTCAATTGCATTATTGAAATAAGTGAAGGCTATTTTGCCATTTGATATTGAAGTTATTCAAGTGTTATAGAGTGTACCTTGAAGGTAATAATCAAAGTTGAATTAAGGTATTTTTGCACATTTCCAATTCTTTAAGTGCTTAAGTTTTGAACTAATAACATTTTATCTGTTTCAACTTTAAAGTTTCTACATTTAAGTAACATTAACATTTGATCAAGGGTTACCAAATGGGTCAATTTAATACAGTGATTGAGAATGTCAGAGCCAAATGAAGCTACAATTGAGGTAAAGGACAGTGTTAGGGATAGTGCAAATTCTCAGGACCTGCCTGAAGACTGCCAAGTGGCCGCTGAAGTCCAAAAGGAAATTCAGCAACCCAGACGAAGTCAAAGAACCAGAACTTTAACAGAGAAGGGTAAAGAAATGCAAGCCAAACAAATCAAAGGGCTTCAACAAAGGTTTAACTACATTTATGATAAATGGAGAGTACAAGTTAAATCTTCCAAGAAACCATTGACACAATCCACAGATCCTTTATCTGATGATTTGCTTAATGATATCATCGGTGACGTCACAAGTCTCTCTATTGATGTCCAGCGTGTTTATGATGAACTACGCAAAGTCTCAGTTCCAGACCCTGACGTGCGTCGAAGAGTGGATCTGTGTGTGGAGATTTCTAAGTTCATTGTATCCAGAGCCTCAAGTCGACTGGATGGAAATATTCCAGAAAAAGAAGAGCAAGATTGGCCTGAAGCAGGGTCTCTCTTCGACTCAAGCACCTGTAAATCAAGCTCTGTCACTTCTATCTTAAAGGGCACCTCAGAGCATTCAAGCAGTTCCTCTATAAAACGACAAGAAGCTGCTGCTGCTGCCGCTGCAAGCCAAGCTGTTCTGAAAGTGTTACAAGAACAAGAAAGAGAGCAAGCAGAACTAAATCGCCTAGAAGCAGAAGCTAAAAGGAAGATAGCTGACCAAGAGGCAGCAGCCGTTCGGCGTTGTTTAGAGCGAGAAGAGGAAGACGTGAAACGAAGAATACACAGAGAGGAAGAGGAAGCTAAAATTAAAGCTCTAGTGGAAGATGAGCATGCAGTTCTTCAAAGGACTCTAGAGGAAAAACGGAGAAAGATACAGGCGTTTGGAGAAATGAAAGGTCTCAATCAGCGCAAGCAAGAATCAGGTGATGATCAGTCAGATCACAGAACAGAAATGCTACTACAGCATGAGACAACAGCAGATAATCAAGAACCGCGCTTACAATCCTCTGCCCCTGCATTTGCCTTCTTTACACAGCAATGACCACTTCCTCAAATGAAAGTACAGCAGAGCTTGTTAAGGTGCTATCAGGTGCTTTAAGTGCGAACAGGATTCCAATTCCTGAACCTTCAGTATTCAGTGGGGATCCACTGAGATACAATGACTGGAGGCTTTCTTTTGAAACACTGATTGACCAGAAAAGTATTCAAGATAAGGAGAAGATATACTACCTCCGTAGATACGTAAGTGGACAAGCTAAGCAAGCAATTGAAGGCTACTTCCTACTCGGAACCGAATCTGCCTATGTTGCAGCATGGGAGATTTTGGAGGAGCGATACGGGAACCCATTTACAATTGCAAAATCATACAGAGACAAGCTCCAAATGTGGCCGAAGATGGGACCTAAGGACAGCTTTGAGCTCAGAGAGTTTGCTGATTTTCTTCGTAGTTGTGAGGCTGCCATGGTTCACATCAAGGCACTGGAAGTTTTGAATGACTGCAATGAAAACAGGAAAATCCTTTCAAAGTTACCGGATTGGCTAACAGCAAGATGGAACCGGATAGTTATCGAAGTACAAGAAGAGACTAACCAATTCCCATCTTTTAGCCAATTTGTGAAATTTCTGACAAAGGAAGCAAAAATAGCATGCAACCCTGTCACATCATTGCAGTCACTGAAACAAGGAGAAGCTGAAAACCCAAAATCCCCAAAACACATCAAGCTTAGAGCAAAGACACTGACCACAAGCTCAAATGAAAGGATTGTCATAACATGCTTTTCTGCAACAAGACTGGGCATACTTTGCACAAATGCAGGGAGTTCATGGAGAAGACGATTTCAGACAATCAAATTTGTTCAAGCTGAAAGGCTATGCTTTGGTTGTCTAAGTCTGGTCCACCACTCAAAGAGCTGCAACAGCAGGAATGTTTGTAACGTGTGCCACAACGGCATCCTACCTGTTTGCATGAGGAGCGGCCAAAGGTGAACAAAGACCATCATATGTCAAGCAAAATCTGAGTCAAGAAAATCCAGCACAAATCAAGAAAGGTACAAAAAGGGACCTCACTCAACACAACATGCAGAAACAACCACAGCTGCTATTTCAAACAGAGTAATACTTATCAAGCAACATGCAACAGCTGCAATAATCCCGTCTGGCTTTCATCCACACTTCAGCCAGCACAAGAAGTCCTTGTATGCTCTGTTGATTCTCAAAGTGACACAACTTTTGTTCTAAGTGAAATCGCTGAAGCCTTGGAAGCAAACAAAGAACAAGTCAAGCTCAGCTCTCTACAATGCCTCAAGAACCACAGTAGTAAGCCTCAAAGAGTAATGACCTACAAGTGAGAGGCTTTTACTCCAGTAATAAGTCTCCTTACCATCAGTCTACACACGTGAATTTATTCCAGCCAACAGAACTCACATACCAACAGTGAAACCGCAAGGGCATGTCCCATTTAAGCACCTTCAAGAAGATATTGCACCTCTACAGATGCGGAAGTAGGTCTGCTCATTGGGTACAATTGTTCACAAGCCTTACTGCCAAGGGAAGTTGTGTCTGGGAAGAAAATCAACCTTATGCACAACGTACAGACCTCGGATGGAGTATTGTTGGCCACGGGAATCCCTGTGTAGACTACGGTGATGCCATTGGGATCAGCCATCGCATAGTTGTGAGACAAGTGACACCAGGCGTGAAGTCTTCTGTCAACCTCAAAACTAAAGTACACTATGTGAGCCGTACCAAAGTAAAAGAACTTACTCCGTCAGACATCATTAGAGTCCTTGAATCAGACTTCTCAGAAAAAGCTGGTGAAGATAATCCTGTGTCTCAAGAAGATCTCAAGTTCCTATCAAAGTTAAGAGAAAGCATAACGCAAAAAGACAATGGTCACTATGAAATGCCATTACCGTTCAAAAAGGAAAGACCACCATTACCTAACAATAAGAGATGCGCAATACAGCGCCTGAACTGTCTTGAAAGGAGACTAAGGAAAGATCAGCGGTACTACCAAGACTACGTAAACTTTATGGATGATATGATTTCACGTGGCGATGCTGAGAAGGTCCTTAACGAAGAAATTGACAACAATCCTGCTTGGTACATTCCACATCATGGAGTTTACCATCCACAGAAACCAGCAAAGATCCGCGTAGTATTTGACTGCTCTGCCAAGTTTCAAGAGACATCGCTTAATGACCATTTGCTCACTGGGCCTGACCTGACAAATACCTTGGTGGGTGTCTTGTGCCGCTTCCGAAAGGGTTCTGTTGCAGTCATGTGCGATGTCGAAAGAATGTTCCACCAGTTTCATGTAAAAAGGGAGGATCAAGATTATTTAAGATTCTTATGGTGGGAGAACGGCAACTTGGAAACTACACCATCAGTCTACAGAATGAAGGTTCACTTGTTCGGAGCAGCCTCGTCTCCAGGCTGTGCCAACTTCGGCCTAAAACACATGGCAGAAAAGGGGCGAGGTCAGTTCAGTGAAGATGCCATACGCTTCATTCAACGAAATTTCTACGTAGACGATGGTCTAATAAGTGTTCAAACTGAGAAGGAAGCCATCCAACTGTCAAGAATCAAGAGAGCTTTGCACACCTGCAATTAACTGCATAAGTTTGTTTCTAACAGTGGGAACGTGATGGCAACTATCCCAAAGAATGTGCTACAATCAAAGATCTAGACATGGCTTTGAGTTTACCACATATGGAGAGACTCTTGGCGTAGAGTGGTGCATCACACTCATTCAAATTCAGAGTTCAAGTAAAACCCAATCCACTAACAAGAAGAGGTGTACTTTCTACTGTAGCCTCTGTGTACGACCCCCTGGGGTTCATGGCACCTTCATCCTTTAGGGAAGAAACTCCAGCAAATGTGTAGAGAGAGATTGGCTGGTGATAGGAACTTCCAGAAAACCTAAGCCCTCAGTGGAGTCCTGGATCAGAGACTTCCCAATCTGGCTGAAATGCAAATCAAAAGATCCTTCTTGCCTGCAAAGTTTGGCAAGGTCAAAAGATATGAGCTTCACCATTTCGCCGATGCGAGTGTGTCCGGATACGGTGAATGTACTTACCTGAGAGCTATTAACCAGTCTGACGAAGTCCATTGCTGTCTGGTAATGGCAAAGGCAAGAGTTTCACCAACGAAAATCACAACCATACCGAGACTTGAACTCTCAGCAGCAGTTGTTGCAGTTCGAACCAGTGATATGCTCCGAAAAGAACTAGAAATCCAAGACCTACTAGAGTTCTTTTGGACAGACTCCACAGTTGTTCTCGGCTACATAAACAACGACGCCAGAAGGTTTCAAGTGTTTGTAGCCAACCGTATACAGAGAATAAAGTCAAGTACAAAGCCAGAGCAATGGCATTATGTTGCGTCTGAAGACAATCCGGCAGATCATGCCTCTCGAGGTTTGACTGCAAGCAACTCAAGACCTCAAACTGTTCACAGGACCGATTTTTCGTGGCAAGAGAAACTACCTGACAGAGAACGCAAGTTGGGTGAAGTAAAAGATGATGATCCTGAACTCAACAAGGGTCTTGTGTGCAACACAAAGGCAAAGAAGACAGATAACTATTGGATCGTCTACTGAAATTCTCTGATTGGTCAAGGGGAGTAAAAGCAGTTGCCAGATTGCAACGCCATGTCAAAGAATACAAAGGTGTAAAGCAAAAACAAAGGAAGAACAAGCTTAGAAGAAAGGAAAGAAGCTGAAACTTTCATCATTAAGCTAGTTCAAGGAAGCATTCTCAGATGAGATAAGGACTTGAAACTAAACAAGTAGTTGCCAAATGTAAGACAGGAAGCTACACAAGTTAAGTCCATTTTTGGACGAAGAGGTATCCTTAGAGTGGGAGGGCGCCTAAGCCAAGCCACGTTACACCCACGACTGACATCCGGCAATACCCCAAAGAACAGCCACGTATCAGCTTTGCTTATCAAGCACTTTCACGAAAGAGTACAACACAGGACGTGGAATGACAATAAATGAACTGCGATCTAATGGATGGTGGATCCGGGATGCAGCAGTGCATTTCATCACACATATTCAAATGTGTCAAGTGCAGAAGTACAGACAAAGTACTGAGGAACAAAGAATGGGTGACTTCCAAAGGAGAGAACAGAACAAGTCCACCTTTCACTTACATGGCATAGACTGCTTTGGTCCACTCTATGTTAAGAAGAGGAAAGACTTTAAAAGATATGGTCTCTTACTTACTTGTGTGTTCAAGGCCATACACATAGAGATGATTGTGACATGACAACTGACGCGCTTTATCAATTCTCTAAGAGCATTCATTGCCATAAGAGAAATGTTCGTCAACTAAGATGTGACCAAGGAACCAATTTTATTGGTGCAAGGAGAGAGTTTTGCAGAACTCATGAAAGGAATGGATCAAGAAAGAGTGAAGGCTCTAGGATGTGAATTTCTTATGAACCCTCCAGCAGCAAGTCACATGGGTGGTGTTGGGAGAGGCAAATAAGATCCATAAGAAGTGTTCTTACTGCTATTCTCGACCAGTCGCACAAAGGCTTGACAACACCTCTCTTAGGACATTCTTGTATGAAGTTATGGCCATCATTAACAGCAACCACTCACTGCTGAACATTTGAATGACCCATCCGGACCTGAACCTTTAACTCCAAACCTATCCTACAATGAAGTCCACAATCATTCTGCCCCACCACCTGGCAAATTTGTCAGAGAGGATCTTTATCTTCACAAAAGGTGCGTCGAGTGCATGTATTGGCAAATGAGTTTTGGACCGATGGAAGAAAGATATCTGTTGAACTTACAGTCAAGAAAGTGGGCACAAAAACAGAAGGAACTCAAAGGTCAATGACATTGTACTCCTACAGATGATCTGGCACCACGCAATGAATGGAAGCTGGCCAGAATCGCAGAAGTTTATCCAGGTTCAGATGTAGGGTGAAACTGAATTATTGCTTAGTGACACCAAATTAGGCAAAGGGGGGAAACTCACAACTAAACAACGTTCCTTGAAAGACCTATACAGAAAGTTGTTACTCTGCTTGAGGCAGATTAAGGTGTAAGTTTGAAATGTTGTAAATTCCATTTTAATGGTTAGAAACAGGAAATGTTTCATAAAAGTAAGTGTTGCAACAAATATTGTTTAAAGAAATCCCACGTTAAGATTGGTGTGTATTTGTGGGGAGTGTAACTGTTAGAATTACATTTTGCAACTCTTAATCTCCCTTTTTTCTGTTTAAGCACAGTTTGTTATTACGCTTTTATTTTGAAGTATTTCTGAAGTCTCGTTGTGCTGCTCTCGCGTGAGTTCAACTGTAAACACTAGCGGGCAGCAGATAACATGGACGTGTGTGTTACGATGAAGATTCACGCTGGCTAACGCAGACCTGGATGCGAGCGATTTAAGTATAACTCTGAAGACTGAAAGACTTCCCTTTCCTTGTAGCATGCAGCCACGAGGTATTTGTTTGTTCATTCGCCATTTTACTTGTAAGATATTCCCATGCTGTGCCATGGTCAATAAACCAGTAGCAAGAAAACCACTTGTGTTTGCCTGTGCTTGGAGGGAATTACATTGACTATTGGTGCTTTGACAAAATACTACAATTTAGAGTTTTGATAAATAACCACCAATATTGTGGATACAATGACCAAAGCTTAATTTATGGTTGCCGTGGTGTTCCGGACGTGATCTGCGTGCGCCACAAATCTGAATTTTTGTAACTAGACGCCCACTGCGCTTTCACCTTAACACAGTCGGCCGGGAAAAACATCTGTACAAACATCTGTAAGAGTATTCATGTACAGACCACAGGGGTTCAAACGTGTTGAAATGTGTGGTCAGATCTCATCCATCAGCCTCTTACATTGATGTCGATATAATGTCGACATTTTGCCCAGCCCTACTTAAAAGACCAAAATAAGAAATAACAGCAAACAAGAACTTACTTTAAAACATTTTTTTATTCATTTTTTTTAGTTTTGAATACACAATTTTGGATCTCTCACTTGAAGACTCTTTGGGCATCCAGTGCCGGATTCAACAGCACACTCTGTTCACCTTCACGGTTCCGCTCTTCCTCTACCTGTCGTAGGTACATGTACGGTGAAAAAACCCTGGCCGATGCTCGTTCTGAATGTCCTGAAAAGATGAAAGTACGTAGATGCAGAGGGTGGAGAACTTGTACGAGGGAGACAGACCTCACCTCTTACGTTCCTCAGCCACAAGGAAGTCAAATAAATACACACACTTTATTTAGTGCTCCCCACAGAGCAGTGGGCACATGTTCCCCTGTTGACAAGGTTCACAACTGGTGTCTGTATTTGCATGTTTTTAATACTATTGTAATTGTAGGAGATATGATCAGATTGCACTGAAGAGCAAAGAATTCTGTACACAAAGTTGTCCAATATTAAAAAATACATTAAATTAATTTTTCCAAATAAATATTGGTCCATTTTCGTTAGTATGTCAAGTACATTTTCCTGAGTCACTTCCAGAACCACCATAGATTTTTCTTTTTTCTACGAGTATGCTCCTTTCAGTCTTCCTTTTACCCATCCTTAGATTTTCTCTCCATTCTTACTGGAGGCAAAATAACTTTTTCATGCTACACTTACTTCAACCATCCACTTATGAGATCATCCCTCACATGACTTGCTCTCTCATCCATGCCAAGACATACATAGTAAACAGATTTTGCTCACTGCACCAGTGCAGCATAATCCAAGACATGAGTCCATGTTTCATGATGCAATCACACACCTACACAATGTTACAGTCAGATATACAGACAGCATCAACTGCAGCTGCTCCCATATTTACTGTAATTGACCTGAATGCACGTCTGTGCCGTGAAGTGACAATCTATGTATGAGCAAAGTGTCTGCTTTGTTGACATGACAAACCCTAGAATAAAATGTGTACAAATGTTTCACTCGCATGCTGACAGAAATTTGTATAATAACAGTCTTACAGCCAAAAGATTTTTGAAAATACAAATGTGTTTATGGAAGCTTTTTTTGTGAAGTTTCACAGTATCAACGTGGTTCTTGTCCTGGCTCGCTCAACAGTCACTGCACTGTGTCGCATCAGAGTCTCCAGCAGTTTGCAGTGGCTTTGTGCTACGGAGCTCTCTGGCGCGCGCACACACACACACACACACACACACACACACACACACACACACACACACCACACCAACACACACACACACACACACACACACACACACACACACACACACACACACACACACACACACACACACACACACACACACACACACACACACACCACACCACACCCACACACACCACCACACACACACACACACACACACACACACTCACGCACGCACACACAAACGCACAAACAAAGTACCCTTACACAAGGAACCACAATCGCAAAAATCCTTTGCGTTCATCCTCACCATCACTTATACCAGTCTATTATTGCTTTCGTAAACCAATATTGTCATACAAGATCAAGTGAAGGAAAAGGGAAATGTATCGTCCGTCTCGTCCCAGGGAAGCAGTCCTGACTTGCAGCCCAGATAACAATTACTGATGTGTAATTTCCAAAATGTCTCGACAGGACTAGACTAGGACTAGGATTATCCTTAAATGTGATGTAAGGCAGCAGAAGACGAACAGATGGGCTTTCCCGTCTTCAGACGTGTGTCTACATACAAAAAGTACTGCTTCCCTGTTTGACTTTTAAGTCCTTGTTAGTCTATACGTTAGAGACAGCGTTGTTGGTATCTCTCGCCTGACGGATGCCGTAGAGCCACTTGATGACTCGCGCGTTCCTCTCGATGACGGAGATGCCGTAGGGGACCCGTTCGTTGGCTCTGGCGGGCTCGCCATCGGCATCCTCGTCCTCCCTTGCCTGGGCAGCCTCGTCCCCGCACTCCGAGCTGGGCGTGCTTACGCTGCGGAGCTTGGAGATGGACACAATGTCTGAGTTGGCTCTTGTGAAACGCTCCACTCCACCCATGCCCTCCACCTCCCCCGGGTCCAGCCCACAGTAGTTGAAGAAGCGCTCCAGGTCGGCTGTGGCGCGCGAGTACCGGTCGCTCAGATCCGACTTGGAGCGATGCAAGGACGGGTGCTTACGGGCAGAGCCCTTGGAGCTGGCGTTCGATATCCGGGTGAAAGCGGGGGAGGCTGGCGGGATCATGCCAGCTCGGATCAACATGGGACTAGGTGGGAGGTAGACTGGAGGGGAGGGCAGGGTTTGCAAGGGGGTCATGAGCTGGGGGTGGGCTTGGGATTTGTTCTTAGTGGGTGGAGGAGGAGGTGGAGGTGGGACCAGGGGGTGTGCGACTTGGCCCTGGGCAGTCTGTCTGGGCCTGAGTTGCGGCTGAAGTAGGGCCCTGTGAGGCTTCCTAATGTCAGCCTGAGGCCGAACGTCCACCCGGCGCACTGTCACTGAGTTGGGGGAGCTGTAGGGCGCTGGAACCCCTATCCGGGGTACTCGTGCTGGAACAGGGGGTGGGCGGCGGGTGGGTTCCGCTGCAGGGATCCGGAGGTTGTTGTTGAGTGGAGAGGAAGTGCAGGAGGAGGTGGACGAGGAGTTGATGGTGCCGTGATTCAAAGGTTTGAGGTTGTTGAGGAGTTGGTTGCTCCTCTCTTGTTCCGCTGACAGGCTGCTGCCGATGCTCTTAGCTCCTGATGAAGGAGATGAGGAGGAGGGGGAGGTGGAGGAAGAGGACTGGGAACAGGGCATTGGTCCATCACATACATCATTGATAAGATTATTCAGAATATCCAAGTTAAGAGCAGGTCCCCTTCTTCCTCCTGGTCCATCTCTCCCTCCTCCGTTCTCCACATCAGCTGGGCAGCGGGGAACTTTGCGGGCTGGAGGCGTGCTGATCTGGCACTGGAGCATCATCCCCGGAGGAACGAGGGGCTTGCGGATGATTGGTGGTTTGATGGGGGCCTGGCGGGTGAGGGCCACCTGCTGGCTCTTCACGTACTTGGCCTTGTCGGCCTCCAGGCGTTCTACAGCGCTCAGTTTACGGGCCCCGGGCTCAGCCTGGCGACGGAAGTAGTCTGGCCCCTTGTGAAGGATCCTGAAGGGCATGGAGGAGGTGAAGGGAGCCCCGGCCAGACGGCCGTCTGACGGCCGCAGGGTCTCCACCGGCATCCTGGACGAGCTGACAAAGAGAAAGAAACAATTACTCACAGTCGAAACGTTTTTTAGTTGAATTTTGTAAAAAGGAAAGACACACAAAGAATAAAGAGAAGCTTTGGGGGGAGGGGGTGTTACATGTATGTTCCCAGTTGAACTCTGTTACATCTTAACATGCTGCTCATGTGAAAGTGTGTTACTGCTGTTGTAAAAAAAAAAAAAAACACATTTGACCACAAAAAAGAAAAATGAAGAGAATAACAAGAAAATTATACACCATTTATCATGTTAAAAAGTAAAAGAGTGATTTCTAGCAACAATAAGGAGATGTAAGTTAGACTGAAGACGAAAAGAAAAAGTGACAGAGGGAGAAGTGGGTGAGTCAACAAACATCCATTTAGAGCTCCCGCATGTCCTCTCTAGGCTTAAGAAAATAGCTCTTTTGTACCCTCTTTATCTCCCACTCTCCCCCCCGCTTCCTCCCTCGCACCCTTACTCCCAGAGCCGCCTTTAACTTCCTTACCAGTCGCTGTGCTGCTGCTCTCACTTCTCCTTTGCTTCCTCCTTTCTTCTCCGTCGCCCCTCTTGCTCTTTTATCCTTCCTTTCCGCTGAGTCTCAGTCAAAGACTACTTGTGGGACAGGGTCAGTCGGGGTCAAATTCCACATCAGGCCCGACCAGACCACATCTATTAGCTCAGTGGTGACCCAAAAAGGGGGTCTGGCTGCAGATCGGGGTCACCGGTCAGCACAGCTGACAGGAGGTCTTTATCCAAAATGCAGGTCTGGTAGATAAGCCAGAGATGATACCGGCAACACACTGGCCTTTAAGATCCCCTTCAAGATCTCTGTCCAACTCGTCTGTCAAGCCTGTCCGCCTGTCCAGTTTTGATGTGACACAAAAAGCCGTCCAGGAGCTCAGCTGGAGAGCCCCAAAGTCCTGGAGAAGGTAAAAAAAAAAAAGAGACGGAATTCAAAGTCAGATAATAGTAGCGCTCTCAGTTTCCTATCCGCCTCTCTATAACAAAAAGCATCCGCACGCACTGGTAGACACACACACACACACACACACTCTCTCTCTCTCTCACACACACACGGCTGACAGACGGGGACTCTCTTTAACACTGAAGTGGAGCAGACGGGACAGGCTTTAATACAGAGTCTAGCTCCTCCCAGTCGGCCAATCCCACGTCAGGCCGGGAGCCTCAGTGGGGCACAGGGGTGGGGTGGGAGGCGGGAGGCGTGCTCCAATTGGTCCACCCCGAAAGGGATTTTGACCAATCAAACCCCTCCCCCCTCTGAGCACAACAAAACACTGAGCCGGGTTTTCATTCAAATGAAAATTCTTTGAAAGGGAGAAAGGGGGGAGAGAAAGAGAGAGGACAACGGGCAAAACAGCTGCAATCTTTTACGTTGACTTGCATCAAGCTCAGCGGGGTGTTATGAAAACATTGTGAAAAACACTGAAAGCCCACACAACTGTTCTTCTTGTTCAGCTCTTTGTTTTCATCAGCGCAGAAGCAGAGACAAGTGTGGACGGTGTGAACAACAGAGACACAGCAAACAATAGATCATTGCCTGATTCCATGTCTAATTGTGATTCCATTTGTATTTGAACTATTCAGCCGGAGCTTGTAGTGCTATGGTTTTAATCTTTACAGTGTCTTAACACTGGCCTAACAGTTGTAGTTTTAACAAAGACAGGCAGTGAACCCAATAGGGGTGGGGATCACCAGAGGCCTCATGACATCATCCCGATACTTATGTCGCAATCCAACATTAGTGCGATTTTAAACATATTGCAACATTCTGCAATTTATTACCTTTTTTCCAACTTCAAATGTTTCTCAATTTCAAATGATGTCCTCAAAAGGAAACTTTGTCAACCTGTTTTATCTAAAAAAGACACATTTCTCTGTTTGTTCATCTCACTTCAATTGTATTGTTGCAAAAATGCAGACAAACTGACCAACATATATATAATAATAGAACGATACTTGGCGTCTGTGTATCGAAACAGTATTGCTATGCTGTATCGATCCCCCCCCACCCCTAGAACCCAATTACTTCTTTATTGTTTCTGGGTACCGTATTTGGAGTTAAAAGCACTGCCGTGTTCATGTATTTCTCCTTGTTTCTCAAAGCTCTAATTTCCCTGATAAACAATTCTTTCCATCCCATTCCACCCCCCC
>NC_045739.1:21742588-21747388 GCF_008692095.1 Etheostoma spectabile | reverse complement strand
TCCCCCCAACACTCCTCCACTCCTCCCCGCTGCTCCTCCCTCCCATGCATCTTACCGTTTACAACATTACACTGCAGGGTTACATCACACCCAGTTGGTGGGCCTGTTTCTCTCTCTCTCTCTCTCTCTCTCTCTCTCTCTCTCGTCCACACCTCCACCTCCACCATATCCATTCGCACATTTTTAATTAGTCTTTTTATAGCTGTCTTCCTTCCTGTCTCCTTCAACATGTGACCCTGTCCCCCCCCCACATCTCCCTCCTCTCATCCTTGAACAGCAGCAAAGAGAAAGCAAAAGCAACCATGACAGCTTAGATTTACACACACACACACACACACACACACACACACACACCTTGAAAACCCACAGATATGCACATAACAGTCACACACTTTGCTTTCATCTAGACTATGTGACAAACCAAAGACGAGTTTAAAATAGTCTGACTTAAATTGTAAACACATTTGATTTACAGAAAATAATAGTTCACAAACATTAAGCGACCAAAAGCCTTCAGGCAAACCTCTAGGGAGTACATTCAGGAGCCAGAGCAAAGTATACTATTGTGCAAAAAATGAACGCACAATAAAGAAAATGAATGTGAAAAAAATGTGACACCTTATTGGCAAAGAAAGGAGTTGAGTTTCAGTTCCAGGAGGACAGAAACCCATTAGACACACAGAAGATGATGATGACATCATCCCAGTTTGGACTTTTGGCTTATCAAAAGGGCCTAATAATCCTCAGAGAAACTCAGACAAAAGGTTTCATACAACTTTTTCACATATTCAATAGTACTCCAATGTACAAAATGTGGAGTGCCTATCAACAAACCAAGCTCATGATGCAACGCTGGTGCTCCACCTGCACCGCAGCACAGTAAACACACAAAAGACCACAGTAAAAACTGGAGCCAATCCCTTATACTTTACATATACAGTATCCAACCTAAAAACTAAACTATTTGAATACAGACATTAAAGCCCATCTTAAAAGCTTTTTTTTCTCCAAGCAATACAATATGTCAATATTTTTTTTTTTTTTAAAGCATAAATGCGTTAAAGAGGAGAAACACCGGAAAAAGGTCTTCTGCCTCCCCACTCACACACTAACACCAGCTTCAGTGCAATAGCTATGAGTAAAGAAATGATGGTGTGTATGTGTACATTCACAGAAACTCATCCTAAAAGAACAAGTGAGGACAAAAAGAATCAGAAACCTCATCCATTTCAGCTTTAGTATGTTGTGGCCTTGTCATTACCCTCAAACAGGCCTCTACTGAAAATAACACACCCTTTTAGTCCAGATTAAGAGCCTTTTCAGGTCCAAAAAAAGACCAATTTCTTTAAGAATGGCCAACATTTGGCTGCACTTTGGGTACAAGAAAAGTCCCAATTTAATGTGTAATGGTTTAAAATGTTTACACATACTAACTTGGCCTCCTCTCTGCCTTTTCCCAAAACATAACAATGTAGTTTAAAGGCTCCATCTCTGCCTTCGGCACACACCTTAAACATAATGACTATAATAGAGTAATCATGTAAAACACAAAGGAGAATCATGGGATATCTGGTGTGGTGATGGCGCAGTGGATATGACACGTGTGTGCGGTAGACCCGGGATAAATTCCCACTGTGATACATCAACCAATGTGTCCCTGAGCAAGACAGTTAACTCCTAGTTGCTCCAGAGGTGTGCAGCCTCTGACATGTATAGCAATTTTAAGTTGCTTTGATTAAAGCGTCAGCTAAATGACATGTAATGTAAAATCTCTCCAGTTCAAACACTATAAAACACAAGGCTTCAACGACCACGCAAGAGCTATAAGCAAGCAACACACACTTTCACTTATTGGTGGAGAACTACATATAATCTACTCATTATTTACTCTCTTTTTCAGTTTAGCCATGGAAACGGTTGAAGATGGAGAAATGGAAGGAGAAAGAGTTTGAACTACTACAAACGGCCAAATGGCTTGTGAATTCAACTCAATAGATTACCATTGGGTTTTTTGGGCTGGTGAGTGAAGCAAATCTACCAGTCACCAGCATATTTTGCCAGCATTTTGAACTCTGTGTGTGTGTGTGTGTTTGTGTGTGTCTCTCTCTCAGCCTGTCGGTCTTGTTTTTCTAACTTTCCGTCTTTTGCTTTCCATTCATGTTCTGTTCTGCAGTTGCACTAACAGCTGATGTCTCTAAAAGCGATGAGCGCACCACAGGCACCAACCACAACAGACCAAGGAATGATATTTCTATTCCACGATGGAAAATATGCGAACCACTGTTATGAATCTGACCGCTTTTACTTTTGGCTTTCCAGCCGCCATATTAGCGGGTAATGATAAGGCATATGATGTTTGCTGTGTGTGTGAGTGAGGACAGAAAGAATAGAAAGATAAAAGTGTGGCAAAAGGTGGGGGGGGGGCAGGGGAAGCTCCTGCTCAAAAGAAGGGATGACTAACCTTTAACCACAGCGGACTATGGTCAACTACCAACCAGCCTGCTTAAGACTAATTATAGGGAGAGTCCACGACTGGGAGCAATTAGCCTCTTTTTTTGCTTATTTCCTAGCAAAAAGTTAATGAGTGACTAAATAACAAACAGCAACATGTGAGAAAATGAATTCCAGCCAGAGAGGCAAGGCAAGAGGAAAGAAGAACACAGGCCAGAACTTATAGTTTTTATACTTTTTTTTCCTTAGAGAATGTCCTAAATTATGACAAAAACAAGAAGATGCAGCACTCTTGAGGGTCCAAACATTGAGGGACAGGATTGAGGTGCATGTCCTGTGTGGGATCTGTGAAGCCAGCTGGCTCATATTGCAGTGGCCTTGGTCCCAGCGGACATTGACCCCAGATTGTATAGAAAACAACAGAGACCCCCGCCTAAAGAGATCTCTCCAGAAATCCCCTCCTGTCCAACCTGAAACGTAGACACTGAAGACACTTTTTATGGATGTTCCATCCATTCATGATCTTAACAACATCGGGTGATAAGGGGATTTCAATTAATTCAATCTCAGAGGTCTATTTGAGCTAAATGACTTTGCTCACGCTGGAAGGGGACCAGTATGCTGCTCAGGGGCAATGTGCAGCTACATACAAGCAAGTGTACTTGCGGCGAGTTAGTCAGCAGTGATTTTGCAGGTTTGTGGCCCACTGGAGAGATGAGAAGGAAGCAATGATGCATTTCACAACAGGACATGTTTGACAAAGACAGAAAAACAAACAAACACACTCAGTTGGGGTGTTTTCTTCTGAATGCAAGGCCTTGTTTTATGGTGACCTTCGCCCATCTATTTCTGGGCACTTGGCCTCTTTGCCATAAAGGCGGTACACAATGCCCTGGCAACTGCTGTAGAGGAATCCCACACTGAGGTACGCTGTAGCACAGACTGTCCACTCTAACCACTGCTTAACAAAAAGGAAACAAAACAAAAAAACAATAAGCCTCATAAGTATAACATTTGCCAACATAGCACTGAACACAAAGTACGTAATCTGATGAAATCCCATCATGGCCGCCACTTGAACACAGTTAAGCATCTTCCTTGTATCCTCTGATTGAATGATAGTCTAACCTGATAGAAAATAAGCCCAGACCTGGGTATAAAAATGTTATGTGCATGCAACATAAGCCCCAGCCCATCACCCCACTGGGACACCCCAGCTTCAGTATGTAAGTCCATAAAAGCTTAAAAGAAGAGTTCAAAAGGTTATCAGTGACGCCCCTTCCAGGCTGATTTAGGGAGCTCCAAAGACAGCTAATGAAGACAGAGAGGCGAGCACCAGACCTCCAGGGATTCAACCTTTAGCACAAGAACCGCCAGAGCCCACCACATTAAAAGTTATCATTAAAAGAAATTGAATCATTCTGTCATTGTTACTGCTGTGTCCCTCCTCCTGCCCTGACATTTCCTCATCTATTCTGCACACTCCCAAATTGTCATTTTGATAGAACATTTAAAAAAATTAACAGGTTTTTGCTGTTTATCATGCATGATGGCCGTGCAGCACACTGAGACAATGAATGGGACATAGAAACTCATTTGCACATCAATATTCACTCACATGCACTCCTATGCATACTAAGGTTCTGTAGGCCCACAGTATTCATCCTTTTCATATGTGTAAAATAACTTATCACACTTTCTGTCGGACTATAAAAGCCCCTAAGAGTCCTGGGTGTGTGCTATGTGTAGGTAAGTAAATAACGTAGAGAAAGCCGGTCATTATTTCTACTTAGAACCTCGACAGGCTGATCCAGGACCATAAGCCCTCTTGGCCATTGGACTTGGGGGTTCTAGTACCCATAAACTGCCTGGCAGTGCTAATGTTAATGCCCTGGCCTCACCACACAGAGCTGTGCATCCATCAGCTCCAGTCACGCTGATCATTTCCTACTGAAAACAGCACTTGGCTCGGTGGAGAACTTGACTGACATGCATGACTGAAGTGTCAGGACTAGAGGGTTATGCAACTGTTATGCACTATGGTCTAGTCAACTGCAAAAACAACCATTGAACCATAAGCAGACAGTTATTATAGCATCTATGTTCATCTCTGTATGGCCCTCCCCCAGTCTCTTCATCCATTGGTCTCCCCTTAAACCCCCTCCTCCACCTCTGCTCATCCCTGTCTGAGCCTGTGGCCTCAGGAAACACACACATCCATGCACAATTACACCCAAGGGTGGGATGAAGAGGGGTTCCAATAAAAATCCTGTCTCATTTGTATACGTGTAGCTGTGCATCCATGAATGTCAGCATCCACATTTTGTGTGTGTGTGTGTGTGTGTGTGT
>NC_045739.1:21732928-21742578 GCF_008692095.1 Etheostoma spectabile | reverse complement strand
GTGTGTGTGTGTGTGTGTGAGAGAGGAAGAGAGTTTTGACTGAGTAGGTAATCAGTGGAGAGCAGGTGGCTAAGTCTTCCCTGAGGAAAACTAAACGCGGCAGCCAAGATAAACATATTATAACATCTGCCATTGGCCCACATTGGATACATAGAAAAAAAAAAGAAATACGATTTGTCACATGAACGTCGTAATGCACTAATAAAAAATGTTTTCATTCATCCTTCTGTATTTAAAGTTGGAAATAAAATGAGGTATCACCAACTAGAAGTGGCATCTTACAAACGGTCGCTAGTTTTTTTGTTGGTAAAAAATTACTTTTTGTCATTGCTAGATAGCCAGAGAACTTCCCAATCTAAATACTGTTACTGCACTCCGTTGGCATAACCCAGTAGATGAAGTTATGTGGATTTCAGTTTTTTTCTTCCAAATTATACCGAGCACTTTGAAAAGTGCAACACTATTACAAAACATGACGAATTCTGGTACATTTTGAAGGACGACAGGCAACTTAAAGGTCTTGTTTGAAGTACAAAAAGTCATCCTATATTATATATTTATATAAATATATAAATATTCTCTGCACTGGATAACTGGCATGCAGGATTACAACCCCTCTGATTTACAATGCCCGTAAGGGATTCTGGCATTGCTGATCCTCCAGAGGGTGAAAAAAACTCTGATCCTGCAAATAATTTCTGCTGATTATAAAAACTGTGATGATATCCTGCAAACTGATAGATACTGTAGATCTTGGGAGATGAGTGTAATTTTAAGTGTGTCTTTGTTTGGATCAGAGGAGTGAGGCATTTTTTCTCGCCTCACTCAGCTGGAGCTAATCTGTCAGGAAACACATACACACACATGGAGACGTATGTACACATACAGACAGACAAGCACTCTAATGCAATTACATGCCAACTGCATACTAAAAGATAAAGAACTGCATACATGAATAGTCTAAAACACAAACACGTCTAGGCTGCAACAATAGAGGCTGAAGGCAAACCAAAACTGCAGGGAGAGAGAGAAAATCCCCCCCCCATAACGTGGTGATGAAAACATTCCAGAGACACGCAAGCATGGACGCTGTCCGTAGTCAGCTACAGAGCCACATCACACACACATACTCACACACTGGTGGGAGGGAGAGTGGTCACTGTGGAGTCGCCCCAATGGCTAGGCCGCACTGTTGGCTTGGATACTGGGAGGGTTTACACACACACACACACACACACACACACACACACACACACACACACATCACCACCACCCACACACCAACACACACACACACACACACACACACACACACACACACACACACACACACCTCCTCCAACTGACTGTTAACCCTTGATAATCCCCAATTACCTATCCACTGACAGAGAAAGGTGCTGAAAGTCTAAATAGCAGTGATGAAAAGCTTGTTGTTGTTCGTTTTAGCCAACAGCCTAATGTGCTAGAGATTTCTTTCTTTCCCATACACCTACATGCTTTCAAAACTGAAGTAACTCCATGCATCTTAGAGAGAAAAGAAAACAAATAAGCTCATAAAACGTTACATCTTTGTCTCTTATCAACACCATGAACCAAAGTACCTCTGTCATGTTAGCAGTGAGAAACACTTTCCTTCTCTGCTTGACATAAAACATCAACATGAAACTTGTTAGAGGTACAATCCATCCACTCTGCCAGCCTGCCGGGCAGCTTCTCACCCTGTTACTGCTGTGAGGGCTGTGGGAATGAAAATAGTCCTGGAGCAGAGCTGCCAAATGTTATAATCAAGACCAGTATTTTTAGATTTGGCATTCCATCCCAAGGACAAGGAAGCACAAGGCAGGAGCACAGAAAGAGACAAGAGCTGCCTCTATAATAATAGGGCATTTCAATGGCTCTGTATGGTCTACTATCAGAATTAAGACTTACACTGAGCTTCTTGCTAGGTTTAACATATTAATAGCAACAATGGATTGAAGGCATTTATATAAACAGGCCATAAAAAGAAAGCAATAGCTTAACTCACAAAAGACATATTGACAGAAGTCTATAAGTCAAAGTTTGCTGTTGATATCTGCCAGATCAACAAGCCCTCCCCCCTTTTTAAGTACACAGACTCTGCCCCAAGTCTACACACTGGAGGCACTCTGATCTGCTCAAACAGGACAGAAGGTAAAGTTTACTTACATGATGTATACGAGTCACAGTAGGATCTTAAAACAGGAAAACCAGTAGTTGCGAGTTTCACTGTAAGAAGCAAGTAGGAGCTCTGAGTCTGCTCGGCACAAGAGCCAATGTGCCGGTAAGCGTGGTGTGTTCCTGTGTTTGTGTGCGATCCAAATGAACACTAACCTGAGCGTCTGTCTGCTCCTTAGGCTCATATAGTCCCCTCCTTCCGCTCCTGCTGCCTTGGAAGACTCCGCCCCCTCTGTCGAGAAACAGGAAGACACTTAGGAGAGCAGGAAGCAAGAGCTTTTCCTAGCAGTCACCTGATCTCTGACACTTTCTCATTACCCTGTCTTTCTTTTGAAGTGCCATGTCCACTACCTACTGTATAGCATTGGGACCTGTAATGCAGGAAATGGGAGCAATGATTCATTTAGCCATGCTGATATAGTGGTACAGGAAAAGGAAAAGTGTCACCAGCAATCATCATGAAGAAAACAATCAATATAGACACAAATCAGAGATCAATTACATTGTGTGGACAGTACTGTGAAGGCGGTTTCTTTTCAGGTTCTATCAGTTTTTGTAATGCACACTTTTCTGTGTCTTTACGGCTATGAATGCTATTGCTTCTCATGAAAATGCCGGCCTTTTCCTGCTTGCTCCGAACAAACTGCTGCCATTCTGCAGCTGAAAATATAAAATACATCCTTCCTGTTCACAAGAGGACTTTTCCTGGGAAAGACCGAGCAGTAGGTGTTGCTAAATTCAGTCTAAAGTTTGACGCTACTTTCTATGTATATGATTAGACATCTAAAATGGAAGCCTCGGTATGTATGTAAAAGTGTGTGTGTGTGTGTGTGTGTGCTCTGTCTCTGAAATATCTCATGAACCGTTCACACTTGGTTTCTGAGTACCCAATGAATTTGGGGGAGTTTGCACAGCGGTGGATATAAAACTGAATAAAACTGAGTGGCTGCGGAAAAAAAGTTGAGGGATAAAAAGCGCTGCCATCAGGCTGGCTCTTCCGTGTCTACCCTTCACAATAAAAGGTCCATCTTAAATTCCCTCAGCATTACGCTAAGAGGACACTAAATACAAATATGATTTCTATCAAAAAAAGCCCTGCTTAAATTAGGTTAAGTATTAGGTTGCTGAGAGCTGTAAATTCACCACTTCTTCCTTCTCACTCAAGACTCTATGCTCACCTTGGTCCGGTTGTTCAAGTGTGCTAACTCATGGCACTAATAACATTACCGTCGGCAAATCACCCCGGCAAATCAAATCCATACTTAAATGTTAACCATCAAGCCACTAAGCCTGTTTGGAAATTAACACCTCAGCTGAAGTGTTACATTTGTTAACGACAGGCTATATGACGAGACAGCACTGCCGTCATTAAACGCTGACTCTGGCGATATTAACATGAAATACCGTTGACAAAAAAGAAAACCCCTCAGTTCATTTTCGACTTCCAAGGGGCGTTATCAACAGACCAAAATGCCTCCACGCAATTATATAGACCTACAACCAATTAGAGCAACCAAGCGACGCTGCGCTAAGCAACCCATGCATAGTGCTTGATCCGATTTGAAGCAGGAAGATGGCTGCCTGGATCACAAACTTCCTCAAATTATAGCAACAACTCATATGTGTTAAAGTAAAAAAAATAGGCAATACAGTAACGTCATTTTGATTCATATTTGACCAGAAACATCTGGTTTTTAGAAGACAGTTTGAGGTTGTCACTCTTTGTCTTAGACCCGCCCCATGTGAGATAAACGGTTGCGATTGGCCTGTCCAGCTGGAAATCTGTCTGAATGGGAGAGGGGGCCGAACCCTCTACTACACCCCTAACTTCCAAGTTATTCTAGATAACATTAGTCTTTCCTTTCCAATAGATCCTTCTGAGATAATGTATTTTAAGTAAGTGAGAAAGTCAATGTAGGGAAGTGGGATAACCGACGGTTATGAAAGAAAATAATATGATTATGATGGAGGTGTGGTCGAGGATATCCTGTCATTAGGGCCTGCAAAACAGTGGTTCAACAGAAGCTTTAACTACAGGAATATACGTATCCTGTGAGTTTGTATAAAGATTTGTGTCCAGTTAAAACAAAAACTAAAATCAGTTACAATGCACTTTTAACCATTCCCAGGAAAAGTTTCACTTCATGCACACAGCGACTGAGCTGCCCTTACTGCTCCTTACAGTCCAAACACACACACACACACAGCGGTGCTTATTTAAAGGAGTCAGCAGGGCAGGGTGCACCAGACCAACCTCCCTGTGGCACACACACATACAAAAAAGCACAAACCGACACATAGTCAGGCACTCACACCCACAGTCTAAAGTCAAACACACGCAGTGGTCAGTCATTATCCGGAGGCAGCAGCAGTGAGCGGACTTACATTCAGGCTCCTCGCTGTGGTGGAGAAGCAATCGGCAGCTCTGAAGTCAAAAAAGCACAGCGGGAGTCGATGGGATAGGACAATAAACATGTCAGCTGGGTCAACAAATTTTGACACCTTCTCCACCTCTGTTAATACTATCAATTACACTCTCCTCCCTTCCTTCCTCTCCTCCCCTCCCACGCAGCATCCCTCATTCCAAGGATTGGGCCTGGCTGATAATCGTATTTATCATCGCTGTTCCTCTTCTCATATATCTTTCGGCAAAACATTTTTTCTTGTTAAATAGATCAATTTCCTCCTCACTTCTCTGCTTCACCTCCACTCACCTCCCATGTCTTTGAACGTCCCGTTGTCTACCCTTTGTCTCATTCCTCTCTTCAACTTTCTTGCTCCTCTTATGTCAGTCTTTTTTCACACATTTAGTGAAAGCTACATGATCTCTGTGCCAGGGGGAAATATTTTCAACTTACATACCTGTGAGCATCGCAGCCCGCCCTCTGGCAGTGGTAAAGCACCTCCATGCATCAAAACACGCGCCTTCGCTCGCAGACACAGAGGAGGCAGGTGGATTACGAGTATTAGTGTGTGTGTGTGTGGTGCCTTCTCATTTGGCCAAATAGTCTGTGATCCATGATGCACAGATGCACACACATGCTCTCTTACCAACACAATGATACGTCTATTATAACCCTTCCCCAGGATGTTTACTAAAAACACACGGTTAGCTCTATTCACAGTTTTCTTTTTTGATTCATCAGCTGGAAATGTCTTTTTATAGTGACCACTGGAGAGGACAAGGGGTGTAAAGTTACTGCAGCTCTAGCTCTTTTCTCTCATACCAAAATCATTCAGAGCACACACACACATTCCACAAATGCAGGGACACAACATGCTAACATCTCACATTACTGCTCACATTATACACTGGCATGCCCAAGCAGGCCCAATCTCTTTCACCCTGCATCCTCAGTTGGTGAAGATACCAAACTGCACCAGCCTGCAATCAAATCTCCTGAGAAACTCAAAACTGAGCTGAGTGACAACAGTCTTTAGACTTATGTACAAAATGAACAAAAATGCTTCTTTGTAAGAACGTGGGTGACAAAGTATTTGGCTGTGGTCCAAACACTTATCTACTCAAATTTCATGTTGAATTTGGCCATGTTATTTCACGAATGATAACAGATGGCGGTTGACATTCAAATTCCAAAAGGGACTTCCAAGCAGACTTTCACATACTCAAACGTGCTGCAAACAGACAAAGCCAATATTTTGGGCTTATTTAAACCTTCTAATTTGTGACTTGTTTCGAACCCTGTGAGAGGTTTCAAACTTCTCATCTAACTCCCAACAAGAACTCAAATGAGCATACAATATTTCCCAAAATGCTGAACTATTCTTTAAAAATCCAACCCCAAATAACCCCAATTAAACTTGAAAGCTCCCCCAAAAGTAAGTAAGTGAAATGTAATCATAAAGCAATTTTCACAGACATAAGTTACTAAGTGCTTTACAGTGGCAACCACAAAACAGAATGGAAACACAATACACAATCAGTATTACACAATAATATTGAAAGTGCAGGCAATGGTGCGTACGGGTCAACAAAACGCCTGTCTAAACAGGCATACGGCTATCGGATTTTTAAACAAACCACAGAAACAGAAGACTGGAAGTGAGGAGGAAAAGCATTCAATATGCAGACACATACGCAGGAGCCTGCCCACGCAACGCTCTATACTGTACGTAAGTGTATGACTTTTAAACTGAATCTAATATGCAACAAGGAGCCAGTGCAGAGACTTAAGTGCCAGGGTATTGTGAGATTTTCTTTTTAGCCCAGGGATTCAAAAGCAAAAGAAGACAACTATCATTGTTTTCACAGGCTAGAGACAGAAAACGTTTGTGTACAACTGGAGCGCCCTAATAAATGTAGTCCATTGAAACTTTGAAGAGAAAATATGCCACCACTGACTGATTCACATTGTTGTGTTGAAGTATACAGTTTAAAAAAAATGTATGTATCAACTAAAACAACTTGGTTTCCGTTTGAGAAAGTAAATAAAACAAACATGTTGTAACACTGCAATTTCGACGTCTTGACCTTTTCCTCTATTTGTACTGTAATACCCTCACACGCAACTCTGCAGACAGTCTACAGCTACATAAAGACAGAATTATAAAAAAGAAAACCAATGTGACACAAGAGTTGGGATCTGTAACACACTCAGACATTAAAAAGCTGTCTGTTTGAGCTCTCTGGTTACTAGGTCAGAGGGCCCAGTGTGGAGGGGGCAGGGTAAATAATGGTTAACAAGAAGCATGTTGCTAAACAGCGACCTCAAAACAGCCAGAGGCACTGGTGACAGGCAAAGGGCCTCTGAGTCTCTGTCACGTGCAGTGAGGAATCATGGCCTTCTGGGAATGGCAAAAAAAAAAGAAAATAGAGGGCACGAAGAAAGAAACAAATGTTGGCAACCAGCCTGTTGTCGTTTGTCTTTGAAGGGTGGGGCACACAAGGAAGGTCCTCCAAAAGTACATGAGCATACACTCAAGCACCCATTTGCGCACACATTCAAATGCTGATTCAAGCTCCCCACACACACGCGCACACACACACACGCGCGCACACACACACACACACACACACACACACACAACACACACACACACACACACACACCACACACACACACACACACACACACACACACACACACACACACTTTGACATATCAAAGACAACCACAAATTCATCAAATTGGTGTGTGTACGCAGTGTTCCCACAGGTGAGAATTCCCTTGTGGTGGCGGGTGGCGCGGATGTGACGACGCGCTGAGTAATAAACACACACAAAGGTTTATGAACGATTTACTGAAAACAATGACTACAGAACATTAACAGATATTTTAGAAAGTAATAACTACGTACATATTAAACAAACCAGATACAGATCAGGGGTAGGCTTTGATGTGCTTTGTCAATTAAATCTGGTTGGTTTGTCAAATAACTTTTAAAGGTTCAGCAGATAAAATACCTGATTACCGGAAGCCAAAATGTTATATTTAATAACAACTTAACCTTAAAACTATGGGTTAATTTATTTATAAAGCGCCAAATCACAACAACAGTTATCTCACTGCGCTTTTCATAAAAGAGCAGGTCTAGACCGTACACTGGGATGTTATTTACAGAAACCCAACAATTCCCACCAAGAGCAAGCACTAGGCGACAGAGGCAGAATCCATACAGAAAATGACATGTTATTATAAATCTCAGCTAGGGCTGTGACGGTATATTGTTTTTCTTAAGGTGGTGACGAAGCACCATATCACCGCGGTATGGCAGTTAACCGCAACCCCCTCAAGAGACTAGCGTAAAAAGCAGCGAGAATGGCAGGGTGCCTTAAGCGAGTGACGTCAGTGCCCGTGTTGATGCAAAAGGAGAGCGAGCGGTAACGGAGAGTAGCGTATGAGGAAAAAGAGATGGCAAAGATGATATGAATTGAGTTAACAGTGAATAATGAAACAACAAGCTTGAGCTTCTCAAGACACGGGGCCTTTTTTGTTGTCAATACCTCCGGTAAAGTGAATGGCGTTACCCCCCCAAAAAACATTGGCTTAACCCTTAGCACAGCGTTGCCATTTCAGCTCAATGTGAGAGTCTTTACTGTGTTGCTAGAGATGTTCTGATACCAACATCGGTATCGCCTCCGATACTGCCTAAAATGCTAGTATTGGTATTGGGAAGTACTAGAGTTAATGCACCGATCCGATACCACGTAATAAAGCCCTACAGAAAATCTACTTTCAAGTAGTTTATTCTTTTTCAGTTATAACTGACTGGCAAAGTGGATGATAAAAGAAAGTTCTGTGGAGTACATAGTTTGTGTTTGTGATTCACAAGGAGTTTAACGTGAGCCAAGCTGACAACAAAGATAGAAATCACAGCCATACAGGTATAGTTGTGTACAGTTGTCAAAACATAATAAAATATATGACACAATGGTATTGGATCAGTATTCAGTCTCGGCCGATGCGCAAGTTCAGGTATGAGAAAACGTCTAACGAGGGCTTGAGCTTCTCGTTACACTGCCACCTACAGGTTCGGCATGCTCTTGACGGCATATACACACGGGTATGTGTAAGAAAACACTTTTCTGAAAACAGACAACTGTGCACAATGTTATTTTTGAAAACTGAGAGGTTAAAATGTTCATTTATGAAAACAGCTGCCCACGCGTAAATGTAGCATCAGCCTCGGACCTAATATGATTAAAGACTGAGTCTGTGTGTGGGCTGTTGGCATACAGCAGCAGACAAACACCACTTGTGCTCCTTCACTTGGCAAACACAGACAACAAAGTAGAACAACGTAAGTAGATCAGCGTCAGACTGATGTACACCCGTTTTGTTTCAGGTGGAAACCAGTTCAGCCATCAACTGCATTGAAAACAAAATGTAAAGGGTTTCTGCAGGACACTAGGTCAAGGTCTTGCTCTCTAGGTTACCTCTTAATGAGCAAAGCGCCGTCAGTTTGTCTCCAAGTCACAGCTTCACTTAGTCACACAAGACGAGCTGTTTGCATGTGAGGGATCTGCATGCAAGTCCTGAGCTGCTGACCTCCAGACACAGCTTTCCAGGACACAGAGTCCCAGTGACCTCATTCCTCACGGGGAGACTGGCCCAAACTGGGAGCACCCAAGAGCCAATGACAGAAGGGAACTCCAGCCACATGACTCCTAATGTCTAGGATATTTAGGCCAGAGAGGGCTTAACCTGACGGAGAAGACAGCAAGAATGCACTGCACGCTTTAAAGTGAAACATCACATCTTGATAAAGAAGAAATAGTAAAGTCTTAACTATCAATGAAGGCTGATTTGGGCCTCCCTACTTTAATTACAGTTGGTGTTCTATTTAAGACTGCAACAATGGGAGTGTGAGGTAACTACTTTATACTTCTACTTCACTTCTACTGTCCAATATTGTACTTCGACAGTAGTTACTAGTCACTTTGATCAAGGTTTCTCACACACACACACACACACACACACACACACACACAC
>NC_045739.1:21731915-21732918 GCF_008692095.1 Etheostoma spectabile | reverse complement strand
ACACACACACACACACACACACACACACACACACACAGTAAGGGATGGATCCACCATGACCTTCGTTAAGAATTCATGTGAATTGAATTTGTGTTTTTTTTTTCCTGCACTATCCCATCCTCTTTCAGTCACTCTTTTTTTCAGATTTGTACATGTCTGGAGACAGTAACTTTTAAATAAAAATCAACACATTAAAAAAAAAAACGAGAATCACTGTTTACAAATAATACCAGTTATTAGCCAAAGTGTGCGTGTGTGTGTTTGTGAGAGTGGTTATATTGTAAGGCTGGGCAATAAGGGGAAAATCATACATTACAATATTTTTGACCAAATACCTCGATAACGATACCGCAACAATGTTGTAGTGTTGACTATTGGTGCTTTCACAAAATATTTACACAATGCAATTTTTGATAAATAATCATCAGTAATGTAGAAATAATGACAAAAGGGAGTAAAGGCAAATAACAGAACTGTTTCAACATTCTGGTAAGTTCAGAAAATGATAAAACTTTTCTGTAATGCAACCTTTAAAACCAGGAAAAGACATCACTTGTGCCATATTACAATATAAAGGGTTTTCACGACGGGTCATCAGACCGGAGGTCGCCATATTGGAGATACTCCAAATTACAACAATGCACAGACAATGAAGGAGATCCTGAACTTCGTCAAGAAAAATGGTTATTTTTGCTGTGTTTTAGGTTGTACCAATAGGTCAGACCGAGAAAAAACATTCGGAATTTATATCGACTTCCAAAGTTATTCAAACCCAGGGAGAGAAGCCAGAAGTTATCAGAGGAAAGGAGGCGCTTGTGGTTGGAAAAGCTCAAACTCACTCAGATAGTGTTCAGTGTAGACAGTAAACTGGGGCTCTTTGAAATGAAAAAAAAAAAACGATTGCGAGTCACTTGGCTATACCTTGAGTATTGCAATGATGTCATACAGTTAAGGTTAGGTTGATTAAAGACGTTATTCCATTACTTACTTTGGCCTTCACAAC
>NC_045739.1:21731601-21731905 GCF_008692095.1 Etheostoma spectabile | reverse complement strand
TTAATGACTTGGTACTGCGTCTCCTTCACTCATCCACACACTGTCTGGTTATAGGCCTCCAAATCTTTGTAGGATTTAAGGTCTGCCGCCGTGTATGGGCACAGCGAGAAAAGCAGGTAGTCGACTATATCGGGATATGCAACTGAAGGAAGAATCATCAGGTCGTCATAGATCTAAGGAGAGAGAGACAACTCGTAGGGATTTGCACCGCCAATAAACTGTTTCTCGAAATATCGCGCTTTTTCTAGTGGTCCAAGTCCGTCCCTAGATGCCTTTGCATCTTGGATGCCTTTCTGTTGTTTAG
>NC_045739.1:21723284-21731591 GCF_008692095.1 Etheostoma spectabile | reverse complement strand
CATTCACTTAAAGTATCCAAAGTGCACAATACTCCGCTGTACTCCGTTCAGTTGTTTACACCGAGTATCTCCAATATAGCCGCGCATCCGGGTTACTGCCCAGAACGTGACGTTGGTGAAAACCCTCAAATAGGATATCCAAAGTCTAAGACGATGTCTAGTCTCATATCACGATATTGATATAATATCGGTATATTGCCCAGCTCTATTATATTGTATACTTTGACCAAGTGGAGCAGATTACTCGGCCTAGTACTAAAAATGACGGCAACATGAAATAACCTCATGGCAGCGCAACTGCATACAGAGCGACGTCAGTGCAGAAATATCAGCCAAATACAGGTAGAACCACAGGACTGACAACCGCCAAACAGAGACAGGCCAGAAACTAGAGAAAGAAAGACAGGAAGAGAACCACAGCAACAGACAAGCAGGACTTGGCACAGTCAGCAAAACCACGCCACACTGTGACAGCAGCCAGACAGAGAAGTGTAAGAACTGAAGCCACACAGCTTCTGAGTCACTCTTTTTGTTCTGAAACAAAGGGCAGTGTGCAATTTGACTATGGCACCTAACACAAACAACCAACACAACTTACTCGCCTTGTGTTCACCCAGGGAGACCTCTACCAAAATAGCACATGTATTTTCTTCATCCTTTTAGAAGTGGAAACTCTAAAAACGGTCAGTCTGCGAAGAAAAACACATTTTTATATGTTGTTCCGCAACAATAATGTTGGCTAAAATATTATAAGCCACAGCTATAGGAGCATAACTATTTTTTGCTTGCTATTCTTTGTGATAAATGGTGTGTAGGTTTGATAGGAAAAACATAGTATGTTCCAGCTAATCACAGGGTTGGTGTCATGGACCTTCTACGCTGAGAGAAAGCAGAGAACACTAGTATTACAAACAGTGGTAAGTTACTCTAATATGCATGCCATCATCTGTGGCAGCTAGCCTATGTTAGGCACAGGCTGTAATATTACAGCCACCGACATCTACACTAGTCCCTAATTAGAAAGGATTCCCTTCTTTTTTTCCCTAGCCAGCTAAATCCACACCGCTAGAATCAAAATACTGACACGTTAACAACAGGAAGAGCAGGCAGAGAAGAAAAAAAAAAGATCCTCTGAGACTGAAAACATCATGAACCAAACCCCAAACATGGTGACTTTCTGGAGAAAATCTACTAGCACACATCTTATAACTGCTAGAAAAGTCTGGGTTTTTCACAAAATGTCTTGGTTCTTTTTCCTTATTGGAGCCTCAGCACCTAAATGGGGTTTTTACAGTAGCTGCAGCCGAGCTGGCGTGCACAAATGGGACATCATGAGAGCACCAGAACTGTGTATTCACTCGTGTGGTGGTCGTGACACTAGTTGCAGTCTTCTCCTGAACAGAGTTGGCGCTAATGAACAAAGGCTACCAACTTTTCTATTTCTACAGACTAAAAGAAGAAAAAGGTAAAAAAAACGGCAGAACTGGCAGCAGCATTGCTGTCAATGCTTCGATTTGATTCAATGACCCACTTTGTCAGATCAAGCCTTTCATTCACCAGGAAAAGGACTCATCTCTTAACCCAGTTAGTTTACAGGCTTGCAGTCACTCTGAGAGTCATGGCATCCGGTTACCCTTGAGCTCTTTCAGGCTTGCTGTTTCCGCTTTGCCGCACCCTGCTGAAAAAAATAGAGTGGTGAGAGAGTACTCTGGAAATCCTGGCGCGCTGGCGAGATCTACGCCAATCTAACGTCACATTGGCGCACGCTTGGATGTGTCGACTGTAAAACGACTATTAGAAGCCAAACATCAGAGACTACAAAGTTGAGGCGGTCTTTTCACCGCAGACCCGCTGCTTGTTTTTGGCACATACCGCCAAAGCCTAAAACGCACTACTTCAAAATGAATGGATTCTTGCGCTTCTGCGCAGACCGTTGGACGGCCAACGCAGGCTGTCTAACGCAGCGCTGTGGAGATAGGTCTGGCAAGCGAGGCTAGTGTGAACTGACATACATAGAGCGGTCTTCTGGTGACCGGATCACTCAGAAAAAATATTAAAATGAAGTGAAAACAGCGCCTAGGTAAGCCGCCGTTTTAGACATGCATTATTTGCATATGTGCCATCAGTAAAAGGTCTACTCATTTAATTTTGAATAATTAAAAATGAAATGACATGTTTGTGTTCATTCCAATAAAATTCCAGTTTTACTGGAAGAAACAGAAGTTTAAATCGATTTTGGCCACCAGAAAGGCAACGCTGCTGATCACGCTAATCTAAGATCCCGAATTAGACGAAAGGCTGCGTTACCAGGGGAGTATATACAGCCAACATCTTACACGCGCATCACAAAAGCAGAAGCCCATCCCCTGCTTTGAGACCACGGATGTAAAAGTGCATCCCCTGGACAGGACATTAGTGGGTTGTGGTGGGCCTCTGTCTTCAAACCCCCATAAGCTTCTTTCCAGACATCACTATGCCCTAGTCTTCATACAAATGATGTTTCCCCTTGTCTAAATGAAAGAAACTAATTCTCTATGGATTCTTCAAAAGACAAATGTGAATTACAGTAGGCAGTTCTGCACCACTGCTGTTTGCACTCTGTCACGCACTGTTGTTACCATTTGAAAAGCAGCATGCTTTTTCCATTTGGATATAAGAAATAGGGTCAGCTGACAATTTTTCCTGTTTGTTTTGCGAGATGAACGCTCGCTTACTGAGGGGGCAATAAAAAAAAAAAAAAGACTCCACACTGAGAAGTGAACAGACTTTTCTGGAGTCCTGCAGGATGCACATTCCTGGCCTGGAAATGATTAAAGGGAAATTAGAAGGTGGTGGGTTTGTTGCAGTTGCCTGAAGTGAACAGTGTTTGCAGGTCTATTATGAGTTTGAACCAATTATTAAGCAAACATAGTCAACTTTTCTCACGTTATATTTAATGTGACAGGATGGCGCAGTAGCTCAGTAGAATATTGTTTAATATAAAAAGCAAAGAAATGGCAATTCAGTCAGATTATTTGTTCATGTTTCTGTAGCTGGAGCTGACCTTTCACCTCCCAGCAAAGAGGAAGAAAAGAGAACATAAGACCTTCGCCCGTAGTCATGATTTTTAAGCTGACTCCGGACTCAACCTGCTGATTCAATACAGGAAAGGCCATCTGATTCAACAGCAGCACATCTCAGACCCCAACTTCCGCCTCTGATGGCGAGAGAACAAACGCTTTCCTCCCATGGTGTCAATGCTCCAAAACCCAAACAGTGTGAAGCATTGTGTGACCTTTAAACCAGACAAGACTCATATACTGCAGCACTGAAGTGGATTTCCTATTTTTATGCAACAGACATCGTGTCACCACAGATCTTTTTTTTTTTTTAATTCTTCTGGGAATCACAGCTCACAGGCTTGATTTTCCAACATCACCTCCCCAGTTAAATCATCTCTGCGACTGAGGTGGTCTCAAAGAGATTACAGACCTGCATTTACCACTGTTTATGGCATTTACAGAGATTGTTTGAGTCACTGACGTCAACACCACCGTACAAAAACCTGTACATGGGCATGTAGTAAATCTTTGAACAGTAAAGTAAAAGAAAAAAGGAAAATAATAATATCAAACAATATTGCTTTTATAAGTCACGTTCACACAGTGTACAAAAAGAAACGAACTGTTTGGCTTCTTCACTTCGATTTTAAATTTCGACTCAGTATTTAACCAACCGCAAGGGGCCGCGGAGGGATTTCAAATCTCTGATGTTTCCACTCAGCCTATCAAACGGCCATTATGCTAACGGTTACAACAGAAGTCACGTTTATTGTTTCACATGGCCACTTCCATTATAAAAGACTTACTCACCTGTGTCTACAGCTCTTTTTGGAAAAGGGTGTATTTATTTTCGTGTGTCGAAGCGTGTATTATTAGCTAGCTAGATTACTAGACAGATAGCTACAGGAAAGCGTTGGTCAACGAGTCCACTTTCACAGAAACTTTCAATGTTGGCGCGGTTGATACCATGAAGGAACTCCAACCACAGTGTAAGAAATAGCTGGCCTTGTTATGTACGTATATGAAACGCAGCACAACATATCAACGCATGAATAGATCAATGTGTTGCAGTAACAGTCGATTCAATGATTGTGAAATGCTGAATTCATTTCACGTTATAGTTTATTTAGGATACAGAGTTATCGCACCCCTAGAATGATGCCACTTTGGTATGGTCGGGTTCACCCTCATTGGTCAGCCTGGGCCATTTACAGTTTTGGAGGACGCTCCGTGGCCGGTACCTTGGTAACCGCTTCTTCTCGCGAGAGTAAGAGCATGAACCGTCATACAAAACAACTGGACTTTGAGACACGTTTTCATGTCTCAGCATGTTGTTTCTAATTGTTTCTAATCTTGAAATAAAATTATTTGATCACAAAAAAAATGACTAGACTTCCTAATATCACCAAATTGTACAGTTGTTATTCTAATTAAATGGCACATTCAAAGGAAATTGTATCTGTTAGTTTTTTTGAATCAACGTGATATTTTTAGTTTGAAACAACAACAACAAAAGTGTCTTTTGTTGGACTTGAATGAAAATAAATATATTAGTAAAAAACTAAAACAGGGATTGTCTCATCACAGCACAAAGCATTCTGAAATAGTCAATGAACTGAAGTTTGTGAGTGTGAATCCTATAATATACCAATAGTGAGCCAACCTGAGTTATTATAGGATTACTACAGGCCTTCTAATGACTGAAAAAACTGCAGGAATAAAACATTCCACAGCCTGTAATAAAACCAAACCTTTAGAGCTGAATGATGCAGGAAGGTTGCAGCTCTAGATAGATAGATAGATAGATTATACTTTATTCATCCCACGACGGGGAAATTCTGTCGTGCAGTTATTCCAAAATGATCTGCCTCCTTCATGTTCTTCTTCTCAAAGCGCGGGGGCCAGCAGAGGGGCTTGGGTTCAGCTAAAGACAAAACAGGCTGGGGAGGGTGAGCTAATGTTATGGCAACAACCTGCTTTAATTAACCAATTCAGAATGACCTCAGCTCTAAGGAAAGAGGAGTACATTTCCCCCCTCTTTCTCCGTGTGCGTGCAGAGGAGGATGCAACACTTTCCACACTGTTCCCACGAGGACAACCATTGTTTTCTTCCTCACAGAACCCCGAGTGTTATTCCTCCGTGAGCCTCCCTTTGAATAAAACGAGAGGCTAAATTTCTGGAGAAGTGTCGATAAGAGTGAGACTGATGCAACGAGTAGCCCATGCTTGCCACACATCAAAGAGCAGCCAGCATGCGTGTGAAGCGATCATAGCACAGTTTTAAAACTGCAGGTGTTTGGTGATGAGGAATGTTTAGTTTAAATGGTTTTAACGGTTTTAATGTGGGCATGCAAGAGACAGGATTTTGTTTACTTTATGTAAAAAAATGTTAAAATGTCTGACCTGTAAACTATTCTGTAGTGCCATGCTCACATCTAACCACTTATCTTGAGGAAACAAGTACGTATATATGGCTGGAAAGAAAGAGGGGACGAGACAGGGACAGACTAGTTGATAGGCAGTATCAGCAGTATAGTGTCATTTTTTTTTCATGGAACCCACTACACTTGTTAGGATGGAAAAAACATTACACCAAGCTTCTTTCAAATATCTGGCAAACACAACTTGTCGTTACACACCTTGGAAAATATCCTCGGAATCTCTTGTTTATTTGTACTCTGAGTTTGGCCCACATCAGTCCACCAAACATCACTTATTTCAATCAAACTGCTAGTTTTAGAGTGGGTCTGCCCCCCTTGATGTGTTCGGTAAAGCCTTGAAACAAAATGAGCCCTCTCATTTGGTTTCAGTGGGGCCACTGTGTTGGCACAATGGGGATTCTGACGCAACAGGATCTGGCGAATAAAACGCAACGTCGTCAGCCAAAAAACTTGGCTTGAACCTGTTTAAATGTAGTGCAAGGTCATCCACTACAAAACACTGTGCAGTGTTTTGGTTTCTAAACAGCCTTTCAATTCATGGGTGTATACCTCAAACCAATACATAAAAAAAGAACAATACAATGAGTAATACATCTGTGATTTTGTAGACTTTTTTGTAGACAGGAACTAAGAAAACCGTCCTCCGTGGAAGGATTTTACAACGCTGCAAAGTAATCACGGTGGCAATCATGTTATTTATCTGCAACGATCTCAAAGTTAACAGAGTGGTATGTAAGGAATGTGTGCCTGCCCGTATTGCATAGCGTTGCATCAAACTTTCATCCGGGTCCAACTTTTTTTAGCAGGAGCCCACTGTGTTGCCAAACCCACTGCACCAACCTAGCGGTTCTGATCAAATGACTAGGGCCCCATCAGAAGGAGAGCTTTTTGCAGGTTGCAAAACTCAAAGCGTACCCATGAGAGAATAGTCATTCCTATTCAAATCAACATGGCAGGATGATCAGGGCGCCAGCCATTGGTATGTGTACCATTGCAAAGAACCGTGACTGTTGCAGCAAGCTAACTCCCACATAAACCTCCGTAAAAACTGACTGTTGGACAAACGGACAAACTGAGGGTAGGTTTTGCAACAAAAAAGCAGTGGAGTAGTACGAAGAATGGGAAGATGACTTTTGTGCACTATGGCTGCTGGCTAGCTGCTAGACATAAATTGAGGATTACTGGATTTATTTAACATTAGACAGACAAAAGGAAAACGCCGGTTTTGTGTGGACAATAGGCCAAAACAGAGTTCTTCAACTAAGGAGTGTGTCACACTGATGTGTGTTGTCACCATAACAACTAACAACAATCACCATTTTCTCTTGAACATCCCAGGTTTGAATGCAGGGCAGGGTAAAGCAAATGTGACTGTACCAACCTCACCCCCCAGCCCTCTGATGAGGGTCTGAGGTAGTTGACCTTTGCCCTGCTGTCACCCTCCAGAGGCAAAAATGTTGTCAACCTGTCACACACACACACACACACACACACACACACACACACACACACACACACAACACACCCCCACACACACACACACACACACACACACACACACACACACACACACACACACACACACCGTTATAAATGATTCTAAAAGTTTTTTTAATTGTCCATAATAAATGAAGATACCAATCTATCGGTCGGGCTCCAGTATGTATGTAATTTATTTATTTCCAGACAGGGACAGCGCACAATAAAACTTTAATTTTGTACATCAAGAGAATATGCGTTGTGCCAGGTTCTAGCAGATTGCTATTTTCCGCCTGTAGTCTCCAGTAAATACCAGTTATAAAAAGAAGTGAAATAAATACAAGTAGGTAAAGTTGTTGGTGTTTTATACGGAAATATTGTTTGTGATGCTAAAACAGAAGCCTTGGAAATGAAATCTTCATCTTTCTGAAGCTGCATCAGTAGACGGAGTGTCTTGAAATGAGACACGACAAAGAGAGTTTTGACTCTACTTGACTGCGTGATTGTGTCTTTATTTATAAGTTCTAACTTGAGTTGAGCTGTGAGGGTTGGCAGATCTCATCTTCATGTACATATCCGTCTTATCTCTTTTATCTGCTACCTGAGGCAACAAAACACCCCCTGAACACCCACACCTTAAAAACACCAACTCTCAAGTTTTAAAAGTATTCATGAACACAGAGCTCGGAGCACTTTGCTTATCAATTACTGTTCAGCTTCTTGAGCTTTTGCCTAAAAGCTCGTAATTAAATTCATAAACATTGCTGCTTTCCTTCTTATGTAACGTAAAAAATATGTCCCCCACCGAGTAACATTTTCCACAGCCAGCCTCACATTCGATAAAGAGCCAGTTAAACAGCAGGCTGGCTGCTGTTTACAGCCCCACCTGCGCTGCGTTGATTGTCCTTTCAATGACTTCCAGTTAAGGAGGAGGAAGCTCATGAGGGCTCAGACTCTGACCCTCGGTCGAACCGCTGGACTTCAGAGAAGAGGAAATCATTCAGGGGCCCTGGAAGACACAACGCTGCTGTGGTTGTTTTTGGCTACACAGTAAAGCGGGGAGTAAGGTAAATGAGCACGCTCTTACCGTATGGGATGCATTGTTACTGCACGATGCGTTGTGGATTCTACTTTACAGTGGCCTTCCAGTGGTTTCTCAGCAATGATGCTTTTCATTGAGTGGGATTCTGCACAAATATTAAACTTATTAACTTAGTTTCTGTCAACTCAGGGGTAGTGTAAACAACACTGACATATTGAAACTTTTTTTCCCCCAAAAGGTTTCTTTTTCTTTTTTGTTAACCAGAACACCCCCACCCAGATCCCACCCTCCCACCCAGTTACAA
>NC_045739.1:21714871-21723274 GCF_008692095.1 Etheostoma spectabile | reverse complement strand
AACAAGAAATTCCTACAAGAGATCACAGTCGAAATTATAATACATGAAGGTTGAAAAAGTTAAGAATAGCAGAAACAAAGTACACACCTTAAAAAAAAAAAAAAACATGCAATAGAGAGACAAAAAACAAATAAATAAAATAAGATAAAAGAGGAGAAGGGGGTAGCTAGAAGGGGCATCATGTTTTGTAAAATCTTTCCTCAGATCCCTGGGTAGTGTAATGTATTTTCTCTAAGTTCATACAAGACATAATGTCCCTAATCCAATGTGAGTGGGAAGGAGGAGCAAGATCTTTCCATTAGAGTAAGATAGCCCTACGAGCCAGTAAGGAGGTAAAGGCCAACACCTTCAGCTTCACTTTAGGCAAGCAATTCCAAAAATGTGTGAAAACGGTTCAGCTCAATTTGATGGTGAAGTACTTATATTGTCACTTTTTTAAAGTTATTATTGTCACACATTCAGAAAAACGCGGAGCAACATTAGCATTCAATTAAAAGCATACTATGCAGGATCAATGCGAGAGACAGAGAGGGAGGGAGCAGTAGTGGTGGAGCGAGCTAGAGAGTGAACAAAGAAAGGGAGATGCGTTAGGGAGAACAAAGCAGTGAATCACAAGAATGAAACGTTATTTTGTGATTGTCTCACGGCTGTTACATCCTAAAGCACAAATGAACACGCACACCGCCGCACAACCCTGCGCAAAGGTGCCGCATTGCCGGATTTTGTGTAAAAGCAGCCAAAGCGCACACTTCCTCCTGTCCGCTGTGGCCTCTCTCCTCTGCATGTGTGTGTGACTCATCCCTCCCTCGGTCAGACAGACCTGCAGCTCTTTACACATCCATGACAGAAAGACAGACAGCAATGTAACATGTTTGCTACATTTTTATGGTTTTTATAGAGTCCTGCCCTCACATTCTCCGTGCTGTTACTGGCTGAGAGCTACTGCTTAAGGATGACGCCCAAAAAACGTCCCGCACACAGCAAAAAAGGAAATATAGAGAAAATCCATGCATATGGCCGGGTCTCTGCAGATACAGACAGGTGTCTGCCAACGCCTGAGAGAAATCTCTGGCTCTTGAGCTACTAAAGGCTCCACTGTGTTCACTAGCTAGTGGCCATACAAAACGTCATGTCAATCAATCCAACAGGTGTTGACCATAGCTACAACACTAAAAGTCTCAGAGCTAAGTGGCTCGATAACTCTCAGTGGGTTCATCAACACAAGTAACACCTTTCACATTACGCATAGCCCGTTCATCCGCTATAAAAATAAAGAACAGCTTTAAAATTGCATGCTAAAAACATAAAATTGATCTATGAAGAGGCAGAGAGAGGATAAAGATATTTGGTCATAGGGATTCCTAAATTCTTATCATCACATCTTCATCCCAGTTTCAGTAAACACTATTCTTCAAAGAGGAAATAGGAAATAGACAGCATGACGGAAAAAAGAGAAACTTCTCTAAACTGCACTTCCAAATGAAAAAAAAAACAGTGTGAACAAACAAAGGGAAGTTAATAAAGTAAACATGCTTTTCCCAGTAAGAGTTCTTCCCTTTGGCTCTGAACGGTGAACGGTGAGGGAGGAGGACACTTTAACTGCGTACAAGTTCCTTGGAAGCATTTTGCGAGTTCACCTGAAAATACCTCACAGCCGGGTGCCCAGTGAGCTCAGTTGGTAGAGCGTGCGCCCATATATAGTGGTTTATTCCTCAACAAACCGGGCCCAGGTTCGACTCCGACCTGTGGCCCTTTGTTGCATGTCCCCCCTTCTCTCTTCCCATTCATGTCTTCAGCTGTCCTGTCAAAAAAAATGCCCCGGAAAATTATCTTCACACCATACCTCACAGCCAATCAATGTATCCAACAGGATTGATCAGGTGAAACAGGTATTTTACTGTGAACTATACGTTTATCTTCTTCTGTATAACCTACTAACACTTATCTGGTCAAAAATGACCGATTTACACATTCCCTGTACCATAAATATGGCATTTTCATCAGATTGCCTCAATACCTTATGATGTCCTTCACAAAAAGGCATTTGAACACATACAATTCATTGTGACTATGAATTTTGATTGATTTATTCAACTTGGTCACACTTCTTTTGTTAACGGTCAAAAATGAATGGGAAAGAGTTTAATTTTCATCCAGGAGATGATCCTAGAAAATGGACAGGTACTTGCAGAGGAATATTGAATCACAATGACCACGTAGTACAATATCCAGTCAGCGTCTTTTCTGGAAACATATGGTTTCCTTCTTGCCTTTGCCGTTTATGTTGATGTGTGTTGTTTTTATCGGCTCTCTCCATCAGGCATAAGACCATTGAGCTATTTTTACGGCTGGCTTCCTGCTATTCAGAGGCCGTGAGGCTGCTGCTGGTGAAAGGCCTGGCCTGGATTCAGGTAGTCCATCATGACTGACAGCCCCACTCTCTCAAGCCTTCCTCTTGATTCATCCAACATTATTTGTCACTCCTCATCAACGCTCTGCAGTTTCCTTCGTACAACTACTTATGGAACTTCTGAGAAAGTTGGAGTCCAAAAATAACAGCATGGCTTCTGTTGACTTCTTATTGAAATCTACGTGAGCAACCCTTCTGTGTGAAGGATTTGTTCCTGGAGGCTGTTCTGTTTTTATTTAACGCATCGTAAATCAAACACAGACCAGAGGGGTTATCAAGACTTGTGAGTGAATAATTACACTCAAAACTGAGAAACGAAACAGGACAAACCACAACATTCAAACACTGTAAAGCAACACCAAACCTGTGATTTCAGGAAGCAGAGAACATGACAGCAAAAGGGGACAAACTGTGAGAGAAACCCGATTGGGTGAAGTCTCGAGCAGCAGAAGTCTGGTTTGCCTTGGCGCTGCAGTTAAAGTGCGAGTTGCGGACAGAGCAATTGCCCTGGCAGCGGACAAGACTTCCAGCAGAGCCAACCACAGCGTTCCTCTGGGTTTTATAATGCTAGTGTACAGCTGTGTTACCTCCACTCGGTGGAATGTGAGAAAAACGGAAAAACTGACACACTCATATAAAGAGGCAGTTGCTAAATAACTACATTCAGCTCCTCCATGAGCTCATAATAAAGTCAACAAATTTCTACTCACATGTGGCAACAACCACTAAGCCTTGGACATGATATTTACTGGATAGAAAACACATTTTATTTCAAGATATGGTTACAACTCAAATGCACACTATAGCCATAGGACTGTCCTTCACCAAAACGCTGACATAAGTTGTTTGTTCAAGCAGCAATTACGACTCGTGTTTATGGTTACAGTGGCGGCGACCTCTAGTGTTCGTAGTAAAAGTAGGAAGTAATATGACGTAATATGAAGCGGGATTTATGCTTCTGCGAGGGCTCTACGATTATAGTTTTGTGCTGATGTCTGCGTCGTTCTAGCATATCTCTTTAAGAGGGTAGCAGGGACGGCGTCGGAGTGTGTGTCTGTGTGTGTGTGTGTGTGTGTGTGTGGGGGGTAGAGCGAGTGAGTGAGTGACCGGGATTAGTTTCAGAGCCAGTATCGACTGTGGAGGCGGAGAAACAAAGCGTCTCCCCTGTGCTTTCTGACCACGGTGGGAAATTTGTAGCAGGAAAAGTTATCCCTCTCCTTGATTTCATGTTGTTTACGCAGGTGGAGAAACCAGAAATGAGTAGAGAGAGATGCAACGCTACCAAGCCACAGCCAAGCGGACCAATCCCAGTTGTGGCGGTCTGCTTCGCTGCAAAGTGTAATTACAATTTTTGAGAGGGGCAAGTCAGGCTATGGTCCATTTCTAAACTTGTCTACGCAGTGGATTTACCGCCGGACCATACATTGGGCTTCAGACAGGCCCCCAGGAAGTGCGTTGGGCTTTGAAGCAATTTGAAAAAGTAAAAAAAGGTTGGGTTCTTTGACGTAAAGATGGAAATATTTGACATGACATCATTATTTATTATTATGTGTCACATCTCCACCAAAGAATCTAAACTTGATTATAGGTGTGTTAGCAATGCAGCAATTTCTAATTCTTTTATTATGCTTCCATTATTATTATTATTTGCAAATAAGACAAGATGTTAAGCTACTAAAAAGAAGCCCTGCATTAAAAAAAAAAGAAGACTACACCATGAAGAGAAGCATACAAAGAGGTAAGAAAACTGGCTTCAAACTGTTCAGACGAATATGCATACAATTAGTCTTCACTTATGGGCTTATGTGTACAATATGTTGAGTTTGTGCATGTGTGTTTGTATTTGTGTGTGTGTGTGTGTGTGTGTGTGTGGGTAGGGTGACGGGCCAGCAGGCACGTGTGGGGGTGGAGGGGTAAAGGTCAATGTTGACAATTTCAGGTCAGTAGATCACAGAGTTGAGACAGATGGTGATTTAGCAATGCAGACACCATTGGGGTCCAGCATGCAAGTCAACTGACATAAAGACGAGGGGAAAAGAGCAAAGTGCTGAAAATGTGCAGATTGAAAATAAAAAAAATTAAATAAAAAATTAAAATGGGTGGCAAATAAAAGAGGGAAGGTTTTCCTTTTTTTCTTTTGCTGACATGTCTCCTTAAAATGATTCATTTGAGTTTTATCAGCAATAAAAATGGCAGGCTCTGACCCTTGCTCTTCCTACCGTTGGCTGCTTGTAACAATCCTATATATCAATGGCAATAACAGCATTTTGTTTTCTCACAATAAGGAATGTATGTGTATGAAAGAGTTAGGCAGATAGGCTTATTTGCTCTCTTGCCAAGAGTTAGATGAAAAGATGGACACCACTTTCTCTCAAACTCAGACAAATATGAAGCTACAGCTAGGAAATAGTCAGCTTAGTTTGACATAACAACCAGAAGCAGAGGAAAACAGCCTGGCACTCTCTGAAGATAAAAAAGAAAAGAAAAATGCAGCTACCTAAGCTCCCAAATTAACACGTTACAATCTGTACAAAAAGCAAAGTGTAAAAATGACAAGTTGTGGTTTGAGTTATGAATTATGAGGGTGCTGAAAGTAGCTCAGACAGTTACTTCCTGGAGTCTTGTCACAAAATTGTCTGGCACATAACCCCTCACAAAACCACAATTAGTTCGGTACACATTAAACAAACAAGATGTAACATGTTAATTAGTGAGCTTTAGAGGGACTCCATCATATGCTGTTTTTTTAACCTTTGGACAGAGCCCGGCTAATGCTACGCCTAGCTAACTAGCTTCTGGTTTTAGCTTCATATTTTTAACTTGTCAAAAAGACTGTTAAAGTCAAAGACATGGCAGTGATAGTGCAAATATATGCCAAAAGATAAAGCAAACTCATTAATAAGATAAATCCTGCTATTTCCTATGCTTCCCTCCCTTTTTCCTTCATACACTTTACCACGTCCACTTCCCTTCTTTTGCAGACAACCAGCTGCTGCCCCACACCTCCATCTGAGCGAGGGATGGTCCCCAGAGAGGAAAAGAGGGGATGGAGGTAGACAAGAGGTGACACACTCCTCTGCTGCCTTTGGGGGTCCCAGTCCAGGAGACCCCCACCCACCCACTCATTATGGGGTTTAACCATGGCCGAATGATATAGGGTTTGGGTATAACAGCAGAGTTGGGGTCAGAGCCCAGGGGAGAGAAAACCCACACACACACACACACACACACACACACACACACACACACACACACACACACACACACACACCACCACCACAACACACACACACACACCAACACACACAACACCAAACCACCACACAACACACACACACACACACACACACACACACACACACACACACACACACACACACACACACACACACACACACACACACACACACACACACACACGAGGAGATAAGATAAAATACAACCATTCCGATCTCTCTCTCTCTGGCCTCAAAGTATTCCTCTGTCTCTGCCTCTCCTCTACCCTTTAAAAGTTTAGGATTTTTTTTTTTTTTTTTTTTTTTAGAAAAAGTGCTGCCTCAAACACATTTTATGTAATTAAAGAAAAGCAGGTCACACGACTTCACTTGGTTTCCGCAAAGCAGCTGCCATTAGCAAACAGAGATAATGGTAATCTCTTAACACTGCACTTGAATAAGGTTTGGTGCATTGAAATGGCTTTACAAATTTCTACTTTTGGGGGAAGGACAACAGAGCAGACTCTAGCTGTCTGGTGCAAGTGGAAGAGGATTTAACAGTTTAACAGTGCATGCATCCTTAAATTAGTCATGTAATGCCATGCTGAAAGAACTACAACAGGAGGACAAATGGCTGTTGATAAAACAAAGTTGTGATATTTGGGACGGTTTGATTCCACCACTTCTCTGATTATCCTTTTTCCTAAACAAATATTATACTTACATTTATTTGCTTTATTGCCGGGAGCTAGATGGACGGGAACAATGTTTTTTGGGCCAGTGTGTCATGTGACGAACGTGGAAGTTGCAATAATACCCCATGAGGCCATTACGCCAAAATCGCTTTGCAGCCCAGCTCCGTTTCTGGGGCCTTTGTCTAGACATACTGGCTTCATGGCGTCTTTTTTGGTTGCCAGCAACCCCACAGTGACAACAGGACGCCAAAAAGTCACTGCACGCACAGCAAAGCAGATGACACCCAACTAATTCTCTCTTTTCCCCATTCTGAAACGCCGGTAGCAGCACATATCTCTGCCTGTCCGACTGGCATCTCTTATTGGATCCTGCCCGCATCTGCTTTAAGACACTAGTCCTGCATAAAGTTCCATTAACGGAACAGGCCCAGCTTCCACCCAGGACATGGTCAAACGTCATCGGCCAACGTGCTTGCTGCTCCGACACAGCGAGGGACACCCAATCACTCAACGAACTCCCGACTGTTTTCCATCTTGTCCCTTGAACGGTGGAACAAGCTCCCCATTGACGTCAGGATGGCTGAAGGTCTACACATCTTCCACCGCAGGCTAAAAACACGTATCGTCTGACTGTACATTGGATAAAAAAATTGTTCCAGTATTCCAGTTGCACTTGCATGTGTGACTATGTGGTTTGGTTGATTTGAAGCTAATGTGCTTGCACTTGATTCTTCCTGTCCAGAATTTGTACCTTCGTGGATGAAAGCAATTAATTCTAAATAATAAAGCATCAGCTAAATGACATGTAATGTAATTTAATGATGTTACCTCTGAACAGATAAGCCAGGTTAGTTATTTCCCAGTTTCCAAACTCTGTGCTATGCTAAACCATCTCCTGGCTGTGTATCTAACAGAAAGATATCAGACAGACCTTGGTGGTCACATCTAACTCGGCAAGAAAGTGCATGCAGCATTTTCCCAAAATGTCAAACTATTCCTTTAATCTTGTGGGTTTTTTTAGCCTCTTTCCCCCCCAAGTCTCTGCCTCCTCTTTATGTATGTACAGCTCTGCAAAATCCCTCCATCCCACCACTAAAATCAGTACACTCGTCATCACCCAGTCCTCACAAAGAACCCCCCCGTTCTCAGTTTCCTCCATGTTATCCCCCCCCGCTCCTCAAACCTGATAATCTGGGACAGATGATGCAGTGTGTGGCACCAACCGGTTTGCAGCTGTATGGAACCCCCCGGCAGCCTCTCAGCTGTACGCATATAGAGACACTTTACTAAAACATGAATTATGAATCATGAAAAATAATATCATTTATATATATATATATATACACACAGACATACATACATACATACATACATACATACACACACCTTTTTTTAGTTAGAGAGAGAGAGAGAGAGAAAATGTTATCATTTACATAATTTCTGATGTCTTGATTCTTTTAAGGAACCTCTGCTTTAACCTCAATTAATTCAGTCCACACTGTGTTTCTGTAACACTTGGATTGCTCAGAGAATCATCAGCAGCCTGGATCCAGTCACGAGCGCGTCGGAAGTAGCGAATGACAAACCAACGTTGCCCTGTTTGTCTTTTATCTATGGAAGAAAAATCATTAGCACCAATTAGGTAGATTAGGAGCAGATTCATTCCAGTCACGTTTGCACGAGGCCCCAGGCCATTTTGGCCTCTTAACAAAACAGGCAGAGGTGACAGAGGAGAGCGCATTCTTGTAGATTAATTTGTATTAAGTTAATTAGGGCGTAGCTAGGAACCCCATTGGGTCGGGACCCTGGTATTGTGTCCACAGGTGATCCATCCTGGGAGCTGAACCCTTGCTGACACACAGAGGAAGGCTCACAGCTTTAGGGCATTAACAAAATCGGCTCTTTGCTGCCACGGTAACCAACAGACAAAACAGCTAAAAACTACCCCACAAGAATACTAACAGAGCCAAGAGAAGCTGTAAACACCTACTAGACTTAGACTTCTCTTTATTGATCCTTTTGGGATGACTCCCGCAAGGAAATTAAAAATTCCAGCAGCAGTTTTAGCAAGAGAAAAAGAAAT
>NC_045739.1:21714587-21714861 GCF_008692095.1 Etheostoma spectabile | reverse complement strand
AAAAAATAGATAAAAAAGACAGTATAAAGACAACAAAATAACAATAAGAACATTGGACTACTACATACTACTCTGGAGTCTAACTAAATCCAATAAGTGTGGAACTCGAGTTTGAGGTGTTATAATTTAATTCTTATTAAATTCATCATGTTACACATCTGAGTACTGAAGTACAATGTTCTACAATGTTGTTTCCCTTTACTTGTCCTATATGTACTTCACTCTGTTAAGGGAGTAAGTCTGGGGCACCCAGATAGCTCAGTTGGTAGAGCGG
>NC_045739.1:21714451-21714577 GCF_008692095.1 Etheostoma spectabile | reverse complement strand
ATAGAGGTTTACTCCTCGACGCAGCCGGCCCACGTTCGAATCCGGCCTGCGGCCCTTTGCTGCATGTCACTCCCCCTCTCTCTCCCCCTTCGTATCTTCAACTGTCCTGTCAGATTAAAGGCCTAA
>NC_045739.1:21706386-21714441 GCF_008692095.1 Etheostoma spectabile | reverse complement strand
AAAATAATCTTTAAAAAAAAAAAAGGGAGTAAGTCTGGGTCGCACCAACAATTATTACTGTATAGTTTTGCTTAAATCATGGTTTAACTTTAAAATCTTGTTGCACCAGCTTTAGAGCTAGTTTAAAATTAAGAAAGATGTCTTGATTAAAAAATGTAGCAGTGGGTAGAAGAGAAATATGACTACTGAACAGCTGCATTTAAACACGCTTTACACTAACCTGGTTATTCAGTTATGTATGTAAATGTGAAATAACATTTCCAAACTAACCTGATTTATCCAAATAATCAAATTGTTTTGTGTGAATACAAACATGGTGATTGGAGAACAGTGTTCTTCATCACAAGGACCCAACAATTATTACTGTTTTCCTGGACGAGTTTAAATACTAAAACTTCAAACTGAGGGTATGACACCAAGCCCAGTGGAAACATGACAGAACCCACAAAAACAGATAATGTTATCAAACCTCCCCAGACCTCTACTTTAGAGACTTTCTATCAGAAGAGGACTTAAACAGAGGAGTGAGAGGGAGAGTGAAAGCAAACAAAGCGGAGAACTCTCAGTGCTGATTCGGCAGTTTAACCAGGTCAGCATCAGAAAGACCAACAGTGGAAGTCTTTCATCGGGTGACTGGACATATGGAAGGTGACTTGATCATTGTAATGTGTGCCAGGTTGTTACTGAAGAACCTACTGATTAGCATTAATCCCAATCTGCAGTTCCATTCTGGAAAGTTGCAAAGCTCCAGAGAGTGTTATCCATTCCAAAACTTTGTTCAATTGTTCAATCAATGAATACACTAGGCCCAGAGGGAGTACCTACTTAATGATATATAGCTTTTCCTGTAATGGCGCTTACCCAGTGCTAGTACCAGCTCTACTCATCTTGACCGCGGTGCCCCATCCTTTGTTTTCCATTACTGAAAATGGCGGGTTTTTTCAGGACAACCCCATCTGTCGCTAAGCAATGACGGTGCAGTAATTAGTGACGATACTCTGACCAATCAGTAGTCTGCAGGTTTTCACATCTCCTTTTGGTATCGCCTCAGCTTGCTTGGAACCTCGACGGAGGTGATATTTAAAAATGTACTTGTTGGCAGGTACCAGGGACTTTTTTTCAAAATAGAAAAAACCAAAAATGGCGAGTCGAGCAGGTACCATGTAATGAAAAAACGCCGTAATAGAGTCTATGCCAGGGCGTGGAAAGGAGAATCAGGCTGATTGACAAACCTGGAAGAGCAACACAAATTCAATGCTGGTTATGAAACAGTGGACCCCTATGGCATCGTAGGAGTTTGCACATCTAGTCTCATGTGTTTATGAACTTGGAGAACGTCATAAAGGTTAGGTTTACCCTGGGTTATCTTGTAGGGAGCACTGCGGAAGTGGGGGGTGCCGGGGTTGTTCCAATAAGAATAGTCATCTTTGTACAAATGGATTTAGAGGTGTGTCTTCCTTCTTGGTGGGAAGTCAAGTGCACTCCCAGTGGGCGTTGGGCTCTGCCAGGGTTGTGCTTTTTCACCGATTCTGGTTGTGATTTTCACTGACAGAATCTCTCAGCAAAGCTGAGGCGTGGACATTGTCAATCTATTATTGTATTGTATGGTGGCCTCAGGATTGGTGGGCTTCATTAAACTGTGACCTCCAGTGCACACTGGATAGCTTTGCAGCTAACTGTGAAGCAGCAAAGGTACTCTGATGGAAAATGGGTTCAGAGTGAGTCACATCTCCAAGTGAAAGAGTCTAAGTATCTTAGGGTCCTGTGCACGAGTGAGGGTAAAATGGAGCGAGAGAGTGTTTCAGCGTTAATGTGGACGCTGTGCAAGCTGTCATGATGAGCAGGTTACCCAAAAATCCTGACCATGAGATCATGTATACAAGCAGCCAAAATGAATATCCCTCGCAGGGCAGCTGGGCTCACCTTTACTGTGTGTTCAGACAGTACATGACTAACTGGGACCGGACTCCCAAAGAAGAGGTGGAGAATGTGCATAAGGAGAAAGACGTCTTGGCTACTTTTCTTAGCTTCCTGCCACTGCAATCCCAACCCATTCAATTAAACAGTGGGGGGATGGATGGATGGATGGATGGATGGATGGATGATCATTCTGCATGCACTTGATCAAATAATGAAATGTAGGCTGTATATTTGGCTGTTATTATGGATAATGCATGCAGTGCTAGCACTCAATCACAGCCACTTCCCAATCTCTTTCATCCTTAGTCCTTCTCTTTGAGGAGGTGCCAATAAGGGGGCAAGGGCAGAGGGGCCACCAATACAACACAAAGAAGCAGAATATGGAAGGAGTGATTGGAAAGAGAAATCATGAGGAAAAACATTGTTACCATGGGAGTGTTGGGAGTATGACCCAGTTACGCACAATGCCTCAAGGGTGGAAGCAGAGGGGACAGACAATCCTGCAAACTCACGTACCGACACACATGCTCATGGCTATATTCTGCCAAGCTCCACACAAACTACAGAAAAGGCCAAGGCCAAATATAAGACTGGACATGAATGCTAGGCAGAGAACAGCTAGAGCCGCGAACAAGTCTGAGGCTTTCACGCGCACAGAGCACAAGGCTCAGCAGACACGGAAAGATCTGAGGCCACACACACCTTCAGACAGGGTTTTTGCTTTCCGTGACCTACATTCACCATGTTAGAGGAATTATGGGTTTGTTGCAGACGCATTCTCGTGACTGACAAGCAGACACCGAGTCCTGTCTCCTTCTGTTTCTCTGCCCCATGGTTTCCCCTCAGCTGATTAAGCTGTAGCACTGTTATGTAAGCTGTAAATGAAGAGATGAAAGAGAAACTTGAAAAAATACTTGCAAAGCACAGTGGAATGACAAGAAGCGCATCACCCTTATAATCACTTTCCTGCAGGGTGAACTGAACTGAATTCATTAGAGCAATGTGACAAGGCGTTCATCTCGACACACAGAGATGATGAAGATGACAAAGCACTCTCCCTGACGCTTCTCTCCTATCAATACCAAGAAGCATCAGTGTCACTGTCAGCAAGCGGTGGGCTGAATTGGTCTTTTGTCAAGATGTCAGATGGGAAACATGTTTGAGAAGGCTGCAGAGAGATCTGCCGTTAGGGCTGTTTTAAGGAGGCGTATCGCTGTGTATGTGTGGTTTGGTTAACGTGCCAGATTGACTCCAAGCTGACACTCAGAGAGCCGATTCTCTCCCTTCAATCCCCATTTCTGCTGCTTTATTGTTATAAAAAGGGACAATGCGCGAGCACTGAACAAAGGAGAGATGACGGATGGCAAGCGTTTTCCCAAGAGAGATGGAGAAACATCACCAATTCTAATGGGACAGGAGAGGGTGGCTGGGGGTCAAAGTGGGGTGAAGGCCTATGGGGGATAAAGGACAAAGTGTGTGTGGAGGCGGAGGAGAGAAGGGGGTAGATTTGGAGATTTGTACCGTCACGGTTCTCATCTAATTTACATAAATGAATCAGGGACGCGTGCCCTACTGTGTTTGTGTTGTACTGGCAGCTGCTGTCTTGTTTGACAAAAGCAACGTCTCCGCTACATGAGAGGGAGCTGCTTCAACACATTTATATCTGGAGAGAAAAATACATTCAATACTCTGAGGTTGCTTTGGATGCATTTCTGGAAAATCTGCCGCACACCAATCATGATTGTGTTTCTTTGCTTCAGATGCTTTTCCAGATATGAAAACTGAAACCCAACTGGTGGGACAGAATGTGGCTAGTTAATGATCTTGACAGACAACGGCTCTCATAAGAACTTGGAGGGCTCACTGAGGCATCTGTGTTAACCATTAAATCCATGTAGAAAAACAGGACGGGAATGAACTTCAAGGAAAGACTATTTTTTAATATTGTTAGTCCATGAATTATCATTATGCAGTACATTATACAACAAGTTCTGAGCAGACATTCTGATTGGTCAACTCCGCCATTTCCATGTCAACATCAGCGTTGAATCAATAACCACAGTGGAACACACAGAAGCTCTCCAACATATTTAAGGTGACTCATCAGATTAAATGAGTTAGTATTATTAAATGGAAATGTTTGGATCAGCCGTGCTGGTGAGTCAGGCACTATGTTAGATATAGCCGATATGAGAAGTTTACAGACATAGGAGATAACGATCTAAATTAGATTTTTTTTTCCAGCAGATAACTTAGTTGCAACACGATTTATTGAGCTAGCAAAGCAGTTCTGCTTGTGTGTGCGGTATTCATTCAGTTTGGGAAATCCTACAATCTCTACAAAGCTAACGTTAGCACAAGTTGAAGGAGGGACTAGAGATCCTTTCTGTTGCTTTTTTTGTATTTTTTGTGAGCAAATTGCCACCCAATATGAATTCCTTTTAATTATGTCTTTCATTTTGTTGGTAATCGCAATATTACACTCGGTCTGTGAGCATTACTGAAGCAGCTAATAATGACCTTAAAGCACACGTGTAATATTGCTTTAATAGCATTGGATGTCTCAACTATCTGGTAAAAAGTTATGTCCTTTGATTGATAACTGAAGCATTTACATATATTTCCACTCAGCTGTTGCACAAATGGTTATTCTCACAATACCAGATAAACTGCATGACGTAAAGACCTTTTTCCTGTTTCTAATTCTAAGTTAGATATAGCAGTAATGAAACACACAACCTAAATGCTGGTAATGGCTGTGCATCATTGGCCAGTGTTAGAAGCGGAAAACAAATGCAGATGTTCCACCCAAATGACATATGGCCTGGAGCCGTTTCAGCAGGAGAAACGCTTGGCTTGTTTCAATTTCAACTGACAAATATAACCTTATGTTATTTATTTATCATTTTTATGCTGTGATTTACAAGGAGTTTTTCCTCTCTGCTACTGCCTCAAATGTTTGTCTGCTGCTGCGGTCTAGTGGACATGTGTGGTATTTCCACTCAAAACAACATAACAAAAGGGTAATTCCATAGTTTCTTATTTACACCTTGTGGTATCTAGCTATGCAGATGAAATGGACTGCAAAAATGCTTTTTAAAACCACAAAATTAAAACACAAACAATCAGAATTTACCAAAGTGTACCAAAAAAAATGTTCAAAAAATGTTCAAGAAGGAGCAGGCGGAAGCCCCTAGGTCCTGCCCCTACGTCACAATATCATATTACAAAACAATTAGATATGCAAATATCTACAATCTTTCACGTCTGCCAATAACTTACAACAATATACAACAAATCCTTAACATTACAATTCCATACCTATGTTTCAGTCTATTCCTCTCTGTATTGGTCAAGTATTGATTTCTTTCATCTACTGTTTTTTAACTGAATGATATTATAGCTCTATTTGTTGTCATTTGATGTCTATTTGATTTGAGCATATGAGTATGCTGCCACCTTGGCTTGGAATCAGCTGCAAAACCACCTGAATCGTTGAAGCGGATTTCATTGCACACATTTAACCTGATACTAAAAGACTTGGAAGTTGGCACATCTGGCTGTACATGTTGATTGTTAAAGATTGTCTTTTGATGTCATACAATTCTGTACTTTGTTCTGCAGCCGTTTGTTTTATGGCAGTAATTTCATGTCAGTTATTTGTGCTGCTGCCTCTCTCGGCCAGGACACTCCTAAAAAGACTTTTAATCTGAGTCTTTTACAACTTTTGGTCTGTTTTGCAGTAAAAGGATAGAATGTAGTCACTGTCGCCGGTACTGTATCGATGGAAATATTCAGGTAAATCATCGGGAAAAAAAAAAAAAAAAATTATATATATATATAATATATTATATAATATATATATATATATATATATATAATATATATATATATATATATATATATATATATATATATATATATATATATATTGATTCTGGGGAAAAGAATCAATTTCAAAAATCCATGCAAAAAAAAAAAGAAATCACAATACATATGATTTTTGATTTTGTTTCCCCTCCACCCCTACTAGCTATGATATACTGTATGCCTAACTAAAGGTGGATATCATCATTGATTGCTCCCGTGAGAGGATTACGGTTTGTTTTTTTCTCCATTCACTCCCATTGCTAACGATCAAGCAAAACGGTCTCTAAATCACACTTTTAGCACATAAATGAATACCATGACCTGTGTGAGCTGCAGCAGAAATTGCCATTTTGCCCATGCTGTTTTTTTGCCATGACCAACAAAGCCGGGCACTGGGTCACACCCAGTTAGAGAAGATCCAAGGCCCTTTAAAATCCCCCCCCCCCAAAAAAAAAAAGTTTTCAAGCTGGAACTAAAACCAGAAGCAACAACGTTTACCGGCTGCGCCACTGTTTGTCTCTGCGCCCTACCTCGCAGTTTTTACTCTGATAATGTGTAGGCGGTTTCACAGAGACAGTAAAACTGTATTTAACATGTATTTTACATTTCACATGAATGCCAAACCGTGGGAGTGGTCTGTTACACCACTACTGTATATCCAGGGTACTGATCAGTAGAAAATGTATTTAAAATTCACTTCTTAACGTTTTGTATTTATAACACGCAAAAGCCAATGTGTGCTTCTTTTACCTATATGTTTAATGATATCTTTTGCATTTCTAATCCAAACAACGTCAAACTTGGCACTGCACTTACTAGAGCCCATAGAAAGACACCTGCCGAGTTTGAAATTCAAAGGTTCGAGAGATATGCGCAACACGCATGCGCGCAAGCACACACACCTGCAATTTATGGATATACGTCATGGCTAGAGAATAGACTAGAGCTCTTCAACAAGAGGTAAACATCACAAGATGACAGGGTTAGTGAGCTACAGCACGTATTCTTCGGGTTATATAACACAACGTGAGTGTAGCAATAACACAGAGGCACCTGACCGACACCACAGCTGTGGTCTGCTACTTATCAAATAATACAAGGTGAATACTGAGAAGACATTGTAAGTGGAAAATCACACATCTGTTAACTGCAGGACAGGGTACATTTCTATTACATGTATAAAAACAAGAGTTTATCAAGAGTCAAAGTTCATTTGCTTGAACTTAGTTCGAGTTTCTTTAGTCTAGGCATGCATACAGAGCTGCTGCATTAAGTTTAAGCAAAAAAAGTATTATGGTGTTTTGTCTTTATATAAAAGAAAACAAGATGCATTGTACACTTTAATTCTACCTAAGCTGTGTTTTGGGTTAGTGTGTTTTGCAAAGCTCACACAGCCAAGCATTGTGGGGTTACTATGAACAATTGTGTCCTCATCCAACCCCTGAGACTCTCCTCCCGTCTCTGCAGTGCAGCTGGTGACTGTTGGCTGCCTTGTGCCCCACCTACCACCCACAGCCAGCCAGCCAGCCAGCCACTCGGCTCCCCGCCAACAGGAATAATGGTGGCCTGGTGCCAACTGCCCTTGTGTAGTTACTTAGAGTAAAAGGTTGCAACTTATCTCTCGCTGTGTCTGCCTTTCCTTTCTCTCTTTCCACGAAAGCTCTGTCTCACATTCTCATGCATACACTCTGCCAGGTCCTGCCCACTGTAAAATATAGAAGCATGTGTCCTGAAGTAACCTCGCCTCTGTCTGCACAGAAGCTGAGGAGAGCATGTAGGGAAATAAGAGAAAGTATCTTTGGCTGTGTTCAGACTACAGGTCAAAGTGACCCGAATCCAATTTTTTTTTGCTCAAATCCGTTCTTTTCCTGTTCTGATTTTGCCACTTTTAGTGATCTGCAGCTCAACCTACTTTTTCTTTCTAACTCTGCCAGTCCTATCACATGCTTTGTTAGATTGTTTACTTGTTCTGGTTTGGTTTTTCTCCCTAGCCCCTCCCTCCCTCTCTCTCTCCCCTTCACTCTCTTTCTCCTCCCATCCAGCCTTTCTCACCCGCCCACCAGTTGGTTCCTGCTTAGTATTATGTGGTGATAAGAGCAGAGACGAAACGGAAAAGACGGCCTAAACAGCCCTTTTATTTCAAGATTTTTTTGCTGTTGCATCTTCTAACCCTGCTGTTTCACTGTCTTATGACTACCGTGAGTATTTGCTTTTGCCGAATCAAATAAACAGACTATTATGATTTTTGGCAAGAAGTAGCTACTT
>NC_045739.1:21695638-21706376 GCF_008692095.1 Etheostoma spectabile | reverse complement strand
GACGGAGGGACAGATTCACCCCCCACCCCCCCAATCCCAACCCCCACCCCCCCAATCCCAACCCCCCTGCCCCCACACATCTAGGGAAAGTGGCGGACGTGCAGAAAAGATAGTCAACCATGACACTGATCTGGCCGAGAGATTTATAAATCTGCAGAAATGTGCAGCAGCTGTGTTATAGGAAGCTAAAAATGAAGTATGTCAAACCTGAGAGTTGAACATTGCTCCTTTCAGTATCTGTTTTTTTTTTTTTTAAATGAGTCAGAGCAAATACTGTATGGCTTAAATTAAGTGAAGTGTGGTCCTTATTTTTCTTTAAATATGTTTACAACAGGTTCAATGTTTCTGTTGACTTCTGCCTCTCTCAGAAGGTCGGCTTGGACATTTAAATTGACTAAATGCCAATGTCCACCATTTTAATTTGTTGTTTGTGCATGTGTGCGTGTGTGCATGTGTGCGTGTGTGCATGTGTGCGCGGGCTGGGCAACAGAAGGACAGGTGTAAGGACAAAGATTAAAGCAACATGAGAGAAACCCTCGCATAATTCAAACCTTATTCCTCACTAACTTAAATCACAGACTGTGAACATAAACTTTCTCCAAAGTCAATGCAGGGTGAATCCATCCGGTACTTTCCCTTGGGACACAGTTTTATGTTGTGTTGTTACGTTGATGCTGGCATCATCATCCATCCATGCAAAAACACCTGGTAACCATCACGGCTATCTACGGACGTGCCTTTTTCATTGGAGCATCAATAATGACCTGCACTGGCTTATGTATTTAATATTATTTGGAAGAACGTTTTAGGTGGTCGTGCCTTCTCTGACAGGGCACCTCTCTTTGGAACGACCTGCCCGAGGAGATGAGGCTCGCTGAATCAGTGACTTCTTTTAAATCACTTCTTAAAACATATTTTTTATTCAACTTGCTCTTATGTGATGCCATCTTTTTATCGTCTTTTTCATTGTGTTTTACTATCACCTGTTCATTTAATTTATTGAATTTGTTTCCTGTCTTCCTGTTTCCACTTTCACTACTACAATGATGTGTATATGTTGATGAGGTGCATACAAATAATATTAAAATTGTTATTCACCAATCACATCTTAACGAAGGTCACCCTGCTTTTTCATTCTGTTACACTGCAGTGTCTTTAACAGTAAAAGCTAATGAGGTGGCCAGACTTTGGCATTCATCCAGGCCACCTTTCTAAAGCACTTAATGAGATCTTCTGATTCAATGTTGTGGAAAACAACACACAGACAAGTATGTCCACTGTTTGCTCTTAAAAAAGGATCAATGACAAACTAAATGTTCAAGACTGCTACATAAAACATAATGGGCAATAGATAGATAGAGAAGAATCATATGTAAATGGGGAATGTGCATATTTGTGTGTGTTCAAAGGTTCAAAACAACTGTCATCTCCCTTGCCTTAAAGACATGTTGGTTGTGCTTATTGCTGCCTTAAGAGCTCTTCTGAGAGCCATAAATGGGGCTTGTTGTTGTGCTTTTCAGTTTTTTTGTCCTGCTTACAATACAGTTTACTTTGCAGCAAAAATAATATTGGGCTTGGCATTTTTCTGTCCACAAAGCAAGTTGCTGCACATAAAAAAAACTATGAGTCAAAGAAACTGAAAAGAACAGAGACAAAAGCATCAGACAGATAAATAACTAGAATTCAGCACTTATACCTTCTTTTGGGATGGTGGGGGGTTTGCCCTTAAAACAGGCTCCCTAAATTGTACATATTAGACTTGATAACAATTCCCAAAGGGTTCATGTCATGGGAGAATGTAGGCATTCAAGCTAAAGCCTACTACTTTTTTTTTTTATTTCCGGCAGCACCTGAAGGCAACATTAGTGTCAGCTGCACCAAGTGCAGCAGGTGGATTTAATAACTTAATCGACTGAAAAACTGAAATTAAGTAGCCTAACAAAGAAATTGAAGAAAAATTAAGAAAAGTTATTATTGGGTATTTGTGAATCTTTACTACCTAGGCCTAATTAGTCGTGCTCATCTTACAGTTGGTCACCCCTCTTTTATCACTCTTAAACAAACTTTTGACGCATTTGACTTTAAGCAGCACGTGTTATTTTCTTCAACCGAGCTTAGTAAATTGAAATAGTCAAAGGTATTTTGTCAAAGTGCACCACTAGTCTTGTTTATTAAACCAATGTGGCTTTATTTTCTAATATGGTAACCCGACTTTGAAAAGTAATTGCCTGTGTTGTTTGAATACGTAAAAAACATTTTTGTACGTTTCTTTTACCGACCTGTTTCCAGATGCTCCGTCTGACTGCAGGGCGCGTGCGAAGCCTGGTTGCTAGACGTGCAACAATGGCCTTGACTACCAACAGCGCGAGGATGGCGAGTCACGGTAAACATGACCCAGATTCACACAGCTAGCAAGCTAACCCTAGCCTACACATTTAAAATCATATCAAATGAGTTTTTCATCTGACTAACTTTCGTCATAATTTAACCAAAGACTGTGAAACTTAAGGAGTGCGATAAACAGATTCACATCATGAAACACAGAAAAGAAGACGAGTAAAAGGCATGCTCCCCCTAGGTAGCTCCTTTTGAGTCTCATCCAAAATAATTGTCACTTACTGAAAATGGTGGAATTGTAGTCTTTTCTGGAAGGTGGAAAACTACAAACAAACGGGAAATGACTGTATTCCTAATATATAGTCAGAGAGAGTTTAACATGAATATTTTGAATGTTATATTAAATATTATAATTTGATGGCTTGCACTATAGATCTTGTAGAAGTTGATTACTTTTACTTTACATACATGGTAAAATATTGCACATGTACCAAAATAAAGCTCAGGTAGCTCAAAGTAAATGAAAATGATTTTGGACTTATGTCACGAAGAAGATCTTAAAAGTCCCATTGCATGAATATGTGTGGTTTTTTAACATTAATATGAGTTCCCCTAGCCTCTCTGTGGTCCCCCAGTGGCTAGAAATGGTGATAGGTGTAAACCGAGCACTGGGGATCTAAAACCCCATTTTGATTAAAAAAAAATTAGATGGAGTCACAGATGTTGGTGTTATTCTTTCAAACAGCTTAAACACAGGTCTAAATACAGCAAAGGTTAACAGCATGAGGTAAAGCTGCATGAAACCACATTTAAATCAACCAATTTGGATAAGTCAGTCAGTCATTCACTCAGTGTTCTCACTTCATGTAACTTTCCCCCATTGTTCAGAAGCCTGATGTACCAGAACAGGAGGCCTCAGTCTGAAGTCTCAAACCAGCAGATGGCGCCGCTGTACCATCATAGACACATGATCCTTGGGGCTATTGTGTTACAAGTGTAGGACATATGTTACCGTTTCCTGAACCAGGGTTTGAAAATGTTCTCTTGACTGTACATTGTCGGTTCCAAAAGTGACCCTTCCTGTCTCTGTCCATCCAGAAGTGGCACAGACAGTGGACATGTCTCAGCCAATGTACGTGGACCGTTTGGACACCCCACTGCCTGACAAACCCTACACTGATGTCCTGACTGCTGCTGACAAGAGCCTGAAACAGAAGGAGAAAGGACCCTGGAGCCAGCTGACCCGAGAGGAGAAGCTTGCCTGTAGGTTCTTCTCTCCACGCAGGCTGAGACTGTGGAGCTGCTGAGGTGGAACACAATACAGCAAAAAAAACCGCACACATCACGACAAAATGACATGAAAACACAACCTAAATTTATATAATACACTTAAGCTACATAGACCACAATTCCTTCAAAAGCACAGGGCAACCAGGGTTGAAAAGTCTACATTTACTGAAGAACAGTACAATTCTGAGGTACTTGTACATTACTAAATGAAAGTCACCCAACAGTATATGAACTAACTAGAACACTATGTGTCACTGTCTCAGTATTAATTATAACTTCTATTAATCTATAGGCCTAATTCTATTATTCCAAATCTAATAATATAACTCTGAGGGTTCATTTGCCTGCATAGGGAGTACTTTTGATACTATAGGCACATTTTGCTAATAATACTTTTATTTAAGTAAAATGCAGATTTTAGAACTTTTACAGAACGGCATGCCAACACGGTGACAACAAATCTCTGTGTGTGGTGTAAGCTCCGCAAAGAGAGAGAGAAGACAATCATTAAAGGACACATATCACTCTCATTTTCAGGTTGATACTTTATAGTTGTGCATATAATAGTGACACAACATAGGACAAGAGAAAGGGGAAATATTTCCATATATTATTAGTGGAACACTTCCCTATTTTCTCTTCTTAACCCTCTATCTCACCCGTCTCTCGTGTTCTTCACACCCCCCCCCCGCAGTGTACCGGCTCTCGTTCCATCAGACCTACTCGGAGATGAAGCAGCCGTCAGCAGAGTGGAAGACTGTGTTGGGCGGGATGTTCATCTTCCTGGGCTTCACTGGCCTGCTGGTCTTGTGGCAGTCAGCCTATGGTAAGTCTGACTTTTACACTCTGAAAGGACAAACCCATTCTCCTTTGACAATGCATGGTGCTAAGAAACCTTTTCAGCCACATCATCACACACCTGGGCCACGTTCAGCCTCGACAAAACGTAGCAACACGTTTTTTAAACTGAAACAGGGGTACGTTGGACCCCCTGGTGTGTGTGTGCAAGGCGTTCTACCTTTTTTATTACCTATGACACAGCCAATAAGTGAGACACACCCACCAAACAAGAGGGAAAAAATTGAATGAATGCACATTGAATGTGCCCTTGGTGTGACAAAGATCTCTTTCCCAGCGGACGTTTTCACTTATATTATTATCATAGCAGGACCGGCACGGCTGCACCTAACAACATTAACAGGAGCTCTGTTCCTTTCAAGTGTCCCAGAAGGCCTCACCAGTCAGCCAGCACGTACCAAACCAGAGCCCTGTAAATGGACTTTATGAGTTACACCAGTGTTTGACAGGTCAACATGTCCAATGTGAGAAGGGTCAGTTACCAAGGGCTGCAACCATCGACTGTAAAGTTAGGGGACAGAGCATGTGTGACGTCACCCATCGGTCTGTGGAGATCTGCTATGAGTCGCTGAGTTTGCCGTTACGGGCGCAGCCATCCTGGCTGCGGATGTGACCGTTTAGACGAGAGGGAGGAGTGAGGGAGGAGCTGTTTACACTCAATGTTACGTTACGCACTTTCATTGGAAATCACATCATCGCCACGCCCTAAAACACCCCCCTGCTATCAATTAATATTATACACTCTATGGCTGCAAGTGATGATATTTCCATTGTTGATTATTTTCCTTAATTTCCTTAGTTTTTTTTTGGTCTATAAAATGTATAAAATGAGGTCCTCAAATGTCTTGTGTTGATCACAACTCAAAGATGTTCAGTTTACTGTCACAGAGGAGTGAAGAAACTAGAAAATATTCAATTAAAAAGCTGGAATCTGAAAATTATTAAACAATTTCACAACAAATGGATTAAAGTTCAAAATAGTTGCCTATTAATTAACCCTCCTGTTGTCTTTGGGTCAAATTTGACCCCTTTTCAAGAAGTTTCTGTATCAGAAATTTAGGTTTCTGTCAAAAAAATTGTCCAAAAAAGTAACGTGGATGGTTCCTCATAAGTTAAATGTATAGTTCACTACTTTCATTGAACTTAGAAAAGTTCAATGAAAGTGACTAAACTGTGAACAAATGTATAAAGAAAAGTGACAAATGTAAAAATTTCTTTTTTTTTTTAATTTTGGGGAAAAAAAACATATTTCAAAACGGTCGACAAACGTTGAAAAAGTGACAAAAACATCGGCGGATAGACACAAAAGTGTTAAAAGACAAGCATAACATTGATAAAAGGTTTTTTGTTTGAAATTTGGACTCAGAAAAACAAATTTGCAGGTCGGCGGGAAGAGAACACGAGGGTTAAATAGTATCATAAAATAAGAACTAATAAATGAATTGATTAGTTTGCAGCTCGAGTGCGTTTCCAGTTTCCTTACCTCTTCTATCTGGCTGAACGGGAACTTGATGGCAAAACGTCTGTTACCAAAATAAAACGCCAATCACATGCTTTGTTTTTTGTAGCATCATGCACTTGTATGTTTGCATGTGGACTACACTTCAGAGTCCATTGAAGTGCTTTACATGTCTCTATTCCTAGTCTACCCTGCACGTCCCAGGACCTTTGACGAGGAGTGGCAGGCCAAGCAGCTGCAGAGGATGTTGGACATGAGGGTCAACCCCATCGAGGGCTTCTCGGCCAAGTGGGACTACGAGAAGGGCCAGTGGAAGTAAAGAGACGACTGGACCGTGGCTGAGGTGGCGCAGGGTCCCGAGCCGTCCCCTCAGAGCGTGGATCTGTCCCACTCTGTGAAGCTAATGTCAGTCAGTCGCATATTCGAATGTTGCATTGTCAAAAATGTCAAAAACCACTAGAAGGATGGAGCTTATCCACTGTCAACATCTCTGGGGCCGTTTTACTCTGCGCCACCTCTGGCTCTCAGCCAGGGGCGTCTTCTCCAACCACGTCTGTCACGGTGATGACCGTGTCCGTCCTGTAACCTTATCATAATAAAGTTTTGCTTAAGCCAACTCTGTCCAAGTCTTTGATTAAAAAGCAGTGCACAAAAAAGTAATTAAAAATGAGAATCTTAGCATCGGTTTCATGAAGGTCCTGACATTACACCAGTGGTGGGAAGTAACTTTCTATCTTTACCCAATTCTGAGGTACTTGTACTTTACTTGAGTAGTTCCATTTCATGCCACTTACTACTTCTACTCCTACATTGCAGAGGGAGATATTGGACTACTTTCTATAAGGAAAACCATCTCCCTCTTCTTAAGCCATGTGTCTGTAATTGAGCCTTTAAAGTCTAAAGGAGGCATATTTCAAAGTAACCTGCAGGTTTGAAGTAATACATTTTCCATAATTTGACTTATTACATTTTTGTATTGTTTCTTTTACTTTCGGAAAGGCTCTGAGTACTTCTACCATCACTGCATTTCTTTAAGTAATGGGCTTAAAGTGCTTAAATTTAAAATAATGCCTTGTTCTGCAGACCATTCCACTGATTTTGCCGATTCCCCTAGCCCCACCCTGAGGTTTACGTTTGTTGTTTGGAAGTAAATGTCTTTTTGCTCAATCTAGTTCCAACAATCTTTTTTTTTTTTTTTCCTTCCAACAGTTTTGTCTAACACTTTGGTGTATGACCTAGTAGGTGCACAACTAGTGACATTCAGCGCCAATTAGCAACTGTTGGCATGCACATAACCAGCAGCACACCAAACTAAGATGCCTGCTTAGATACATTCTTTTGCATCAGTTGAGCAGACATTTTGGATGTAAAATGAACTTTCTTCAGGCTCATTTCTACTTCTGTAATATTGGAGATCTCTTACTAAGCATCTCTTTTATGCATGCATGCTCTAACACACCCACCCACCCACCGACTCAGACTCTGGAACAGACAAGGCAGACTCAGTACATCCTCCAACATTAGCTTTATTAGGTTCAATGTAATTCAATTTTTTTTTTTTTACAATGGCATTCTAAGACACACAAACAGACGATTGGACATGGTCGCGATCTTTGTGTACTCTTCATGGCCAACAAGAATGCACCAGAGGCCTAACTTTGTTTTTAAATATTCTCTTTGCATTTTCTTGTCTAGTGGCTGTCCAATAATCCTAAAAAAAACACAGCGAATGACAATGCATATCAATGCAGAGATGGAGTTTAAGGCCATTTGAAAGGGACACATTTATGCTTTTTACACCAAATATAAATAATAGTTAAAAGCCATCGGTTCAGATTTTCTTAAATATGTCACTAAGCTAATGTACTATTCTAATTAGTTTAAATAATTAGCATATATGTAGGGCTGTGCCGATGCTGCGACACTTCCTCGATTTGTGCCTCCTTCAAGAACATTTTGTCACACAGAAATTCACATGCATGCACACGCACACGCTCACATAAACACACATACACACACACACACACACACACACACACTCACATATGTGTAGGAAGGGAACTTGTTTAGGTGAGGGCCAGGACGGCAGAGAAAATCCTTCGAGCAGCTTTTAGGTGGGGCACCCGCTAGAAAAATATACATATACATATATATATATATACTGTACTGGAATGTAGGAGAGCATACCTTGGCTCATAAGATGCTTCGGACACAAGCATTTAGAGGATGATACTCATCAATAGTCAATGTAGTTGTTATTTTGGGTGAAATATTTGTTTCAAGGAGAATACGTTTCAAAAGAGAAATCCACGTATGCAAATGTTTGTCTATGATTCTGTGAACTATGAGGATGGAGACGTTGAGTCCAGCTACGAGGGTGGAGGCCCCGCCGGCAGCTGGACCCTCGCGCTGACAACGCAGTAGGGGTGTCACGATGGAGCGGGAATCGCTTCAGAAAATCGATAGAAATGGGGAAAGTTGCGATGCAAGTTTTGGATTTGGACTTTGGATTTCACTTGTTTGACTTCAGACCTCACTATGTGTCCTCAGTTTATTTATTCGAAGAGTTTATTTTCTATTTAATTACTGTTTTTTAAAGGTGGAAATTGTTTTCAAAATCAAATGATGTACTGTTTATTTAAATGGAGTTATTTGAGATGCAATGCCATTTCAGTTGCGCTTTTAAAAAGAGGACACATCTGTTGTTTTGCACAGTGTATATAAATTAAAAGGAACATTTGTCAGTCGTTTTGTCTGCAGATCATTATGTTGAAAACAAAATCATGAGAAAATATTATCCTAAGCATAAAAAAATCGTGAATCGTATCGAATCGCGAGTGTACCGTCACATCTCTACAATGAAGTGACGTTTTTTTTTACAGTCCTTTCCTTTACATTAATCTAGCACTCAACCTTTTGATAAGGAAATGACACCTGCCTGTCCTGTGCTTGATAGAGCTGCTATAACAAACAGGAATGGAACCCAGGACACACAGCTGGAGACAACATTACTGCCCCCCCCACCCCCCCCCCGCAAACTTCCCTCCCTTCCCAGTTAATGAATTGAGCTGCCAGTTGTTGGTGCGTGACACGCCGGGCGGCGAACACTCCTCCCACTTTGAATTAAAGATGGAATGATGTTCGAAACAAAGACGAGGTCTCCTTTCTCCCACCAGCCTCTCGTGGATTACACAAGACTGGCAGGTGTGTGCGTGTACAGGGCCGTGTGTGTGTGTGTGTGTGTGTGTGTGTGTGTGTGTGTGTGTGGAGCAGCAGGTGCCAGTGACTGACACACGTGACTAGGTGCAGTGACAGCCGGGGGATCGCTGAGGACGAGGTGGCGCTGGATGGAGAGGGAAGGCGGAGGAGAGGCGGATGGAGATTTGACAGATTTGAGGTGTCTGGGGAGGACGGGGGAGGAGACGTTGGGGAAGGGGGGGGTACTGTGAAAGCAATGGATGGATAACTTGGAGTGAATGTGTGCGAGGTGCCATGTGAAGGTTAAGGTGTTAACTTGTACGGTCCTACAGCCTCTGACAGTCCGATTGGCTTACGATGGTAAACAGACACATTTGGACACTGATCGAACTCGAACAACATCTGATGCCGAACTGCATCGCCGCCTCAAAGACAGCTGCTCCGTCCCTTTGCTACATACATCTTCAAAAAGGCTATGATGTTCCCTCTGGTGATACCATGAAGAAGAACTGTGTCGTTGATAAATGTACGATTTGACTAATGGTTCGAAAAGAAGGAATGGTTATCGAGTTAGCACACGGAGTAACATTAGTCTCCTGTTGGAGCCCTGCAGCACAAGATTAGGATTTTATTGCAAAATTAGCACGGAAATAACAACACTTTATATTAACACTATTAAGCAGTGCAAACTAACGGTTAGTTTCATTTTCGATTACTCAATCGTTGTGTCTATAAAAAGTCCGAAAATAGTGAAACATTTCCCAACGCCCAAATGAATTTGATTTACAATTATATAACATGACATAAGCGAATGGCATTTAAGAAGCTGGAATCAGTGTTGTTGTGTATCGTTGTCATTTCGTTTGATTAATCAATTATCAAAACTGTTGCCATTGACTTATCAATCAACTGATTCATTATTTGCAGCTCTATGAATCCATTTTTTTTTTTATTAATGTATTTTTTCAACAATGATAACTTAGAACTTGGGATCGATAACTGGACTATGAACAGATCAGAGATCAGATTATTATATAATAATTTGGACAGGACAATATGTCTCAAACATAAATCTAGTTTGTTCACCAGTGAGCACTGACAAGCTGATTTTTCAATTGGAAAACATCCCACTGAGTCTGCAGCTTTTTCACATAAATCAAAACCTTATCAATATTTTGGGCCCTATTTTAACTATCTAAGGGCGTGAAGCGCGTGGCGCAGGTGCGATAGGGGCGTGTCCAAAATTCATAGTTTGGCGGCGGAAAAAAGGGCTCGTGCACCAGGCGCATAAATCAAAAGGGCTGGTCTTGGCGTCTTCATTAATTCATAGGTGTGTTTTGGGCGTAACATATAATAAACCATTCAGATTGTAATCTCCCATTCCCTTTAAAAGCCAGGCGCGTTTGTACCTTGACGCATTGGTATTGTGATTGTTTTAGCATGTGTGTGTGCACGCTGTGCACGAGCCTAGGCGTATCTTACTAATGAATAACAATGAAATGCTGCGCTATTGACTTTAGACCAGGTTTTTGTCGGTCAATGGCGCGATCACTTCCCGCTGCCTCAATGTAGCAATACGCCAAGAATGCACCTGAA
>NC_045739.1:21689608-21695628 GCF_008692095.1 Etheostoma spectabile | reverse complement strand
TGTAAGACCAGCACGCCCATGGGTGCAGGTGCTTTTTAAACCACGTGGGCGCTGGACGGGAAATTGAAAACTGCGCCGGTCTTAAACTTGCAAAGACACTTGCGTCAGGCTTTGCGCGCTTAGCTGCGCCAGGTGAAAGATAGCGCTCTATGTGTTTGTGTTTACAGACTCCCTAACATCCACATCAGCAGTGGTTTTATTTTGTAAACTGAAATAGGGTGTATTCTTTACGTATTCATCAACATGAATGTCTTTATTAAACATGTTCATGTGTATAAATTAGTCCAGGTCTAATATCCCACTGTAAGGATGTGTGTATTCATTAAATATGATTAAAACTTATCATGTCACTCGTTCATTAACTGTTTATGAAACCAGTTATGGACACACCATAGGAGAAGTTGCATTGTTGACAAATACATTAATAAACACTATTGTGGTGATTTTTAAACCATTTATTAAATGTTTATATATTGCTAATAAATGCTAAATAGGGGGGTTAGAATAAAGTGTTGCCAAAAACAAAAAAAACAAAAAACTTTACACCCAGATATCTGACTGACGTGTGAGTCATGCTGTCCGGTGTGTGTCGTGGTGACCCGGTGCCGCTCTGTGTTTTCTGTGTGTTGCTACAGTATTTTCTGCTTTTCTCAGCTACTGTGTCTTTAACATGGCCGCTCTGAGCCAGGGCGCCCTGCTTGTATGAACTGCGGTTGCACTGATTCTGAGAACTTGCCACGCACAGTGCTCTGGCACTCGGCAGGCTGACTAAACACAAACAGGATCGAATCGAGGCCAAGTGTGACCATAAAGCACAGATCAGCGGGAGCAGTGGGGTTTTAATGGTTCACAAATCCAAAACAAAAACGCACCAACAAACACAAACAAGCAGGGGCGTTAGTTTCCCATTACTTAGTTCAAGACTCTTGTGTTTTGTTAACTAAAATGTTTGAATCCTTCTAATTTATCATTCATACAAAAACCCATAAGAATTACGCAAGACAAAGGAATCAGTGTGTGGAGTCATGGATTATCCTATATGACCTGATATATGGTGATCGGGATGGCTGGCAGGAAATGGGAACTACAAATGCTGCTCAGGGATCAGTGCAACGTCCTCCCCTGCTTTCACTCTCCATATGGCACACACAGAGCCGTCTGTGGGGGGGGGGAGCATCCAAACGAGACATGTAGAGCAGCCTAGCCCCGAACGCACTGGCTCTTCAGATCTGTGAAGACCTTTAGTCTCTTTTGACGACCAAAAATGGGAAAACCAAAATTTGTTAAAACTAATGAATACAAACACAAAGAACAAGTGGAGAAATAAAAAGGGAAGAATTTGTTCAGTTAATGAAAAAATAACATGTCTGTCTCTGTATAACCACACATTATTTCTCAAGGTGGAACACGTGAATACTAGTAAAGCTTCCTCTTCGTCTTTTTCGCAAAAGTTCAACAACATGTAAGGATTCTCAGTCCACTGTGTGATATGTGTGTGTGTGTGTGTGTGTGTGGGGGGGGGGGCTAAAGTAAACATTGTCAGCAGTTTGCGACGAGACAAACGGGACCTTCAATTTAACTTCCGTGGTGTGTAGGTCGGGGGGGTAGTGAAGGAGGCGGGTGGAGAGGCTTGTGAGTGTTGGGGAAGGTTGGCGTGTAGCTCCGTTCACAGGCGTTTCTGGGCGATGAGGGAGCCCACCACGACTCCGGTCACCAGGGTCATCCCCGCCAGCAGCCACTTCTTGAAACTCTCCTGAGACCTCCTGCTCTCTGCTGCCGCGTCCTGCCCGAAGATTTCGGCAAAGCGCTCCTGGCAGACGTGACGAAAAGAGAGAACAAAGGGAAAGGAAAGGGTTAACATCGGGGCTTTTGTTGCTGACTCTTTGCCATTCAAATCTGAAACAAACCACACACATACACACTTCCCAAAATAACGGATTTAAAAAAAAGAAGAAGCCACAGGCAGGTTTAGAGGGTCAGGTAGATTCCCTCTGTAAAGGTCTCTCGGCCTCAAACCAGCAGAGGGCTGCTGAGCCACCAGCAGCTGGGTATCTGAATGACTGTCAGAGCCCACGCGGTCACATGTGGAAATTTCCATCCACCACAGCAGTCATACAGGTAAGGCAACTATCAAAAAGCCCCAAAACCACCTGCATTGAGACTGTGCACAGTAACAACAAGAGCTCCTTGATTAAAGGAAAAATCCACATCATTAAATTCAGCGTTAGGACCCGGTCGCGGCAACTCTTGCTTTAACATTTCCACCCCCCCCCCCCCCAGTTCTGCAGCAAGCAGACTGCAGAACCACTGTTGTTGCTGACATTCCTTCCCACTGTTTTCCTCAGGATACCAAGCCTACATTGCCGCCCACTGAAATCCTTTCCTGGAAATGAGCTGCAGAGGATGCAGCTTTAATGGCTGGCCACAAGGAGGAGCCAGCCAGGCTTAAATCTCATAACGAAACACAACAACAGATCAGCTGAGCATGAGCCACTGAGTCCCTACTGATGATGCTCATGTTGTCCACGCTTCAAAGCATTCCTTAGACCACATTAGATGTGATATCTTTTCAAGAGCAAATAGTCAAAAACACGTGAAAGTGATCAGATTCTTAGTCAGAGGGTGATTCAACTGTGGGGGGGGGGGGGGGGGGGGGGGTTCCAAGAAAGGAGACAGGATGAAGAGATTGAAAGGACAGAAGAGAATATAAGTAAATTACTGATAAGAAACGTGGCGGGGTGGGTGGGGGGGGGTGGGGGGGGTTGCTGGAAACAGAGAGTAAAAGCAGGGATATGACTCTGAACCTAACCATGGGTTAATCTGGAGATGGGAAACTTATCACCCTGAGTTAACAACGTGGATGGCCAGAAAAATATAACGCCCATTAGCAAAATAGAGAGAGAGTAAATATCAACCTCACCTTCACTTCCAACAGGTGAAGCCGAACAGATTAGATAAAACTTCTTGCTATAGCCATTACAACCAAAGTTAACTACCAATGTTACTTATGACACAGATGGCAACATGACTAGATCAAAGAAGTCAAAGTGAGGAGAGAGAGAGAGAGAGAGAGAGAGAGAGAGAGAGAGAGAGAGTGTGTGTGTGTGCAAAAGATCCATAGTTGAAGTGGAGAAAAGAGTCAATAAGAGTCAGTGAGTAATAAGTAACTAAGTTAGAAGTAAGTCAGTTGCTCCTTCACTACTTTACCGGTGGTCTCTTCCGGCAATGGATGTCGTGCTCTGTGCAGGATCTCGATCACGCGACATCTACTGCCGGAAGAGACCACCGGTAAAGTAGGAGCAAGAAGCAGGAGAACAGAAGAAGAGATCAACGAAATGGCAGAGTTTGAGGTTAACATCGAACGTGACGATGAGCGGCTCAATTCTGAAGGTTGCCCGTACCTATTCACATACCTAATACACCGACTAGGAGTTACAACTAATGGAGGAGAATCGGAGAGCTAGCTAACTAGGTAGCTGCAGAGAGTAGTGCTATTTAAATAAACTCCTGGTGTATTTACAAACTTTCCAATGCCTTGTGTTATGAGTACAGAACCTGTTTGTACTACTGTAGAAGTTTGGTGCCATTCCGGGTATTATTAGCGGGTTAATTTACGAGATACACATTTTATTCCATTAGCGCCTGCACTAAGCCATTCAGCTAATAGCGCTAACTCGCCCAATGTTCAACCAAAGAAAAAAAGCTTCTGGGGGGGGGGGTGTTTGGCCCGAGGTCATGGTGCAAAGGACCCTAGGGTGAAATTACTCCAAATCATCCCTTTAAATGGATGATAAAGTGGTGAAATCTGACTGTATATCATAAGTACTTATAAAAGACTAAGAGATTTATAGCTGAAACATTTAGTTGATAAATGTGAGAAAATGAATGAACAACTATTTGATTAGCATTTAAAATTGCCAAATATCCTCTGGTTACCGCTTCTCAAATGTAAAGACTGCCCCAGTTTTCTTTGCCATACAACAGCTAACTGAGTATCTTCCGGTCTGGACTGATGAAGCAAAAACAACAAATAGAAAAATGCAACCTTTAGCTCTGGGAAATTCTAACATTTTTTAAGGTTGTCACTTTCTAGAAGAGACCCAAGATGGACTTAAACAATACCAAGAACTAAAGGGGGATAAACCGCCACAAATCAGAGGTGGTTGACAGAGAGGAAGGCCTTGAGAGACGTAGTTGAGGGAGGAGGCGTAGGGGTATCATTCCTGAGGCATTCCAGGAGTTTTAAAGCTACAGTGTGTAGTTTCTGTTGCCCCTTTCAGGAAACAAAACTGTCAACTGATACAAGCCTTTCGTGACTGTGCACCGACCTGCCCCTCCCCCTCCTCCATCATAACACCCAGTGGTACACTGGAAGTTTAGCCTAAATCCTAAACAATGAAACTGTGAGGTCACAGAGCTATCAGGAAACTCACCAACAATGGGACGACGGAGTTACAATATTACTTAATAAAATATTAATGTAGGAGGGAGGGTGTCGTTGTGTTAACTACGTCATGTCTGTTGCAGTATATTGCTGGGCAGGGCTTCTGAGGAAAGGGATCTTAGCTTTCTGACAAAATATTCTTAAGAATTTGTAGTGTGTGAATGTGCTGGTGGAAGATAAGGAGGGAGATGGTGCAATGTGAGGACCGCACTCCTGTGGTCCGCCCTATGGCCTTTACCAAAACCTGACTGAAAGCTCGATACATGCATCATTGTAACAGTAACATACAAAATATATAATGGTGTTAACAAATCCAATCAAGTGCCAAAACCAACAATGAATTGATCCAACTAACAAGTATTAGTAAGTCTGTGTGTCTAAAGCCGAACATATCTTCTTCCACTAGGCTGTAGAGCTCCATTGTTGTCCAAAAACTATATACAAAAAAAAGAAAAACAGCCACACTGTTATACCAGCTAACATGTTTCTTCAGCCTGATGAATAGGCTGTATAACCGTAGTTAAGTTTAACTGAATCCCAAATATAAAGTCCTGCAGCCAAATTTGTTTTAATCTGCAGCTGAAAATAGTCCCAAATTAAATCTTTTTGTCCTGTTTGAATGACTTTTGCTAATAACTACAGTGTCCAGCTGTGCTAGGAAAGAGATGGGCCTTTGTCTTATGGTTAGGGTAACTAAATACAAAACTAAAAGACAGCAAAATAAAAAAAGGCACACTAATTTATGCTAGGCTATATGTAAAAAGCATGTGAGAATGTGTTCTTAAAACTAAGCCAAAGCAGGCTTCCCATCTGCTGTTGGTTTTCAAAAAAAAAAAAAAAAGGGTTATAACTAGGTGTTCCATTTGTCAATATAACACGCCATAAATGCAACGGAAACATTGAGAAAGAAACACTCACTCTATTTGTTCACTGCCAAAGTTTTGTTGAGAGCCCTGCCTAAAGCAGTCACTGCTCTTTGGACCTGAAGGTCAGCTGATGGCTCTAAGGTTGCCAAGTTGGTCTCACAGTAGCCCTTAGCCCATAGTAACCCTTTTCATTCATGGTTTAGCTCTGAATAAACACACACAGTTCTACAGTTAAATACTGTAGGAACTCAGTGAGCAAACATGCCGGAGAGGCTTTTACACTTGTGCGTTGAGTCAATGTTCCCAGTGAATGAGTCGGGTCGGAGGAATTTGTACATTAGTAACTGAGTGCAACACAGAAGCAGGTTTGGACGATTCACTGAAGGCCACTTTGGCTCATACAAGGTTCATTCCAGGCGAGAATGTCACCTTCAACCCACCTCAATCCTCTAACCCACTATCTTTTTTTAAAGATTATTTTTGGGGGGTTTTCCCTTCATTAAAGTGACAGTGGATAGACAATAGACCGTTAAAGAAATGGACCAACAGATCCCGTTGTTCTGGACGGAGACCAGTGAACAATATTAGAAGCACTTTTCCGGTGATGCTGAGCGTTACTGCGCAGCCTCCAACTGAGCTTGAGGACGTAGATGTGACGTGAGCAACATGTCTGAAAGTTAGTCTTCTGGTAGCTGTGCAAGAGAAATCTC
>NC_045739.1:21689504-21689598 GCF_008692095.1 Etheostoma spectabile | reverse complement strand
TCCCAATCAGCAGAGACGGAGAGCGTAGGTATATTGTATGTTAGGAGATAAGATAGGCACAGACTAATTATTGCTAACTAAAATGCTAGTTAAC
>NC_045739.1:21683808-21685948 GCF_008692095.1 Etheostoma spectabile | reverse complement strand
TTGGCAAGTTTAAAAAAAAAAAAAATCCCCAGTTCTAATACATTTGTTATTTAATTCCTTACCTTTTCGATACCAAACCCTAACCGCGTGACACTGTTGGAGCATGCTTTGAATTCCCTATGTGTGTGTTATGAAGGACATAATCTGTATGTGAGAGTGCATGAATGAGCAGAATGTGTTGAGTCATAATAAAAGTCATCAACCGCAGTCCGTAAATGAACGGCTAGAATGGAATGTAAAATAAAGGTAGCGTTTTTCTTGTCCGGATGTCTTCTACACCTATTTCAAGGCAAATGTTTCAACTAGGAGCGTAACACTTTTTAATAGTGTACTGTAGACAAAACATCCCTTTCCACACCTTTTAGAGGGCTGTCTAGAACTAAAGGACAAGAAAAGTAAAAATGGTTCTGAGGCATCCCCAAAGTGGCAGGGCAAAAGGAACTAAGCACAGGGGGCAAGGGAGAAAGAAAAAAAAATGGAAGCAGGATCACAGTTCAAGAGTTCACAAGATCCAAAATCAAAATCCAAAGCCTGATGGTACTCGGGAGTCACAAGGAGAAGATGCTGGCTCTTTATACACCTAAAAATGTCACCCAGCTGTAGTTGAGCAACACTTTCTGCAAGTTGCAACACTTGGGATGTGTACACGCAAACACAGCATGTCCTTGAGCACACGCTGAACTCCATTGCCCCGCGCAGCGTTGAACACAACCCATTATGTGTTTTTGTTTAATGAGTAAAGTCACTGTGTGGTTGATGAAATACGGTATACAGCAACACGGCAACGGGACATGATGTCCTGGCTGCCAAAACAAGATGATGTCAAATGAGAATAGAGCATGAATAAAGTTCAACATACAGTGAGTGAATGCGATGTGTGTGTGTGCTGTGACCTTTTGCCTTACACTGTGATTAACAGATTAGCAGATCATGAGATCACAGTGACTCGGCAAGATTAAAAGCTGAGTAAATACACTCAAATTGAATGACACACTGTATTTGATAAATCCGATCACCCACATTGTCACGCTTACAATCACATTAATGGTCTTTCTAAAGAATAAATATAGTTGAAATGTATATCATTGCTGTGCTCTGGTGTTTCAGATATAGCCTAGGTGCCTATCCTGTTTGCTTTGATAATCTTTGAGATATCTCTAGAACTTGATTGCGGTCGACATGAGGCCACTTCAACTAATTGGACGTTATTTAGAAAGACATACCCCAGCGTATATCAGTTACCACAACTCACAGTGAAGAAACCCAAGAAACCCCAAGAAACTCTCTGCATGTCTGCGCAATCAACTTATGTCAGGGCTGAGCAACGGTAGAAAACCATTTCTAAAGCTTTGAATGTCCCCAGAGGAACAGTCTATTAGGTAAAAAGGATGATGTTTGAAAACCACCAGGACACTTCATAGAGCTGGACATGCAGCCAAACTCAGAGACCGGGGAACAGGGCCCTCTGTCAGGCTGGGGACCAAGAAACCAAGTGGCCACTGTGACAGAGCTTCGGAACGCCTCTATAGACGAGTGGAAGAACCAGCTGGGAGGAAGCACTCGGCCAATCTGGCCTTTGATAGAAAAACTCACTCCTGAGTAAAAGGCATGCTTGGATTTTGTTGAAAAGACACTTAAAAAGACAGAGCATGAGGAAAGATTCTCTAATATGATGACAAAGTGTAGGCCACTACCTCAGTTCAGTCTCATTGGAAAAAACAAGGGGCTGTCCTTTTTCACGCAGTGCTTACTGTATGTCAGTCTCACAGCCTACATTTGGTTCAGTATCATAAAATAATGATCTCACAGTTTAAATGCAGCATAACCATAACCCTCATCCTAAAGAGCGTCATCACCATCATATGATTAGAATTACTGTTTTCATTATTACTGTACTCTAGTGACCTAATGGTTGCATGATGTCAGTTGCAGTCTTTAGAGCATCCAGACTGTGTTCAGTTGGGGAAAAAACCAACAACAATGTGAGTGACTGTTCCTCCTTCTTCTTTTTATCAGTGTCATCATCTCCACGAGTTCTATTTCTTTCTGCTCTTCCTCAAGGCCTTCCGCCCCTTTTTCATCCTCATGTATATGTATGTATGTATGTATGTATGTATGTATGTATGTATGTATGTATGTA
>NC_045739.1:21677669-21683798 GCF_008692095.1 Etheostoma spectabile | reverse complement strand
TATGTATGTATGTATGTATGTATGTATGTATGTATGTATGTATGTATGTATGTGAATTTTTTTTCTTTTCTTTTTTTGGAACAAGGGGTTCAGGCAAGCTGCCAAAGATCCTATATGACCTGGAAAGGTAGACATTTTTGTTGATCTAAGCAACAGGCAGAGAAACCCGCAGCACAGTCAGATCTTACAACTCAGGCATTTATCTGATGCCCTTTAATGAGCAAGTAGGGTAACTCCTGGTTTTGGGGTTCTACTTTAGCAAGTGACAAGAGCAGAAGCTGGATAATCCCAAGGGCAAAGTCGAGGAAAACCACAAGGAAAATGGGAATTATGTACAATCAAAACAGATGTACCACTCAAGCTAACAGCCAAAAAGATGAAAATGAATCCCCTATGAGAGGAAAATATGAAAAATACATATTACACTTGCTGATGCCTGAAGAGGAGCGCATCCACTCGAATCGAGTTGCTTAAAATGTGCATGCATCATATGGCCAAAGTTCTTCTTTCATTGCCTATGTAGCTATTTTATATTTAAGCATTTGCCTGTATAAATGAGGTTAGTACTTGCACTGGATGTGGTCCCTCTCTTCTTGTATTTCTGTTGCACTGCAAGGACCAAGAAAACATGACATTTTAAACAACAAGCTGACAGGTAGCGGCTCTGTGCACAATAGGACCCAACTGTCACAGCTATGAAACAAGTTTAGACAAAGTGGTGTTACAATAACTTGTCAACATGTCTTTATTCTTTTTCTCCATGTGTCCGTTCAGTTCAACCAAAAAGCAGGACTTTGAAAAACTGCTCCCGGGAACGAGGATGAGCAGCTTTACAGCACAACGGTAACGTGCATGGTAGGTTATCGTAAATCAGTCATTGAGCAATTTTCAAACTCTCGTTGACTTCATCACTGCCACCTTAAGCATGAGATCCATGCTGGTGTTGAGGAGGGGGTGGTGAGGGGGAACTGGTTTGAAGTGTGATGAATCACTTCAGCACAAAGGAATCAAGACAAATGAGGAAATTTAATCATTAAACCGCCCCTCAGTGGTGATATTTGCTGGTGTTGGTGCCAGCATCAATGCGTTGTATGTACTTCGTCTTCTTTGGACCTTGGAGCTGGCGCTGTGTGTGCGACGTCTATGTACGTGTGTTTGTGTGTGCACGTGTTGAGCCGGCGGTGAGACCATGAATTAAAGAGAAGATTAATGAGTCAGGACATGGAGGCTCAGACTCCAATCTGTTCCCTGTCCCACTCTGGGGGCTGTCTCTCTCCACAAAACCCCATTCTGTCACCACACAACACACACAAGGCACAGCAGAAAGGCCGAGGACTCAGGACTGAGTATGTACATGTTTAGAGAAGCGTCAACACAGAGAAGGAGAACAGAGAGAGGTAGCTGAAGCAAAGAAGACAGGGAGTCGCTCTGACTGGATGTCTTCCACAGTATAACACTCCACCCTGTAGGCCATCGCCCCACCCAGACACTTCACCATGACCCCGAGACCTGCCATCTGTCTGGAAGACCGTGAAACTAAAATTAAGAATAGGAACAGTGACTATGAGACAGAACAAAGACAGTGAGAGTGAGACAGAAAAATAAGAACAAAACTAGAACAAAAGAACAAGGGTGCGGGGGAAAAAGGCTGACGAAAATGACTGGAAACTGAAAAAGGGGAAAACCCATGAGGAGTAAAGTATGTGGAGAGAAGAGCAAGTGGCAGCAGTGAGGCTTGCTGACAGATTTCCTTGAAACTACACTTCCCATCACTTACTGTGCTTTTTCATAAAGTTCAACAACATGAAAGAAACTGATTCCCCAGAATCACTTCAGCAGAGATGAAAATCTTTATTCTACACAAGTCCATTTTTCTGCGCTTTTTCTATTATCTCCTCACTCATATTGCAGAGCCACTAAAGATATCTTCTGACTTTATTGTTTAACCCCCTCGGCCATTCAAACAAGCCCGTGATGAATATAACGATGATAGCATTGATGCCCTTTATCATCATTTAGTTGTCGTGCTAGATGAGATTGGACATGAAATACTCATCAACCCTCTCTATCAATTCCTCAGTTCTCCCACTTTAATACATACCATGAGACTCACTAATCCCATGATACGCCTCATAATCTGATCATAGATATGAGAATAGAGAGCGGAGAGAGCAGGGAAGAGACGGATGGAGAGAGACGGATGGAAAGGGACAAAATGCAATCAGAGGGGAGAGGGATGCAGGCAGATGCTTAGACTTCGCACTCGGCTGAATGAAGACAAAAGATGGAAAGAATTAAAAAGAAATCGGTTGCAGGAAAAAGGGTAAGGATGTGGGCGCGCAGTCGGGAGGAGAGGGGGAAAAAGGAGTTGAAGATGGAAGGGGGGGGGGAAAGACTTGTGACCTGATTTCACGACTAAGGCTCGGGGAAGTGGAGCACCACGTAGGCAACCAAATGCAGTGTCTACTCATCCAGCTGTTCTTCTCATACAACATGTGAGCTGCACATATAGAAATGTACACCACACACAAACGGCACCATACATGCAGACGTAACCTATTAGCCTACATACTGCATCCTCATCCAGCTGAGTCACAAGCCTCGTCTTCCTTTCTGTTTGCCCTCCTCGCCGTCTATATCTGCATCTCTCTATCTCTCGTCTTCTTCATTCTTTGCCGCCACACGTTACCAGACACTTTCAGGGGGGGTGGGGGCACATAATGGTGCACTACGGTGGCATTCTGTTCTCTACCAGCCTGGCAAAGCAGCTCTAATAGCGCCACACTCTGCAGTGTGCTGGCAACATAGACACACACACACACACACACTCATCTATTACACAGCTGGATGTCTGTCCTGTATACATAAACAGCGTCTGGATATGAAACATACGGGCGTCTCGCTGCTTTGACACCAGTGTGTGTTTCTAAATGAGATAAAGAAGAGACAGAGAGAGATTCTGATGCAGTCTAAATTCAGCAAATGTAGTCATTAGAGGTTGCTGTGAATGATACAGGTCTCGTCTTTCACATGACCAACTGAGAAGACACACACGCATGCACGCTCTCTTGTCCTTTGCACCAGTTTGTCACATGTAAAATAGAGCAAAAGGCAGACTAAACAATCCTGCAGGAATGGTACAGCCCAGTTTTCCTCAAACGTGAGCATGTAGCCACCTCCTGCAACCACACAAGAATGGTTCGTCAAAGTCCCTCTCCTATTCTCTCCTGGGTCTCTCTCTATATCTTCACATACTTGCATAAACACATCCAAAACACACTTAAAAACATGTGACATGTCCCTGATGTTCTTGTCATGGAGCTGTAGGCAAATAAATCATACAATCTGTTGGCTGTCATTTTCAAGCTGACACACAACACGGAATACAAACACGCACACACACATGACGGATGTCAAAGCTGATGAAAAACTAATGCGTGAGCTTAAACGCATGCATACAAAAAAAAACAATAGACACATCCACGGCTGAGCAGCTACAGTCGTATGAAAAACATTCAGAGATCAATCTGCATTGAACCGCCCACCACACTGAGGCGTTTGTTGATGCCACGAGAACAAAAGTGGCCCCCATTGATCCAATGCAAAAAAGGTTTTTGGGAGCATTGTCTGTGTCTGCGACAATGACAAAGTCGCTTTTAGATCAGTGCGTCCTTTACAGCAACGGCTTTATCTGCAAAGCGCCGACACACCTGTGGGCACAACTAAAAAGCCAGTAAGGCAAATTTCTGTATGTGTGTGTATGTGGCCACAGGTCCTTTGTTTGGTAGTCACATGGCCAGTCTGACTTGGCGCCGTCTCCTCCCCTTTGCAGCGCGCCACCATACAATAAATTGCTCAAATGGATGAGACAACAACAACAACCCACGCCACGTGTGCGATTACACTCACACACACACACACAAAACTTTGCCTGATGAGCAAAACACCCCAGAAAGCTACAAAAAAACCTCTCTCCTAATTAGCCACATATGAGCCTTAGTGATAAAGGGAAGAAAAGGAGGATGGGATGGAGGGAAATAAAAGTGGGATAAAAGGAAAAGATCTAGGGATGGTGGCAGCTGCACAGGTCGGGGTGGAAGTGCGGGGGTAGTGAGCAGGGATCAAGTCAGAAGGAATCGATAGCCAAGTGACGATGTCACGGGGGATGTATGTGTTTTTGATAAACAAACTGGAATGGGAAAAAGCACTGGAACATGTGTTCCACGGGGGTAAACAAGATTGATGGGGCATGTGGTAGCATGTCTGGTCTACAATATGTTTGTTCAGCAACTATGATCTATAAGGTAGACGAAGAAAAGTAGATAGAAGAAAGAAAGATGGATGTAGAAGAGGAGGAGGGAAAGGGGAGGAAGGGCAGACAAGGGTGGAAGTAAAGGAGCTCAAAAATGATGAATAGGAGGAGGAGGGGAGGGAGGTACAGATAGAAAAATAAGGGACAGAAATTGATCGGGGGCAGTGGGAGGGTTGCACATAGAGGAGGAGGAAGGACACAGGAGAGAGACGGAGGGTAAGACGTATAGAAGATCAAGGGTGGGGGGTGGTGTGAGAGGGAGAGAGAGAAAGAGAGAGAGAGAGTAAGAGGCGGGTTGGATAGGTCCCAGGGGTGAGATTTCCTGTTCTACTCCAATAGAGTAGTCTGACAGACGACTCTGTGGATCTAACTGCCTATCCTATGTGCATGTTAATTACAGAGAGAGAGGGAGAGAGGGAGGGAGAGAGAGAGAGAGAGAGGAAGGGAGGGAGAGAGAATATAAGACTGTCAACAAGAATGGCACAAAGGAAGCTCAGGTGTTACCCTCGTCAAAACAAGTCAATGGACTTACCCTCCGTGGGTCTTAAATTACAGCCTGAGTGTAGGCCTGCACGATTCGGGGAAAAATATGAATCACGATTGTTTTGCTTAGAGTTGGTATCACGATTCTCTGCCACGATTTTTTTGACCATGACAAAAACAAAACAAACTGGCAGAACCAAACATAGATTTTTTTTTGGCACCCATAGCACACTGCGCATCACCGCAAGCCTGTATACATAGAGGCTTCAATGAAGAGAAGGGAGAGCATTTCAGCCCTTGGGAGCGCTTTAAAACCTATCTTATACAGTCTGTTTAAAACTCACAGAAGCGCTAGTGATGCAGTTGGCTCATGAAATTAAATGAGAAAAACTTTTTTTCTTAAATCAAAAAGTTATTAAAAATGAGATCGTGAACAGGGTGAACTGACATTGCGATTTTATAACGATTAATCGTGCAGGCCTACCTAAGTGTCTACCCCACGCTGCAGTACAGCCCGCATTCATACGTTCATAATCACACATACAGATAAACATACCGTTTGTTACAAAAATTTATATCTTTGTGTTTTTGTCAACAAGTCCCATGACGGGCCATAACCAATAATGTCTGTCAATATTTTCCGACTTCCCTTCCCTACACACTACTTCTGTGGCTCTCAGCCCATCATATTTCCATCAGTCTATCATGTCAGCCATTGTTGTTTTTAAACACTTGCTACCGTCACACACCTAAACCACGCCCGTAGCTGCCGTTAGCGCCCCACCTGGAAGCTGATTGGTTTGGTTCGCTGCTGTTCAGACACAAACTGTTTTACATAAAGCCTGACAAGTTGGATTTCCACGTGATATATTGTGATATCGCAAGAATCCACCTGCCGTGCACGGGAAGTTGTATGTGGAATTGAGTCATAAAAGACCTACAGTGTGTGTTCATGGTAAAGAAAGAACATGCCTGCCAGTGTTTTTAATAGTTTCTGGAGAACAATGGCAGAGGAATAAGATATATCAGCTTTGGGACACACACACACAGTTAGTTGGATCGGTTCATTATTGTTGGTCTTTTATTGACATTTGTTGACAAGAAAATGATAGAATATTACCAGAAGTATTATTTAAGTGCTACAGTGCTGAATAATAACAACATGTACTGTGTACAACCATAAGTGGCAGAGACTATAAAAAACAAAAACAAGGCAATACAGAGTCACTGCTTGAGGATATTTTTCGTGTAGTTAACTTTTCCCTGACCTTACCGAGACCGTCAACAGCACAAAGCAGAACAACTGGGATAATGGTCTCTTTTTTCCCTTGTTA
>NC_045739.1:21671221-21677659 GCF_008692095.1 Etheostoma spectabile | reverse complement strand
CCCCCCCCCCCCCCCCCCCAACCAGCTACAGCCAAGCATCCCTAGATCATGGCATCGTGGTTCTTCTAAATGAGTTTAGCCTTTATTAGTCTGTCAGAAGGGGAAAAAAAACATTGTTTCCCCCGGTAGCAGGTCGAGATATTATTCATCTATAATTGGTAATAACCCCATACCCCCACCCCGAGGCGCCTCAATCTCCACTGAGTAATCACTGCCATCGCCTGCTCTGCTGGAAACAGCGTTATTAGGTCGATGGCACTGTTTCTACCTCTTCTGCCTGCCATGGTTTATTATCTGACAATATATGGCTTTCCTCCTGCGCTTCTTTTAACACCACAAGCTGTGGAGGGAGAATCTGGCTGAGCATATTTATTTCACATCCCGAGCTACCATCAAATATCTCAGCATCCTGGACAGAGGAGAAACCAAAATAAGCTCCGGCGGGATCATTTATGCTGAGGCTTAATCAGTTTTTGTGACAGCGAGGTTGGCTCTGTTGTGCAAAACACCTTTCACTTTTCAATATTTAACTGTCACCTCCACTATTTCACCAGTTCACAAGACTGTGTCGCACTGTTTCTTTGTATTTATGTATAGAAAAGTCAATGTGAAAACATAGAATTAGTATTAGTAAACAATAGAGGGTGTGCAATTCAAAAAATGTCAAGATTCAATTCCAATTTTAAGGCTCAAGATTTGAAGAAATATAGATTTTTGATTTAAAAAATGATTCAATTAAAAAAACGATTCACAGTATGTAAATGTAGTTACTTTTCCCAACCATGTATGTATGTACAGTACGTATGTATGTATGTATGTATGTATGTATCCATATTATTTATGTGGATTTGTTTGTCATTTTAACATCCTGTTATGATGTACAGTATGTGTATGTTGTGTGTAATGTCTGTAAGCTACTGGGACCTTGAATTTCCCTTGGGGGATTAATAAAGTATCTATCTATCTATCCATCATGTGTTTGCAGTAGACAGTAGTAGAGTCTGGCTTAACGGACCTACATTGGTGAAATAAAGCCTGATTCCCAGCGTGTCTCGCACACGTCGGATGTGGTATCCAGGGCTTAGAGCTGCCCAGGGCAGTTGTGATTGGTTTAAAAGGAATACAAACAAGCCAGAGCGTTTTTTTCCTGTCTATCCCAGAACGACAAGCGGTGTAGCCAAACCACACTTCTATCTCCACAATGCTGAGGTGGCGTCTGGCAAGGTTATTGCCAGACACCACCGACGATTACTTTCAGTTTTTGTCTGAAAAATGTTAGAAATTAATCATAAATGACCATTTTAAATTCACAGGGCCAAAGGTGATGTATTAATTATTGTCTCGATTAATAGTGTCGACAGAAAATAATTTCCCACAACCCGAGGAGATGTATTTAAATAGCTTGTTTAATCTGACCAAATACCCAAAGATATTAATTTTACTGTCATAACAAAGCCAAGCATCAAATCGTCATTTATGAGACGGTAAAAACAAAGAATGCAGAAGGCATTTTGCTTGAAAAATAACTGAAACTATATATTTTTTGTCAAACTACTCATCCATGTATCAACTAATTGTCTCCGCTCAAGACAGAATGGTGCATTCGTGTGCAGTAATATTGGAAAAACTACAGCTTTGCTAATAAGGCGTTGGCTTGTGAATGCGACTCTGCCTTGGAGTCATATTATGAAGCTAAGACAACCACAGATACAGTGAATTCACAAATGATGTCAGCACCAGTTACATTACCTGAAGATTAGCTTCAAAATATCGATTTACATCATATTTTCTATTATTGTACTATCAACAACAAACAAACTGTCTATATAATTTTCTGTCACAATCCCTCCAAACAGAAAACTTTAAGATATTTGGGAAGTAACAATAAGCTCATGAGGCAGAGTGATGGAGCAACCGTGTGAAAGTGACCTTGCTGCTGCTTAGAGCACACTAATATTTCATCAGCTTACACTCAGGGCACACCTGCCTCACAGCTATACTCGGCTTCCCACATCTGCCAACGGCTCTGTGCTTCATCCCTGCGAGGAGGCGTCAGGGGAGGGAAGGAAGAAAGAAAGGGAAATAAAGACAGAAAGAAAGAAAAACAACAAAGTCTCATGCGGGTTTACTCAGAGACTTGGGTGCATTTCAGGGACAGTATAGGTTGACTTTAAACAAACCGCTACAAAGAGAACATAGTGATATTGTGACAAAGAGGAGGGGAAGCAATAGAGTGACGGAAATAAATGATAGGACTTTAACGGTAAACCACCTACTGCGTTGTGTATTTTAGTTTGCCGCTGCAGCTTGGGACTACCCCTGAGGCAAGTGTGTCTACTTTCTATATAACTAACACGGGACACAAGCCACTGCTCTCTCGCCAACATCGGGCGATCCAAAACAGAATAAAAGTTAATGATACAAAACTCTCACAGGGAAGGAAATGGCATCATGTGCTCAGGACAACCTTTATCCGGCAACAGGAGAAGTGAAACCGTACCAACGAATACTCTCAACACAGCAATCCATTCAGCAATCCAGATGAAGTCATTCACTTCTCCAAGACGAGGTTACACTGACATGCAAGTTACAAGCACCTGCACCGCAAGCAGCTGCAGCAGGCTACGTGATGTTGTAAGTCCGACTCGTCGCTTAGCAAACACGAGTGTGTAGATTTCTTTATGTGTTTGAGGGACATGAGATCATAGAGACCAACCACACATGACAGATGTGCTAAACACAGTGGTGGTAAAAATAGCTATGAGTGGGTCAGGAAGATGAAACTAGATAAACCTTTAGACCAACCTCTGTAAGTACTTACTGTAACGCTATAAACACCTGTTTAGGTATATGATAACAACTAAACAATAATGAAATTACGTAGTTATTTTCACATTTTATTATCTCTGTTTTTTTTTGTCTTTAGCTATAGGAGGTTCTCCTGCAATCTTACACACAAATACTGGGTCAATTTGAACCCAATTTGGGTACAATCTAGCAGCTACACAGTACCCATGAGCCTAAAAAAAACACTGGGTCACCAATCACATAGGATTTTTTTTGCTAATTAGCAAGTGTGTTTGGTTATAAACCAAAGTTAAAAAAAAACACATTCCAATATTAACCTCATGGTGGCGTTAGATGAGAAGTCAGGGGATGAACATAGTCAGTGGGGTTTATCCTTTTGGGAACATGAACGTCTGTACAAAATGTAATGGCGAGTTGCTGAGATAATTCAGCCTGAACCAAAGTGGTGGATGGACAGACACACAACACAACACTGCCATCTCTAGAAATACTGTTCGCATGGGGGACCTGAAGTGGGGTAGTGGTGTATTTATGAGACCAGACCTCCGGGCGCTGGTAAGAAGGATGCTGCAGCAGCATCCGTTCAACTAAAAAACTTCTAACATTAGTATTTTGCAAAGCTTGAGCCTTTACTATCACATACTATACATGTCATCTGTTTCCATAACCTCCTCCTCTGTGTTATCTCCAGTCCAGCATTGAAATAAATAAATAGATTTTAGGTCTGCAGTGCACACAACAGCAAAGCCACTATCTGCCCATTGGGATTTTCATCCAGGTATGTGCCGCGGCTCAGCCACTGGGATGTCAGTTTCCATAGGATCGACCTGCGACGTGGCGTTGTACAGAGCCAGAGCAAATATAAAACAGCCCCTCCCCTCACCCCGCTCTCCTCCATACCATCAAATGGCCGGCACAAAGGAAAAGAGCTGACCTTAACTGTCCTGGAGGTGTTCACGAGCTCACATGCACAAACACACACTAGAATTGTCAAAGGACAGTGCACTTTCCAGCTAACTCCAGAAAAATAAAAATAAAAACTGAGCTTTCATCTGCATGCAGCTGGCTGTGTGAAGAACGTAGGAGAAGAGAAGATAGGGCATGGGGGAGGAGAAAAAAAATGGACACAGTGGAAGAAGATGAAAAACACAAAGCACAGAGCCAATCAACTGTCCGGAGTAAAACAAAGGGCTATCTGTAAAAGCCCTGGACTTCATCCCACCCTGTGATGAGAGAACTTCGATCCCCAGGCGGGCGGCAAGGCAGGCAGGCTGCAAAAGCTACAAAGCCCTGATGTAGCCTGTTAAGCTCCCACTTCGATTCAGCTCATTGAGCTCCATGCTGCTGATCAATTAGAGAACAGCTGAGCCAGCTGCTGACCACACAAACATTCTGCTTTTTGCTGTTTTTAAGCACAGATGGTTGTTTTATGTCATGAGTGTGCTAACTGTTATCTAGGTCTTCTCTGATATATCTAATCTAAAGTCTTTTATCCTCCACTGGTCGCAGAGTCAACCCCACCCCTGTGCCATGTCACAATCTCATGAAGGCGGATGCAGTTGAAAGGTTAGCACGTTGGCTTATCTTGCCCACCTGCATGAGATAAGTCTCAACATTTAGGACTCCCCACCAATGATACAGTGCCAATGGAGGTCAGAGGCCTGTACTACGAAGCACGATTTGGCGTTAACGAGGTAACTTCAGGTTCAACCCAGAGTTTTCGGTCTCACGACGGTGGATCACTTGTTACCGGATTCAATCGCCGTGGTAACTTATGCTGAACACCGAACCTGGTCATGTAGGAGATTAGAAATCAACCGGTGTAAAAGCACCGACTACTGACCAATCAATACTCGGTTGATAACGCCGTCCCAGTTCTTAGAAGCTCCGGTGGAGCCAGAGACTGAAGTCAGTGTGCGGAGGGAGAGGTGCGCTCTTAAAAGTTAAAACTTAGTTTAGAGATCGACAATCCCGTTAACATTCCCCGATGGGTGTCTTCATGAAAGATATAGATTTTCAGCAGAGGGAATAACGTCTCTTTGTTAGCTTGTTGAACCGTGCGTTGCCAATGCGCATCGGTTTGAATTATGTTTTTATTTTATTTTTTAAGGGTTGCAACTGAAATAATAGGCTAAAACAACAACAGTTTACAGAAAGCACAAGTGTCATTATGGTCAGATCTTGTGCCTGACTGATGGAGAAGTGATATTGATAAGCATTATGATTAATGCACTTTTGCCTGTAAAACAGTGTTGGTGTTTTTTTTTAAATTTATATAGTATTATAGTTATTGTACTTCTTATGTTAAATACGAGGCTCTGGTAGATGTTTCCGATTGGTCATGCTGTGCTAACACCGCTTCTTTTGCGTGGACACGCACGCCGCTGGATTGGGAAACCCTGGGTCGATTGAACTAGTTGATGATAACCACCGTCGTGACACAGGACCGCGGTTTTTAGGGTTAGGTGAAGCCAGGTAACTGAAAGAAATTCAGGACAAGTTGATTTTGATTCCAAGCACAGGCCTCTGGCCAGGTAGATAGAAACACAGCGGACCATACAACACACCAACACACTTTTTATTTATGATATTTACCAGAAGGACACATCTAAAGTGGCTAGGGCTGTCCTTGACTAAAGATATTCTCAGTCGACTAACTCTGGTATGATTTTGTCGACTAATTGATAAGTTGATTTAATCAAACTGTAACTGTAAAACTGAGAAGAATGTATGTGTGTTTGTGTGTGACTCACCCATCCTCCTTGGCTCTGGATCCAGGGCTGAATGTGGTTGTCCAGGTAAACCGTCATCCACTCAATGATCCTGCCCACCAGCGGACTCATCTCCTTCTCCACGCACTCCACGCACAGCGCCCCACCAAAAGCAAAAAGCCCTACGATGCGGCCCCAGTTGACCCCGTCCCGGAACACCTCATCCATCACGTTCTCGAAGCTTTGGTAGGCCGTGGCCGGTGTGATGTGCAGCTGGTTGTGCAGATCGCTGAAGGCGCGGGCGTACCGCAGCTCAAACTCGTTGGCCGAGTCCCGGAGGGCCTCTTTCACCGCGTCCAGGCTCGTCGTCGCCGCCAGCTGTTGCTGCCGTAGCGGCGACGCTGGTGGGGTCCCGGGACTCGTACCATTCAAGGTCCCGTTGGCGTGCGTTGCTACCCTCTGCTCCTCAACCAACCCTGCGACCCCCCCATCAGTCCTGTTTGGAGGCTCTATGAGTCCCATGTGGTTGAGAGGATAGTTTCTCTGGGAGAGTTTATAGTTTATGTAGAAAGCCACCAGTTCTCTGTTTTGAGACATGTTGTGTTTAAATAGGCTTTTTCTCTTTGCTTCGGTCCGTCTCTGTGCCTCTCTTGGTCAAGCCTTGCTGTGTTAGAGTGAACACACACTGTGCCAGGCTTTCCTCTGTTCAGACCACCATGGTCAGCTAATATCCAGAGGAGACTTGGGGGGTGAAAACCAAACCTACACAAGGCTGACAAATCAGCTCAGGTCCTGTAAGGAGAAAACAATCAAAAGGTCAAAGTCTGGATAGCCTTTAAGCATGCTGTGATTATACATATAATATATTTATGTGTGTGTGTGTGTGTGTGTGTGTGTGTGTGTGTGTGTGTGTGTGTGT
>NC_045739.1:21660429-21671203 GCF_008692095.1 Etheostoma spectabile | reverse complement strand
GTGTGTGTGTGTGTGTGTGTGTGTGTGTGTGTGTGTGTGTGTGTGTGTGTGGAAAGAGCAGAGTGCCGGGTTGGCTGTAGACTTTCAAATTAAATTTGGACAGGTAGGGTCAAAGTGCATCTCTCTAATTGGGCTGTTACATATGGAGCAGATGGCAATGATATTAATGAGACTATGGTAGAGCAAGTGAGTGTGTATGTGTGTGTGTGTGTGTGAGGACGCGAGACAGTGAGAGAGACAAAGGGAGGGGTGGTGTGAGGAGGATGAGGTTTAGGTGAGGAGAGATCAGAGGGAAAGTCTGGCGTGAGGGCCCCATGCAGACAGTGTCCATCTCCTGATAGTGACCTATAACCTTCCAACCAAGCGTTTAGGCACCATGGTTGTCTCAGCTCCAAGCTCTCTGTTGCTTACATGCTCATCTGCATAATGTCCGCTAAAGCATGCCCTTGAATCTCCTTACAAAACTGACTTTCCGCTGATATCTCCAGTATCCAACAGGTTATTATCTCATAATCGATGTAGGAGGTTGGTCTGAGTGCATTACCACATATTATCCGTGCTGGGCTTAGATCACTGCTACCACTGCAGGTGTCCTACTGCTCTGACACTACTCTGCTTTGGTATGACAGCACAGGTTCAGGGTTTTCCCCAACATTAAGAGGCTTAGGCCTACCACCCAAGCTGTTTTGGGCACCACCTAAGCCAAATGAAAGTAACTAAATTACTTTTCTTAAATCTAATGATTATAGTTGGTCCCCTGTGGACTTCTTTAGCAAGTTTTGTCTGTGTAATTTGCGTGTAATTTATTTTTTATTATTTGCTCCAGCTTTTCCAACATTTTAGACACACATGGTATTAAATGGTACAAAATTGTTTTTTTTAATGAAAAAGGTGATATTTTCCTGAGCGGGGAACCCTAATGCTCCAACATGAATCATAAGATAACTATAACCTTACAGTAGATGTTGGCTGCCAGTCTGCCACTGTTAGCCCTCTCAACCGTGTATAATGAGTTGTTGCATTACGCTTCAGTGACCATATAAAAGTATCCAATAAAGTTAAACTACCTTGCATACAATGTAATTGAATTCCCAGTGAACCTTAATGCATTGAACCCTTAATGAACTCAAATTCGGAAACTCTCTAAACATGCATATGCCGGTCCAACAAATGTTTGGGAAAACAGTGTGTGTGATACGTAGTAGAAATAATTGTGGATATAAGAATTCCCCTATTGATAATGTAAAATAAATCATTGTTACACTGCTATTGTTCAGATGTAAAAGCAATACAAAGTATGTAGCTGCTGAAAAACAAGAGTTATGACCGTAAAAAGCTTAATAATTAAATCTACAAATGCACTCATATTAGAGCTGCAATGATTAGTCCATTAATTGCAACTAGTTTGATAATTGATTAATCGTGTCACTCATTTTTCAAGCAGAAATGATATCCTCTGGTTCCAGCTTCTCAACTGTGAGGATGCAACGCTTGTAATTGCCATATATTATAGTAAACTGAATTTTTGGGGGGGGTTTTGAACTGTAGGTCAAATAAAACAAGTCATGATAAAAATAAGGAAATGACATTGCATACATTGACATTTACTATTGTTTTCTGACATTGTAACAAAGTAATTATTCAAGAAAACAATTTGTAGATTCATCAAATATGAAAATTTGTTGATTTCATATGTTGAAAAAGATTTTTTTTTTTTTAAATTACATGTTCTAAGCATGTACATGTTGATTAGTAAGTATGTACATTTTGTGTCAACACAATTCTCCCGTGTGTCTTCTGACACGGTCCTAAATATTCTGGTGCTGAGCCGAGTGAGACAGTGCTCCAAAAAAAAATAGTTGATGACCTAATCTTCTCTTTTGGTCGATGATCATTATGAAAGAAACACCAATTTTTCTTATAAAAACATATTTTTCCACACAGCTTGATTATACTACTGCGACGTATAGTAAAACGTACTTCATTTAAGATGGATGTCAATATCCTGCAGCCAGTGAATTGGGTTTAAGTGAGCCTACATCACTAAAACAAAAGACATGCCATATCCCAACTGGTGTATACAGACAGACACACAAAAAGATGTGGGAGGAACATGACCTGCTGATGATCCCAAACGGACTGCTGGCTATCATGTGGGACTCTGACCTTTCCTGTAACAATATTGGTATTTTAGCTGATAAATGGTTGGATCTAATAATTAGTGTAGGAGGCGGATGGAAGGGGAGCTCCATGCAAAGTAGAGCTGGGCACATAACATAACATACATCCTCTGCTCTTCCTAGCAGCACAATGGAAGCCCGATACAGTCTCTACTGGCTCCTGGCCAAACAAGCAAAGTGTAGTTTCCTCAAGCCCACATATTCCAACTTCCTACAAACATACGTTCAGCAAACTCTTTAGCCATTATTCGTAGTAAAAGAAACAGAAAGAGGCTGTTGGAGCAAATAAAGACACAAGGCAGCAGTGTTTACAATGGCCACATGGTCCCATGCTACCAGCACGTGGCTGGGGTTTTAATTACCCAGCACTAATGTAAACACCACACAGCTCCTAAAGGAATACCAACGACTCGAAGTGTTGCACCTGAATGCAACATTTGTAATGACAATCGTTCAAATATTAACCATAGCAAACGGAAGGCTGTGTTATGTTTATTACGGTGGAATCTGAACCGTGACATAAACAGATAACCAGTGTATGTTAGCGATATATATACACACACACTATACTGCCTTAGTAGGCTGCTTGTCCTGTATGGTTTGTGTGAGCCCCATCTGTGTTTCGATGTAAATCTCCAGATTAAAAATAAATTCACATTTCGATCGCCGTCTCTGAATATGAAGACTATAGGCCTATTATTATGATATGAAGACTAAGAGGTCTTACCAGCTGTACTAGATAAAGTGAAGTTATCCTCGGTTCGTTTTTTCTCTTTGAAATGTCCCGAATCTGTCTGTCCAAAAGCTGTCAAAATCCAAGAATGTATGGTAGTCACTTTGTGTGCGGGTGTGTGGTGTGCTTGCACGTCTTCCCCTCCACATTGCAGGCCCAGCCCTCCTCTATTACGTAATAGGACGCCTTCAGAGATGTCTGAATATCTGGATCACGATCATATCTAGAATAATCGTTTCTGGCTTTTAAACGTAGGACTAATTCATTACACATACTATTATAAAACTCCATCTAGTGATAAAACTGAAGACTACAGTTTAGCGTTTCCTGATCCAGGTACACTATAATCTAACAAACATTATTAAGAACATTTGTAGAACCCGATGTAAATAAGATTTCATTTTTCGAGGTTGTGTACATTGTGCCGGATGTATGTCTGTATCTACCTCTTTGTTCACTTTCTTTTCTCTTTTTAAAAATCTGTGACAGAGCTTTTTTTTTATTATTAACAAAACTATAAACGACACATCTGATGCACGTCACGTTTTAGCCGTAGTCACTGCAGTAGAATTGAACATTGTGCCCTTTTCTTTATTCAACAAAACTAGTATTTCCAATCAAAGGAACACTTGAGAAATAGAATGTGCAAACGGATAAACGGGTTTAGCATGAGCCCCTGAAGGCAGCACAGGCCATTCCAGTCTCCTGTCATAAACACTGGGCTATAGACCTTTAATCACAACGCATCAAAATGCCACTTTGCGACACCACCCTCTGTTCCAGCTCTAAACAGACTTCACCCCAACGGCAATCTTTACTAAACTAAGCAAAGCATTACAGAAACACACAACTCCGCCTAAATACAGAAGATACTATATAGGCTGCTACTGAACACGTAGCTAGGCTACTGAAGATGGCTGTCACTGTAGCTATACAGTCTTGGTGTAGTCGCACATTCGTATACCGTTCACCTATAAATGTGTTTTACAGTGGCAAAATCATTAACTACAGTTTGCAAGTTTACTTTGCATCAAACAGAATTAGATTTGACAGGAAAAGCTACGAAGAAGCCAAATTATGGCCATACGTTTTCTTCCAAATCTGTCGACCTCCTTCCTCTAGCTGAGTAACGTTAACTGGATTCAGAGGAGAAACATCCACCTTTTTTACCAGCCTCTCTCATAAATTTCGACTACACAACGACCACAGTCTTTAGAATTACATACAGAAACTCTTACTTGTAGGGTGGTCTCCATAAAAATCATGTCTGGTGGCTCACAATCCAGACCCCAGCAGGAGCAATAGTATCCGTCATTGCTAGCTCGTCTGGCTAAAACGCCGGAGACGGAGATCTCCTAGCCAGCTACTGGCTACCACAGATCCGCCCACAATATAGCCACGTCCTTTACGTAACTTCACTTTGCCATGCCACTTCAGTCCAGCCAAGAAGCTATAGTTGACAGCTTCATCCAGCGTGAAGAAGTAGCAACAAATGCATTAGTTAAGAGTAAATGTAACGTTGGTCCTATCCCCGGAGTGTTATTTACCAGTGACTTGGCGACTTAGAGGAGAGCTAACGTTAGCTAGACCGGCTAGCAGCACGGAAGTCCCAGCTAGCGCTAACTAGTTAGAAGCGAGCTAGGTTATGTTTTTTGGGGCGTCTGACCCCAACGTGAATTATGTACATAAATAGTTGAGTACAACTGTCACAGTCCTCATTGTCTGCCTATCTAGTGAGTGGTTTAAGGATTAATAAAATGGCGTTTTTCTTTACGTGTCTCCATGTAGCAGCTGTTAGGCAGATTTTCACTTCACATGCGATGCCCCAAAACAAAGGATGTGAGAGGTCTCCATAGTAACCTTTGTTACCCCAAAATGTAGCGCGCTTCCGGCCGACTACTTAGTTTGAGCACAGTGTCACCCAGTGGACATCTTTATAGGAACACGGGAAATCTCTTCCACATTTCCCACTCTCACAACGAAATGAACCAACATCTTAATGTCTTATTTTAGACACAAATATAAGGGTCAGTAAGGGAGACGTATGTCTCAGCTCAGGTTAAAGCCTGGGTTAAAACTGGCTTTACTGGCCTTGAGCAAATCCTATTTCGTCCCGTCATAGAAGGAAAAAGCACAGGTGTAACTAGTACGGTAATAGTAATGCCGGCTCCATTCGGTTTGGTAGTCACAGTAAGCAATACAAGCGAGTAGTACATTACCACAGCCGGGTAACTGGAAAACCTGCATAGCAGCAACAGGGGCGTGGCACAAAATTCTGGGCCCTGGGCCCCTTCCCACATCCACAGCTATTCATTATAGCATCTTTTTGTGCCCCACATGAGGGCCCTGAGTACTCTGTCCCCCCCCCCCTTCAACCACCTGTGTTTGACAAGTCAAGATATTCCCTGTGAGAAAGCTCTTAAAAACTGAATCAATAGTCACTAGTGGATCAGAATTCAGGTTTATTGATTACGTCACCAAATGTTTGGAAGATTACATCACAATATTATGTATAGAACCGTATAGCACTTTCATTTCTATGTATCTTACATTGAAAACTTTACAGTCTGCTTTTTTTCATTTACTGTATATATATATATATTTATATATATTTATATATTCCCTAGTTTCAGGGAAGAAAAGTAGACATCCATAGTTGCGAGGGAAGGAATGCTTCTCAAAAATATTTAAATGCACTTTAAATAATTACATACATCCTTTAAAAAAAAACTGCAAAGGATCCAGGATCCACAGATTCCAGTATCTCTGTAGATAAGAGTTTTGGTTTCGCTCTGTTTCTGAAGCTTTCTGTGGTTCAACTCTGCTGTTGAATGTGACATAACCAGAGCCTGTCTACGGAGAGCCTGTTCACTCCCTATTAAGCCCCACTGTAACAACCTGGAAGTTTTCGAGAGTGGAAGTTCTCCCTTAGACATTCTCTGACAACACTGATGGGCGGTCCAACCATCCAGAGAGCAAGTTGAAACACTGGGTGGTGTCACTACATGAGCAAACTGTGGCAACAGATGTGCAAAAGAAGGTGGGGAATGGACAACCACTGTGTCACCTTTTAGGGCCAATTGATGGATTAATGGTAGTAGTTTTTTTTTTTTTGTAATTCTACAGCCAAAAGGAATTGACTCTGTTTTAAGTCCTTTAGTGTAAGGCTTACTGGGTCAACACACAAAGGAATGCATGACAGAGGGACGTAGTCTTTTAACCAACCTTTCATTGTAAACCAGCAATCAGTGTGAAAAAATAATCATTAAACAAATTAAAGCAAGTGGGCAAAATAAATAAGTTAAATCTCACTGACAAGGAATTATAAAGATGACAAAACGGTTGTGTCATAGAAAACAGAGACTTCTCAAACCAAGCCGCATTAGATCTTCAACAGTGTTGTAAGAGATGCAGATTGTTTTCACCTGCAGCTGGGAGTGTCAGTCTCTTTACCAACGGCAACAGCCCGCTACCAGATAACACATAACAGGGAACACACACATTAAAGTGACAAACAATGCTTCGAGATGGGAATCGATACACGAGGCTTCAGAAATTACAAAATATTTTGACTAGATCCCCAAACTCAAAATAAGTGCGAGGCCGAGGGTGTCATTGTTTTCTAACAGGCACAGTTGGCCAAGAGATTTTCGCAAAAGCCGCAAAATGTAAGGTTCATCGAATTCAACGGTAGTTTTCATCTGCTTTCAGTATGTAGACATACTTCTTTTGTTAAGTATTAAAAAAACAGAAAACCAAACCATCAAAATCAGACACAATATCAATAAATTATTTGTTTACAGTTCTTTTCTTGTCGTTGAGAGTCAGGGGGATGATGAATGACAACAGTCAGCAGAGAGTGCTGGTCACAGTGCTGTTCATCCCCGAGACAAAGAAGGGAGGAAGGACAGGGTAAAGACTTTTCTACAAGCAGAGTGCAGTAGAAAACCCTTTAATACAGACTCCTGAACTGAGACGGAAAAGCTACAGTCTTTGTCATCTTCCTCCTGACATTGCGGTCCCTCTGTAATCTCTTTCAGTCCAAAAGAGGGGGGGGAAGTCACTTTTTTTTTGTCCACCTGTGATCAACTCGACAATGTCCGCCATCATCTCCATTTTGTCACCCGAAGCCTGCACCCACCCGTTCTAGGATGTGGGAGTCCGGGCAGGCGTCCCCTCGGGGGCAGCGATGTTGAAGACGGAGCCGATGCGCAGGAAGAAGCGCCTGAGGACCGCCCGCAGCTCGGGGATCAGGTCAAACTGCATCATTTCACACAGGTGGGGGTAGTAGCAGGAAGCATGGGGCTTGAACTGGAAACAGAAGGAGAAAATATAAGCACCACGATTCAACCCAGTGACACACCGGACGTGCTTTAATCCTTGCTAACAAAATGTAACCAGTGAATATGGAATATACACAACTGTGAAAGGAAGGGCGTTTGCTCTGCGTTGTGTGGGCGCTGCTGGAAGTTCACAGCAGGGCATTAAATTAATGTGTGTTAGGACATTTCTGTCATCACTTATGCATGTTTTTGTTGCTTTTAAGGGCGATTTCAATGAATTACAAATTTGCATTCAGGCAAATACACATAATTTGTACAACTACGATATCTTTTAACAACTTTCCAAAAATTCACAGCAGGCCTTGCACAAGAGACTGGTGCCGGGTCAGTCCACCTAAACAATGTTGTTATCATTTTTATTGATGTAGTTACGGTTGCATTTTTGCATTTTTTTGTTCTAAAGCTTGCTCCTTTGCGCCAACATATCCTACTGCCTTAAGAAGCATGTTGGCTTTTCTCACTAAAAACTTGGATAGTTTTGCATTAAAATGCCCTGGAAAGAAACCCTGAGTCATGGGCTCCCATGATTCATCAGTGAATCATGCACTCAGAGTGCATGAGTCATGATGTGCATGAGGTGACAGCTTATAAGAGGACTTTTAAATCACAAAGTGTTGTGTGTTGTGTGTGTTCCTGCCTTGTCATCGGGCAGCCGTAGCGTCCTGGTGAGCAGCAGCATCAGCAGGCTGTTCCAGGCCTCTCTGTGGCTCTCTGAAGTCAGGCTGATGAAGTAGGCCAGAGCTTCACTACACACCCTGAGAGAAACCACCCAACACACACATGGAACATTAGGACCAACACAACACTGATCTATCTCACTGAATAGCCAGAAGCGGTTGGTTTGTACCAGAGCTACTACAGCACAATGTTTATTGTTATGTTTTAATATTATAGAATAGCAGGCCAAAGCTCCACATCCTGATATAAAGCACCAAAACCAGTTTTTATTTAATGATTAACACCACACATACGCATTTGTGATGTAATACATGAGTCAACTGCTCCAGTGCAGCTGCTCGGTGAAAAACACAAGGTGATTTGTAAGAGGCTCTAGCATGCCAATATATTCTACAACATACACACACAGTGTACAGTTCATAAATATATAATGAAGTATGAGCCATGTGTCAAAACAGCTCACTCAACACAGAACAAACAACAGTGCGACACTTTATCATGTGACACAGTTGGAGCCTATTGATCTACGGTTTAATGTTTAACCAGGCAATAACAAACTATTAGCACTCTGGAGTTGTGAAGAATAACTATGTTTTTGTTTTTCCTACAACGCATTCTCTGTCTGTTAGATTGGTTAATTAATACCTTTTTAATGGATGTGTCTTAGGGCTGTGCAACTAATCATATTTGAATTTCAAGGGAAATTTCACAGTTCAAGGTGTTTTCACAGTTGATTTTTTAAGCTCAATAATTGCAACATCTTTCAGAAAGTCAATGAGTGATCATGTTAAATAATCGTGATTTCATTATTAACCTAAATAATTGTGATTATAATTTACTCCTCAATCGAGCAGCCCTAATGTGTCTGTTGCTATTGTAAATTTGTCTTTGTCGTCAACAAATCCCCCAAAAAGACCAAAAGCATTGTTGTACTCACAGTAGCAGGCGTGTCTGGATGTCAGGCCATGAGTCCTGCAGCTGAAGGTCAGAGTACATCCTGAATAAGATTCTCAGGCTGCAGGCAAGACTGCTGGTCTCCTGCTTCAACAAGTTGGGCTTGGATTTCCCTTTAAAGCCTGAGGGCAAAGGAGAGACAATGATTGGTTAAAAAAACAAACAAAACAACAACAGTCCTTAAGACATAACACCCCTGGTGTGATTCTGGCCTTTGTTGCATGACCAACCTCTCCCTCCCCTCATTCCCTTTCTCTACTCTACCAAATAAAAAACAATACAACAAACAATAATTTTGGGGTGGCCTTGAGGTTTAAGGCAGTGGCAAAGAACCACAATGTCCCTGGTACGAGTCTGGCTAGGGACCTTTGTAGGATGTCATTTTCTCTGTCTCCCCTTATAAAATACTCATCTCTCCACTGTCAGAAGAAAATGCCCCAAGAATGCCAAAAACAACAACAAAAGAAAATGGGCTGAATGTGTGTAGGGATCTAGAAAAGGATCTTTTAAGATATTGTCAGTGTGACTGCCTAACCTGAATACTCAAACAGCCCAAAGAAAAGATTCTCTCAGCAGAGTGGTCACCTGACAGTTGAAAGTCTTCAGGTTCAATAATCCAGGCAACAACACAGCATCCTGCTGAGCGTTTCTTATAAAGACTTTGAAGTTGTACTAAATAAAAATTTTAGATTACTTTGTAAGAGTAGTAACCTTAGAATTAGGATTACTTGTTAAGCTTAATTAAATACCTTTTAAGGTGGTGAGGTTATTTATATTAGATTATGAGATATTGTAAGGCTGTTTGACAACAGACAATACAGAGGATGAAATTGAGAGAACTAATGAATGAACAAGAAGGAATGCAACTCATCATGACGGTCTCATAACTTTGACACATTTGTAAAACATTCTACTCTATGTCACATAGGACAAGTGCAAAAAATAGGAACACGATTGTGTGAACTGAGCTATCATAGGAGGACTTTTTACTTTCCATTTACCTGCCCTCCAGAGTGCTGTCCTCTGTTCGTTGTTGGAGTTGAAGTCCTTGGCGAAGGTGTGCGACTCCAGCAGACAGTCCAGCAGCTTGAAGAGGTGTGCAGAGGTCATGTGTCTGTACATACCTTGATCTGAACCCGCCTCGCCTGCCTCAGCCTCCGACTCTTCCAGAGCATCTCGCTGACGGGAGGACAGAATTTCACAACTTTAACTAAGCATGTGCTACAAATTAAGATTACATAGGGCGTTTTTGCTCGCTGCTTTGCGTTGTTGAGTGCCACACTTTTTGCCGAAGCACCATGAACGCCTTGGCTTAAAAAAATTCATCCTAGAGCACAAAAAAAACATCCAACGTCATTAACTTCACAGAAAAAGAAGGGTTGGCTGAGGACTGGTGATTCGATGGTCTCCTTGCAAGAATATAACAAAAAGATCCAACTGGTCTGATCACTTGCATACACATCCTTATGGGGGAATTGAACCAGCAAACCTCCGGTTCCCGACTAAACTCCCTACTGACTGAGCCACCCTAAGTTTAAGAGTGATATTTAAGCTTTGTTCCTCTATTTCCACACTTGAATGTGAAAAAGAATGTGATCACAAATTAAAGCAATGTTGGGATAAAATGTATCTATAGAGTAGCTGTAATAACTTACCTGTGCAGCAGCCATGTTCTCAGCATCCTCCTTCTTGCTGGTTGAGGGGTAAAACACAATGTTGTCTATGGTCTGGATTAGTTCAAGCTGTACTACGCATTTAATCAGCAGCCCTGCAAACAGCTTCTGGTCTGAAACTCCTGTAGAACAGAAAAATACAACTGGTGTGGAGGATCTGTAGGGATTTTTCACCTTAAAGTTAAAATAAAGTGTGTGTGTGTGTGTGTGTGT
>NC_045739.1:21659783-21660419 GCF_008692095.1 Etheostoma spectabile | reverse complement strand
GTGTGTGTGTGTGTGTGTGTGTACACTCACTAGCATTGGACTTGCCCTTCCAAGTGTCGTCGCTAGACATCTGGCTGTGTCCTCTCTCAGACATAGCTCTGTCGTAGCTGCTCTGGGACAGGTTGTCAAAATCTGCGTCCTGGAGACAAACAAACATCATGGACGTTCACAGGTAAATGTCCTACTTCTGATATGTTTGGAAAGATAGCAGGGAACAGGACAGAAATGTACTTTCACTGGCTAAAAGCAGCTTATCATTTTTCATACCAAGCATGAAGCCTCTGCTGAGCTGCTGTTGTACATACTGTCCTTTTTGATAAGTCATATGAGTGTATTTGTTAATTTTCTTACAAAATGTTTTCCATCTGTGGTTTCCTCTTCCTGTCCAGCTGGTCGCCAAGTCAACAAACTGAAAAGCAAACAGAATGGCAGATCAGGAATCAGGTGTTGTGATCACATCCTGCCACAGAAGCACAATAACCTTTATGAAGACCCTCTTTCCAGCAGTACAATAGTTCTTGAAGTCTGAAGACAATTAAGTCTGTCTTATCTTCCCTCTGAGGTGCCTTAAGCACAATGACCTCATAAGGGGCAAGATTCCAGATCGGCCCATCTGAGCTTTCATTTTCCCAAAGG
>NC_045739.1:21642665-21659773 GCF_008692095.1 Etheostoma spectabile | reverse complement strand
TACCCAGGGCTCAGTTTACACCTATCACCATTTCTAGCCACTGGGAGACCATAGGCAGGCAACTCATATTAATGTTAAAATAACTCCTGATTTGAAATGTTCATGCCATGGGACCCTTAAAAAATGTTTCCAACTATTGTTGCTCGAACTACTGATTGTTCTTCTGCATACAGACACAAAGAGTATAGAAGGATTGAGAGACAGCCGTCCCTCTCTGTAAAACCAGGCAGCGCTGATCAAATATAAACCAAGATTCTGTTACTGCATTACTCTACAATTTTTTTTCAGAAACATATTTTAGCTTAATGTTTAACTTTAATACCAGGTCGTTTGTTACCAGCCGACAGGCCATTATAATTCTGTGACGTGCTCGCATTACGTGACCCACCAGAGGGAGTGTTTATTGGTCCAGTGTGGCGTAGTGCATTCTGGTAGTTGTAGGTTTTCTACCTTTTAAGCAAAAGGAAATACCACAGCCCCTTTTCTCTGTTTCCTCTGGCCACGTAGCAACAATTTAAAACATGTTTTTGCGATTTTACTGCAGATACAGCCCAGGTTTATGAAGACCCTCTTTCCAGCAGTAAAATAGTTCTTGAAGTCTTAAGACAATTTAAGTCTCTCTTATCTTCCCTCTCAGATGCTTTCTTTGTCTAGCCAACTGTGTGTTTAGTTTTAAAAACGGTAACCATTAATTAAATAACTAACTGACTGACTGAACTCTGTCATCAAGACGTTCATGTGCACACATCAAGACTTAATGTGCAGTTTCAGTAACATTTTGAGCTGATTGCATTGAAACTAAAACGACCTGATCTCCAGCTGAAAATTGCGTGATTCAGGACTTACGCGTGAGGGCTGGTGTTTTGGAAGATTTCCAGCATACAAGAGCAGGTGATGTTCCAGACATCGGGGCTGAACTTCTCTCCGTTCAGAATCACCAGGTTCTCCAGACAGTTTGTCCCCGACCGAGCCAGCTGCTCGTTGTCTGTACAAGAAAGGTAATGACTGTAAAGCAGATCTGACACAAATACGGAGAACTTCACGCTAAAAACGTTTGAAAATGCATAACGTTTGCTGCTTTTACGCCTCATGTCCACTACTCTGTCGTTTCGAATGGAGACATTTGAAACACTGCTGACCCCAATTTAGTCAAACCCTGGAAAACTCTTGGGGGTTGCATTTGGTCTGGGTGGGCAAAATCAAAGACCTTTGAAAATGAGGACGTAGACACCCACGTCAGTCAGTCTCATCAGCTAGCCAGGCCCTCTGCCTTATGAGCAAGATCTGCTCTTTGTGTGGACAGATGAGCATTATGAGTGTTCTGCTTTACCCATCTAAATAAATCTGAACACCCACCTTGCCTGACACACCACTGTAGCTGTGTGAAAATGTCAACCAGCAGGATTTCGCTGAGAGGCTCATAAAACTGGGTGAACACATCACAGATGGCATACAGAGCATGGTTACATGTTGTCGTCATCCACTCGTGTTTCTGGAGGCAAACAAGAGACAAACATTAGCACATGTGTTAGGTTTTTTTTCCAAAATTCCCCATTTCATTCTCTATGTGTCTACAACTTAATAACAGTTTTGAGGTATTCTGCCTCTACAAATCCTAAAAGAGGACATCCTTCAAATAAGTATGTAGGTTGTCAAAACATGAACAACAACATGGGACTTGACGGCTTGCTTCTGGTAATGTCTGACCTCTGTCTGCTGCTCAGGGAGCTTCATGTTGTCAAAGATGCGGAAGACGATCCTGAAGAGGTCGTGCCACCAATGCTTCTCGAAGGTGTGACCGTAGCTCTTCATGATCTCAAACATGACTGTGAGACCTCTGTCAGAAAGAAAGAAGGACAAACTTCAGTCTCGTTGCTTTACAGCTCTGCATCCGGCCTGAGAAAGAGTGCGTAGTACGGGATCACTAGCTCAAGAACATGAGTGAGAGACATTAATCCTGCTTCTTGTCACTCTTATGAGGTCATCTTTTCAAGTGCTACATATTTATTCTTAAATTTGATTAGTCCAGTGAATTGTCAGTTTGAGCTACACTCCACGCTGAGCTGTTTTTCTACCTGGTCCGGACATCTAGCTTGCAGCGGTTGATGATACAAGAGAGCTCAAACAGAATGGGAAACCAGCCGCGAACCCACACCCGATCACCGGGGGCAACATTCATGTCATCACTGGTGTATTCCCTCAGGGCCTGGACAGGGACACATGAAGTGTAATACCACATTGTTATTTTTTAAGAAACTATATAGTGCTGTTTGCAAATGATAGACACAAGCCATTAACCATTTATCTTGTTACACAATTGTCATTTCATTGAACCGGTGTAGTAACATTTCAGCTGTTCCGACCTGTGGCCTTTCTGAGACGTATTTAGCGCAGTGTCGGATGAGTCTGATGGCCTCCATGCTGGTGTCAGGAAAAGCTGCGTTGCACACAAACTCAGACAGGCACTTCACTGCATCTTGGAACGAATCAATAGCAGCTGCAAAGTGCTGCTGGAAGGTGTTCACTGAGGAAAGAGGGATGAAGAGAAGGAAAGAAAATAAGAAAACAAGAATGATTGGTTGGATAAATCTTCCCTGCCATTAATTCTCACACTCACACTAAAAATCCATCTCGCTGTCAGCTAAACACTTGTCTCTGTCATTTGTTTCTTTTAATCACCGGAGCCAAAATGGCTACCCTGAGGAAAGAGCTGCAGTCATACTCACTGACAATGTGGCCAGTGGTCTGGAAGGCAAGCTCCACTATGGTCTCATCGTGGTCGGAGGCTGCCTGGTGAAACACTGAGAAGATGTTCTTCCAACCTGAACGGATGTTGGCCGCCTGGGAGTTCACCATCTGAGCCACACACCTGATCACCATGTCTCTTATTGTGGGGGACCTGGGGAGGAATGGGGGGGTGTTAATATGGTGCAATGCTGTGAAAAACACTCTCTCTTTACATCTTCTGTAGCAGGGTACCACCCAGAATTTTACAAGTTAAATTTAAGACCTTTTTAATAACACCTAGGACTGTATGCACACTTCAAAGCCATATAATGGAAAATAAGTGTGGAGTTTAAGACTGAGAGAAAAACAATTTACAAAGTAATGTTACCTAATTTAACAAATCATTTTTATGAGGTGTTTTTTGTAAATATCTGTCACATTTCAAGCTTTAATTCTATGAACCAAAAACTATAAAATAAATAAAATTAAAACCTTACCCACACAACATATGTATTTATATTACAGTATTTATTTTTGTCCTACAAAAGTACAAAAAAGTAAGACCTTAGTAAACAAAAAAATCTAATACTTTTAAGGCTTTATTTTTTAGAAAATTAAGACCCCGTGGGTACACTGTGTATACAACCCATTTGTGCTCCACTATTCCTAACCATTCTTACTCCTATTACCCTGTAGAGATTTTCTAGGCCACTTTTAGAAAGTACAGTCTCCCATCCCCATCTGGCCATATTACAATACATTACCTGTTCTTCTTCATGATGTGCTCAAAAGGCCTGAGGAAGTCTTTCTGGAAGCGGAAGTTGGCCAGCTCCCCTTTCTCCAAGAACTTCATGGAAAGCTGCCTCAGTGAGTCCACAGCGAAGATGGCTACATCCTCATTGGGGTTACAGCCCACCTGGGAAAAGACAGCCAGGAGCAGAGCTCAGCAATGCAGTGAATTTAGTTCACTTAAATAGATGAGTTGTTTCTTTCCAAGACAGTTTGGTCCATATGTGTACTGTATACTCTATACTCTAATTTAATTGAACTTAACATGTATTGATTTTATTTGGGCCACATGGGGGCAGCGCAGCAGGCTGTAAACACAACACTGGCATATATACTGTATATAGTTGATACAGAGCAACATAAGTATTCATCTAGAGATGCGTTTCAGGCCACTTAGTGAATTATTACAATAATTATTTGACTTATTTTCACCGACTGCACAAAATAATTATATAGAGATAGATCTAAAATTGTTTTATTGATGCACTATTTCTGCTATGTTTGTATCTTCAATTTGATCAACTATGCATCTGTATTTTCAGTGACATGATAAATGAAAAGCTCAGTAAAGGACAGTGCAATCCTTTCTTTTAGTGGAATGGGGTAGACTTGATATTTTGTACATTCTTAAGACAAAACATGCCCCACCTTAGTAGATTAAAATAAATGACCAAATATATATATATATATATATATATATATATATATATATATATATATATATTATTATATATATATATATATATATATATATATATATATATATAGGACAAAACTAATAGCACATAGCAGCAGGGAGTCCCACCAAAAGATCATCACCCCACACTAAAGCACATGACACTGTAGCTCACACTTTATTTTCTACTTTTTGTTACTGACCTTGTTGAAATGGTCTCCTATGACCTGCCAAATTCGAGACCACTGCAGCCTGATGCGGTTCATGTTATAGTAGGAGATTTCCACAATCTTTTGCAAGCTGAACATCCTCGCCTGGTGCGCTGAGGCCAGCTCATCCATGGACACCGCACACAGCCACCGCACAAAGTCCACTGGATACCATTAAACAGCAACACACGATAAATAACTTCTCTTTCTTTGTAACATACATAAACAGAGATATTGTAGGCCACACTCACCAATTGCATTTCCATCTAGCCTGGTTGAACCAGTGAAGATCCTGCAAATATAAAAGCAGCGTTAGTACCTGTAGGGAAAAGACACCTTCATTCATCATAAAGGGCCGTATATAGAGTAGATAATGCTAATATTGTTATTATTAATGTCCTGTATTAGAGTACTTTTAGGGGCATTTTGTCTTACCGGTCCACAGCTACCACCACACTCTGAGAGCTGGTCTCTCCTACTGACTCCTGGATGTGAGCCATCTGTCTCTTGTCTTGACTTCCCACCAGGTTACCTTCACCATTAAACACATTAAACATGAGCTAATGTATACAGTCAGGCATCACGACTTTTAATAGCAAAGTGAATAAGGTATTAATGTAGCATGCTTGTGTGCTGTTATATCTAATTAAGATATTCACAAAGAAAACATTGTTTTTACATTAAACAAAAGCTGCTTTGAGTTAATATGTGATATTTAGTGGCTTGAAAAAGTAAACACCAGCTATACCTCATAGGACACTGGAATCTGTGCAATTTCATTTCATACAGTGCAATATTTAATACAGTACACCTTTCCATCTGTGCCATATTATTTACTTAATATTAGTACTTAATCATTTCATTCCTCACTGTGCAATATTATTTATTGAGTGTTAACACTTACCTATGCTTATTCAAGCTGATTTATATATGTATACTTGACAGTCACTACACTTTATATCTTTGACTTATATTTGATATTTTATACTGTTATATTCTTATATTTTTTGTGTCAACACTGCAAAGGGATTGCTTTAATCTCGTTGCACAAGTACCGTGTACTTGTGTATAATGACAATAAAGGCATTCTATTCTATTCTATTACTGTAGAAGCACAACAGTAACTTGTAGTTTTGATAAGAATCCTCAACATAGAGAAAACTCAGGAGACAAACAAAAGAGTCAGGAGTTAAATTGTGAATAGAAGATATGGTCTGTGTGTGTGTCTCTTACCCAGGCCCAGGGGCATAAACTCCTCTGTGCCAGAGGGTAAGCCTTTGATGCCAGCCTCCTTGTCCCGGACCACCCCTGAGATGTAGCGCGTCTTTACCCCTGTGCCAATCAACTGGGCGAGCTCCAGCTGACTGATGCACCTCAAGATCTACAACACAAATAATGTCTATGGGTTGTATATTTTATTCATTTTAGAATAGATTTGATGAGCTATGAACAATTTTGATCCAGTTTATGTGAAAAAAATACATCCTTAACAAAATCATAAATTAGTGATCATAAATTAGTACTTTTATTATTCATCTCTAAAAGGTTGAGGCATTTTCCTTGGGATGCAAGAATACAATTTACCAGGGCCCCTATTTATCAAGCATCTCACAAGCTATCTTTTGCGATGAAAATGGACTAACAGTGATATTGGCACTTCAAAATAGTCCGTTTTTTGATTCAAAATGCAAGAAATGCAACTTCTTTTTATGTTTGTCTCATGTTAATAGGCAAATATAAGTGACTAAGCTATCTAGGTTACATATGAAAAACTATGCCCCAAAATAAATCTCATAATCATATTTACCAATCCACTGGCAAAAGGCTTTAAGTAAATACTGGCAAGATCAAATTAAAACTGAACATCCATGAAGGGAGTATATATTGCAGTGCTGTTGTATTAGACTGCATTAGTTTGTTCTAGGTGTATCTAACAAATTTGCAGCTGAGTGTATGTGCAAGTTATCTGATAACTAGTTATATATGTTTTCCTTGTGCTGCTACTGCTCATAGGTAGTCACCTCATGCCAGGAGTTGCCCAGGTAGTTTCCGTCTGTGTGGGCCACAGTGATCAGGGTCTTGATGGTGTCAATGTTCTTCTGCTTCATCTCTGTGATGCTGGAACTGGCTGTCAGCAGGGTGAATCTGGCCAAGGCTTGGACGTATGCGTCTCGCTCCAACTAGAGACAGGAGGGCCAGTCACTACACAGTCACAGTTTCATGCCGTTTTAAACACTGAGAACACTGAGCCAATATCATGTTCATGTGACATAATAGTGTAATATAAATATCAGGCTCAATGTGTGTGTAAAAGACCAGTAGACCTGCATGCTGAAGATGCAGGCGATCCTGATGGCACATCGAATTCCCTCCAGACACAGTGAAGCTACCTCTGGGTCGTCACAGTCCTGCAGTCCTACGCTGAACGCTGCCAGCAAGGGGGTCCAGGCCAGCTACAACATACACAAATTATCGGCATGTGAACATTTCTAAAAGGTAGACAAATCACTATATTGGTTTTACAGTTTGCCTCTCTGGTTATAATACACATTCCCCTGTTCAAAGATCTGGATCAATCTAATCAGGAATGTAAAGGAAGTGAACCAAGTAAAAAGTAGCACCTTGAACATGGGCCTGACATGCTCCAGGTGTGTAGCGCTGAAGAAGGGAGCCTGAGCGTGGCTGACAGCCTCCATCAGAGCTTTAGCTGTCTTCGCCATCTGCTCCATCTCCATGTTGTACAGCAGGCGCCGCTGCTTCTCACTGGGTACACCTGCAGGGAGGAGGACATAAAGGTTTCTGATGTTTTTCAGCAAACAGTGAATAGTGTCAGGGAGATCCTGAGCCAAGAGGACACAGATGTGATACATCACCAGTCGGTTGGCTTTCTTTTTTTTCTTCTTTTTTTTTTTCTTTTTTCAAACCAGCCAGTGTGGGACAGAAGCAAACTTCAGAGAAAACTTTTATTTCAGAGAGTAATGCTGACAGAATGAATGGAGACAAGTACTCACTCTGCTTGGTGGACTTTGGGGTGATTGAGTACTCTTTGCTCTCCTTCATGGCAATCTTCTTGCCTGCGATCTCATCATAAATGGAAGATAGATACTCTTCAGGAAGGTCCTTACTGTCGTTAATACCGCGATTCATCTTGATGTACTGCTCCTTTGTCATCTTGTTCTTCACCTACATGAATGAAGAAGATCGAGAAAGGCAGTTGGAGTGATTGATTAAAAAGGGAGCAAATTGGGAGTGTAGGAATGGGACACAGTGGAAAACATTTCCTGCTGAGCTATTCAAGCATTGCCTATTTAAAAAAAAATAAGATCGCATCACAAATAAGATGCCTAATGTCTTGCCATACTCAGGTGTTAGCTCTTATCATTGTTTGGTCTTTATGCACTGGGGGATATTTACTAGGCCTGCTGCAAATTACTGCCAGGGTGAAAAAAACACTTCAATATTATGCAGGGTAATTACTAAACTGCAGACATTAATGAATCCAGCCACAGTTCACCCGATTTGCTAATTTGATGCACACTGCACATGTCTGGGAAGCAGTGGAGCAAAAATAAAAATGTAATTGGGGGGAGTGTTTAAGTTTTAACTCTTTTGACTATATTATTTCTGAAATAAAGATAACAAGCCAATTTTTCTTTTAGATTACAGGCTGTCTTATCACACTGGTCTGGATCAGTTATGAAAGCAGATGAAGCTGAAAGCAAAAAGCTACTGAGGGAAACAGGCAGGTACAATAGTGTGGAGGAAAAACAGACTGTTGCTGCTGCTCTTTTGTCTTGCTGGGGTGTGGTGATGTATGTAAGTATGCATGCATATTTTAATTTACTGAAAGAAAATTCCTAACTGCTGTCAAAGTGTTTTCATTGTCTCATCGTGTGTGTGTTTCTCTCTCTCTCACTTCCCCTCATGGCTATAGTCTCTGTGTGTGTCTCACAGTGTGCCATATTTTACTACTGCTTTTCCCAGACTTTCCCAGAAAGACAAGATACACTTGCATCCTGGATGATGCCATGGCCTACATACAGAGATCAAGGTGATGAGAGTAACAGGACATAAAACAGTCCACAGTTCTAACCTGAGGACTGTGCAGGTCTGTGGTGAGCATAATGATGGAGTATGCCAGCACGTAGGCAGTATCTGCACTGGCAAACAGAGTCTGGCTGCAAAAGAGAACACATCAAGGCAACGGTTAGTAATTTGTTTTCTTTTTAATCAAACGTGAACGTCTGCGACTAAAAATAAAAAAAGACTGTGGTCTTTTGAGGATGATTTATGGTTTTGCGTTGGCTCTATGCAGGGCTTTGGCCGTAAACTACGTAAGTGGCCCAAAGTTTATACTTGTACGTTGGTGTGTGCATGAATCTCTAAGCAAATAGCAAGGCCGGCTTGTGCGTGCATGGGGAGTGTGTAGTTGAGTGCGTGAGAGAGTGACGGGGATTAGCTTCGGAGCGAGGACACTAGAGAGGCATAGCGGGAGAAACAAAGTGTCTCATTTGCGCTTCCTGACCACAGTGGGAAATTTGAAGCAGGAAAAGTTAACCCTCTCCTTGATTACATGTTGTTTATGGAGAAGGAGAACCGGAGAAAGGTCGGTATTTCCACGTATCTAGATACGTAACCACATTGTCAATTTAACGCAGAACCATAAATCATCCTATATTTTTCAAAAGGAAATCTAAAGTGGGTCTTACCCCTGGTTGCACTCCAAGTATCGAGCAGCAAACTTCTCCATCAGCCTGTCAATCTTCTGGGCCTCACCAGGCAGCCTGAAGCCTTCCAGGAACGCTCGGAGTGCTGAGACAAAGTCCCGTCCACAAAAGTCCAACTGGTCCACATAACAGTACATCACTTCTTTATTGAACTTGATGTTCTCGCCCACGAACTCTCCCACCTGGGTCTGTGGGTGCAGAAATAAAGCAGTTGGTAGGATTGCTTCCGTGAATAAACAGTTTTGTTTTTTGAGAACACACAAAGCTCTGTATATTTTAAGTTTGGGCAATCCCTCACAGTGTCCAGTCGGTCCTCCTGGTGTAGGAACTGGGCGATGTCCTCAGCTGTGGAACCCAGCATGCCCTGGTCCTGCAGGTACTGAATACCTCGCTTCGGCTTCTTGTTAAAACTGGGAAGAGAAAATAGGAAAACCTCAGTGCTCATCTATCCGAAACAACAACAAAAAGAATTAAGTATAAAGGAGAAATTATTCCAATATTGGACTGTTCCATTGATAAAGGCTAATCCTAAGTGACCCTAACCAGGTTGAGAAAAAGGTTCTCACAGTTCAATGCCGTGCTCGATGATGTCCTTCTGCTGTTTGATAACCTCGTACTGCTCCGGATGGTCAGCCTGGGAAACCGCAGCGATGGAGGAGACGGTGGAGTCTAGCGAACTGATGCTGTCTCGACGTCCTGCCAGTGGATCTGGGAGCTTCAGCTCTCCTCCATCACTATCAGATGGATGCTCCTGGCCTTCAAATAATAATGATATGTTTAGACTTCCCCCACTCTCCTGTAGATTCTTCACATATTTACTGTACACTACACACTTACCAAGGTTGGCTTGAAGGTTTGGATTGACATACATGTCTTTGCTCCACTCCACCATACATTTGAGGACGGACACCAGACACTCCAAACCCTTCTTACGTAGGCTCAGTTCCTGTGAATTAATATAGAACCACCCTGTTCATTTAAACAGTCACACACATTCACATACGGCATGTTACACACAAAACATGACGTATGAAACTATGGCCAAAAGAGTCCTTCCTCCCCTTTTGTAACATTACAACTAGGTGCTTGTAGTTTTTTGTTTTTTAGTTTAGTACAATTACAATGTAATAACTTGGATTTCATTTATAAATATGAAAACATTGAGAAGTCATTGTCTGTCATTGACCAGAAAGATAACCTATTTTTATTTTTTAAACTTGTGCTCCTACGTTGATCTTTACAATATGCAACACTGAATCCCTGAGTGCACGTGTACCTGCAGAGGAGTCATCCCAAGCTCCTGACCACTCCTGCCCTGAGCAATCTTAGACAAGTCGTTGACAAGGCGCTCAAAGATGTTGGCTGCATTCAAGTCACAGTCATAGTTCACGTAGATGTCAACCACACACTGAGCATCTGGGGGGGGGAAGGTATAACAAAAATGTTTTAAAAATTGTATTCAATAAAATGAAGACTCAACAATGCACTGTACAAGTGATGACTTGACTTGCAGCACTTCTCATATCCATGCCAAGGGTTTTCCTGCATAGACAGTTGATGAGGAGATTATTTTCTTGTCAGATTAGTCTATGGAAAAGATCTTAAGCTCTTCAAAAAGAATCTACATACAACCACAGTTGTCTCCCTCCTCATATTTACAACTTTCTTTCATGCAAACTGCATGGATGAATAAATGAACCAATGTCTTGGTCTTCTATGCTTGGGCAGTGTCAGACATTATAAAACAATGTTTTTAGATTGGCAAGGAGGGAAGAGGTGATCTTCTTGTGTACTCAGAAAACTAAAATTGTTCTGTGATGAAGCTTGTAAGAAAACAAAAAACATTCTCCTTCCATCACATCAGTTGCCAAATATGGCACAAGCATTTAGCTCTTTCCATTTGTCATGTCAATAAAGCTGTAAGTAACATTAACATAAGTCCCCCATGTCTAAATGCTAAAAGCCGTCACTTTAACAGCTAGATGTAATGTACTTCAAGTCTGTTAGGGTTTTTAGTTTGACTGTGTATGTCGAATTCTTCAGTTATAAGTTGAGAAAAGCTTGTGTCAGTGGATTTGTACCTGCACAGATGCGTGTTAGTGTCTGGATAACCATCCACTTGTGCTCAAACGAGCTGGTCGACGTCTCCAGGATGGTCAGAAAGATCTCCCGGAAAAACACCTGAGACAAGGTGGACGACGGGAGATAGAAGTCAGGAGATTAAGTGACTCTTTAATCAAACAAGCAGCAACAGGTAACATTTTCCTCTTCCGCCGTAGCTACGCCAGACAAATAACAAAGACGAGACTCTGCGTCTGTACCTCAATCTGCATCTTCAGGTGGACCTTGAAGTGGGAGAGCAAGGTGAGGAAGATAGCGAGAGAGAGCTCAAAGACCTCAGGCACAGAGGAGACACCATTTTTGGACAGCGCCACGCACAGATACTGTTTGATGGCGTTGACAAACATCTCGTGTGTGCGGAACACCGGCCCGGCGCCCTGCAGCACAGACAGCAGCAGCTGCAGGGAGACAATCTTGGACCGCAACTCATGGGACCTGCAGAGGAGAGGAATTGTATGGGCATCAGTTACACTTTATGCCTTAAGTGTATATATAAAAAAAGGAAATAGACAAAGACACTAAAGCAGCATATTGATGTGCCTTCCATCATCATTCTATTAATTTAATGTAGACCAGTCTGACTTCTGTGTGAGCTTCCTCCAGGCTCAGTTTACTCTGCCCTATTAACACAGACTGGCTCATGGTCTAGTGTTACAGTAACTAGAGATGACAGGGCCACACAAGAATGGAAAAGGGCAAGTTAACCTGTGGCTACTGAGATGAAGAGCTGTACGTAAGCAGAAGGCATTTATATTCATTTTGGCAAAGTGCTGCCATAAGATGGACCAAAAGTGGGTCAAGGAAGGTTGTCAGAGTACAACGTTGATGATTTAAGACACTTGTTGCGTGCTTCCATAGAAGTTATCATCATATGAAAAGATTCTAGTTCTTCTAAAAAAACATCTTAATGTTATGTAAAAAAGAAACAAGGCCAACTGAGATGAGACTTAAGAGGTGTGGCTATGGTACGTTATCATTCATTTAGAAGTGAAGTCATAGGAAACAACACTGACTTTGGGTCTGGAGGTCCTTCAGCCAGAGGCTTCATGGAGAGTTTGCAAAGAGAGCGGAACACTAGAAAGGCATCTTTCTGCAGGATGTGGGAGAATCGAGCAGCACCGTGGGGTCCCTGCAGGGCCTCAGCATCCTGAGACAGAGGAAGAAAGTCAGTCTTAACTTTTTATGCAAGCAACATGTCTGCATTATTAGGGGTGTTAAAATTAATCATTGCATTGATGCATCGCAATTCGGACATGGATGATGCAACAATGCAGTGACAGACCATAATCGATTATTGCCTACTGATGTTACTTGTTGATTCTCCGGTCGCGTTTTCTTTTTGGCTGCTATGTTCGGACACCACTACATTCAGGAAGTGTCTTTTTTTAAGAGTAGATACAATAAAAAGGGGAGTTCTTATCTGACTGCTTGAATGTGCTTTAATGTGTAGCAATATATAATATTGAGGAGGTGACGCATCGTGACATTGAATTGATTCAAATCGTAAGACCAGTGAAGATTCACACCCCTAGTCTTTGTGAAAAAAGAAAAGCAACAGCTCTGATTTGTCAAGCCCTAAACAGTTTTGGTGGAGGGACAATTCCATATGGATTATTTGTGGCTGGGCTCTAGATGTGTCCAGAGGCCCTGAGGTGTGAGTCAATAACCTTATCAACAGGATAACTTCTGCTCATCACATTCTGGTAGCAGCAGTGCATTTTGCTGCTTACTAGTTTTCTATTACATTACTGAACTCTTCTCTCTTCAACTTGCTTTGGCTGTGCACAGGTGGGACTGACGAGAGCAACTAAACAGTGCGGATGTTTTGTAAAACCGATAAAAAACAAAGAAGTAGAACATTTCTACACAAGGGAAGTAAGCTTTCTGAACCATGTCTGGCTATAGGTGGGGCTGCCTGTATACTTGCACATACTCTACATGTGCACACGCTTACAAGGGTTTACAACAAACAAGAATAAAATACTCAAACTTAAATCAGATTCCCTTACCTGTAAGATCATACCAGCACTTAAGGATAAACAATCTAACTGGTATAATCAGTCATTACTTTGATAATGCTAATTATTTTTGCTCCTGTTCAATAGCTTCATACACTTTAAGCTGAGATGAATGCAAGAAACTTTAAGCCAGGTCACCGAGGTAGAAATGCAATGCACAAGTTTAAACATCAAATTTAAGATTTGGCATATCTAAACCACAAAAGAATAATGATCTACAAGCAACTAGTTTCTGTCCACACTGTGCTTCCTCTCAGCAACCTACTGATTAATAACCAGTGGTATTAACACCTCTCACCAGCATATCTGTGGAGGAAACAGAAGAGCGGTCCTCAATGATGCCGTTCATATGCTGACCCTCTGTTCTGACTCCGGGGGGAGCAACCTCTGTCTGCTCATCAACAGGGTGGGCTGGGTGCTCATCTACTGGAGGGGAGGCCAGATGGGATATTTTCAGGTCATGACCATTAAAGAAAAACACTTGCCAACAAGTGTTGAGAGGATAACAAAGAGAAAAACAGCATAGACAAGTAAGTTGGGACCTGTTCCGCTGTGTATCTGTGTTGGCTGTTGCGCTCCCTCCTCTCCTGCAGTTTCTGCAGACTCTGCTGGATTTGGACTGCTCTCTGGTTTGTCCCCTTCCTCCGCTGGCTCAGCTGCTGTAGGAGGTGTTGCTACATCTTCATCTTCAAAAGCTGAATCTGATGTAAACAAATGAATCATGAAAATAAGAGTTAGTAAAAGAGTTGGAGGAGAAACTAATGGGAACATTTTTTAATCCTCAAATGGAACTTAAATTTTAAACTGAAAACTGGGAACGCAAGTTGACACATACCTCTGGAGGGTGTGATCTGTTCTGCTCCTCCATTACTCGGAGCGTTGACGCCCTCAGGTTCTCCATTGAATGATGGTGTGTCTGGCGCCTGGTCCTGGTCCAGGTCGGGGGCTGACGGTGGGGGTGTGGAGCTGGTGGGGTTGGTGGTAGTGAGGTCTGGAGAACTGGCCGCCGGGGACAGGGAGTGCTGGAACTCCGGAGTAGGTGTCCGGTCAGATCGGGAGGAGCCGGACCTCCGATTACCAGGGACTGGGGACGGGTTCTGCTGGGGCAGACGAAGCCGGTCTTTCTCCTGCTCCTGAGCCTCCAGAGCCTGTGGAGGCAGTGGAAGTAGAAGAGGAGCCATGTAGAGGAACTGTTATACACAATGGAATTTGGAAAAATTGGATTAAAATAAACTGTCAATTAATTATTAAACATATTATTGCTAAACGCGACTAGCTGATTCACAGCCTGCAATTCCACAATATTTCAATTTGAACCACCACAGGCTGTGACCACTGACCGCAGCAGAGTGGCAGCTATGGTTGTAGGATTGGATGCAGGACTGGTGCGCTGAAACAAAACTTATCTAGATACCAGGTGAGAGTTTTGCAGTCACGTCAACCTAATGGTTAATGCATTTTATGTTTAGACTTCTATCAATTAGTTGGTCGTTTGGCCACTGTAGGTTGAAATGTGATCGTGCATTGATGTTAACATTAGTCATCAGACATGCACTGAGGGTCATGAAAGCTCCTCGGCCACAGGTCTCTGTAGCTAATGTTAAGATAATTAGCGTAAGCTAATTATTGAAAGTGGTTACTGCGACTGAGACAAGTTGGGGCTGTAGCTGTGATTAGGTGGACAGGGCTATATAGCTACGCTGTAATTAAGGCCATGGTTGTAGTGTAGGCTGGGGCTGTTTGATTAGGACGGCTTTGACACATGCGTTTGAGTGAGTACTGGTCACACAGATAGAAGCATCAAACCCTGGCAGGAGTGCCTGGCTTCACGGCACTTAACTGTCAAACGTTACTATCTCAGATGCTGTAAGGAGTATCCAGACAGTTCTAAATCCAATCCACAGCAGTAGTCTAAGCCTGGCCTTCCTCTTTATGTTGTTGCCTTTGTGCAGCCCAAAACTCTCTGTATTTGTTTTTTATTTATTAAGTATTGCATAACAGAAAATGAAATATCTTTCTTTTCTCACTTTAATCAAACATTCTAATGTGCTGATATGTTTGGCCTTTTTTGGACATCGGTTGTATGGATAGAGTAACGATGTTTAATGCACTAACAGCCTGGTTTTCCATGCGTGTGAAGATAACGTTAAGCATCTGCGTGAGGGTGGCCTTAGCGGTGGTCTGGTTGATGAGGTTGCGGCTGGCCAGGTAGATGTTGTAGCAGGTTCTGACGGTAAGAAGCACCGTGCCCTCGTGGATCTCTATGTGCGGGGAGGTCACCGCCGTCAGCAGGGCCTGCACGGAGAGAAAAGGTGGTCAAGTCAAGACAGGAAGTCAAGTCAAGACAGGATGTCTTGTTTAGAAGATGCTGCAGCTGCTGAATCACCACTCCACTTCCCCACTGATGTGGCACGTTAAAACCGCAGAAGTATACTTTTCTCATTCTCTGCTACTCCATGTCTGGTATAGAGTTCAATTTTCCATTTATAGATAAATTATTAGAATAATAAAAAAATAAAAACATAATTTTGTGTTTAAGTTTGTATTTTTCAGTCTTAATTAACTGCACTGACATTCCGGTGTCATTCAGCAGTGAATGTAAAACAAACAGATGTTAATAATCTGCTATAAATCTTATATCAACAGTAACAAAACGGTGGGAGTCTTAAAGCAGGAGAGACTTTGCCCTTTCCAAACAACCAGGATCTGTAATTCATTTAGAGGAAACTTCAGTACGCCACGGTTATGAATCATATCTACTGTGCAAACACAAAGGCAGGTTGTCAAACCAAAGAAGTGACCAGTAAATGGGAATAAAAGGTCTGAGAAAGATGATGAACGTGTGCAATGATTAGGATGTGTTACAAGGCTTCACTATAAACTAAATAGGATATTAAGTCAATCCTCTCTCACAAATTCAAAATGTGACAATACAGAATATTGGACATTTTAAACATTTTCTAGAGTGTGAAACCTGTTCAGAAAGGAAAGCAAGAATGAATTTCACCTGTTCTTTACATTCATTAAAAGTTACAATCTCGAAGGTCTCTGTTCTGTTGTCTGTGGTGGCACGATAAGCCGTAATTGCAAGTGTGATCTCATTTTCTCTTGTTTTCTGAAGTTTCATTTTGTGTAGTCAACGCTCTTTTCTGCGTTTGTTTGACTGTAGTGACCGTTTACTCACAGCGCTGGCAGAGACCAGAAAACATAGTACACACACACACACACACACACACACACACACACACACACACACACACACACCCCACACCACCACACACACACACACACACACACACACACACACACACACACACACACACACGTTGAAGAGCGAGTCTGTTGAGTTAGCACCGCCTACCCTCTCTGGCAGACTAACCACTGCTGGGTGATGATAACATGTCACTAACTAAGCGCCAATTGTGATTTTCTCAGGAATGCACCCAGTTAGTATCACTGGGCCACAGGCTCAACCAACAATGTGTTTCCTCATTCGAAGATGTGACTAAATTCACATTCAGTTAAACGAAAATCTTCAAGATTATTCCTTTAAGGTGCAACAAATGAAGGATGTCAGTCTTAAAACCCTTCAAATCCATTTGTAGGAAAATGTGGTAACAAAAAATTAAGTAGTTGAATTTGTGTGATCATAGATATTGAGTAGTAAATTATGGGTATAACAACTTGATTAAGACGCACAAAAAGGCATAGCAAGGCATGCATATACAGTACTGTGCAAAAGTCTTAGGCAGGTATGAAAAAATGCTGTAAACAAAGAATGCTTTCAGAAATATAAATAATTATTGTTTCTTTTTTATCAATTTACAAAATGCAAAGTGAG
>NC_045739.1:21641304-21642655 GCF_008692095.1 Etheostoma spectabile | reverse complement strand
AAGAAAAATCTAAATCACATCAATATTTTGGTGTTGCTACCCTTTGCCTTTAATTCTTATACGCACACTTGCAAAAAGTGGTGCAACGTTGAGGATCGTAGACGCAGTACCAGAAGCCATACCTCCGACTTGTTTCCATGTCTGAGGAATGGCTTAGTTTACAGCATTTATTCACACCTGCCTAAGACTTTTGCACAGTACAGTATGTTGTTTTGTTTAAATATTCAATACTATACACACCGCTTCTTAACTCTTTTCCTAACAACAGATAGAACATGCAGAAAAAAGGTTTCCCCCACTGTTGTGAACCCTGTCAGAAAGCTACCTAAAGCATCTCAGCCCTGACTTATTCACCTGATTGGGTCTCAAACAAACAACTACTTTGACAGCTGGATGATCTAAAACGCTGCCAGACGTACAAAGAGGCTCTGGGTACCTTAATAATCTGTAGCTGGACTCCCTCGTCGGTCTGTGGGCCCTGGAAGCAGTTGCAGACAGTTTCCATCAGCCGGTCGATCAGCCTCTTGCCCGGGGTTCTGCTGTCCGGGGCATTGCCTGTGATGTGGCCGTACGCGATCAGCTTCTACCGTGGAGAAACAGCCCACAGTAGGGCAGCAGAGTGAGTGTGTGCACTTCTCTGAGTGGTTTGGGGGTCCTCGTGCTATTCAAGTCATTTTGTGGCGTGTGATGCACACAATTCACTGAACGCTTGTGCCCGTTTGTATTGAGGTGTGTGTGTGTGAGTTTAGGGTGTTTATTTCAGCGGTGTGTTTGTTTGGAGGAGAACATGTTTTAAAGGGGCACTAGGGGGATTTAGCATTGCACTTCTAGAAGGTTGGGGGATTACAAAAGACAACTTTGAAAAGGAATCTTAAAACATCAAAAGGTGCAAAAGAAGTGTCAAGTATTGGGTCATGTCTCAAAACACTGGCTCCTACATTTCCCATAATGCAGCTATAATATTACAATAAAAAAATATAATAAACTATATTTATACAGCACCTTTCTCAACAAACTAACAAGGTGCTTTACATGAGTAAATCACGACAACAAATACAAACTGGAACAATGAGAGACAAGTAGAATCAGCTAATTATAGGAAGAAAACGGAATCAAACACATCACGTTAATAAGACTTTAAAAAGGAATTTAAAATATAATAATACTGTTTGGGATTCTGAGTTCAAGGTGAACATTAGAAATCTTGTCCTGCAATCACCACAAGACGGGTAACACAATCCATAAATACCTGCTGTGAGAAAGTGAAAGAGTCAGAAAGCAGATGTTGAGTTGACATTTGTTTGTGTGTGTGTGTGTGTGTGTGTGTGTGTGTGTGTGTGTGTGTGTGTGT
>NC_045739.1:21638022-21641280 GCF_008692095.1 Etheostoma spectabile | reverse complement strand
GTGTGTGTGTGTGTGTGTGTGTGTGTGTGTGTGTGTGTGTGTGTGTGTACTGACCTGCAGACAGTCTAAAGAGGTGCTAACTATCCGGGGGGACTTGGACTGACAGGCCAACTCGAAGGGCAGCACATATTTGTCGGCCTCGATGTAGTTGGCTCTGGGTGGGACCACTGAACCATCCCTGCGGGGACGAGGAGAGCAAACAGTGTGTGTACTACAAACACATTGTAACCTGATGGTAAGTCCGGCAGATGATGTCAATGGGTAGATGCAAACGCTTGAGTGCACGTTTATATTTTACAGAGCATGTAAGCTTCCCCTTTAAACCTGAGACAACCATAATGGCATACTGTTAAAATAACAGCAGATTTATTACCTGAAGGCTGTTTGAAGCGCTGCTGATATACTCTAAAGTAGCAATAATAACAGCCACAAATCACCTTAGTCACAAATCACAGTGAGCGGCTGGGGTTTACAGCAGACTGCTTCAGGGTAAACCTTACCTTGACTTCTTGCATTGCGTCACCAGTAAAGGAAAAAAATAACTGCAGTGCATTCCTTCATTCATGCATGCATGCATTCATTCAGGGGAAAAGTGCATGACTATACTTACTTTTGTTTTTCAAGCTCTGCCTTGATTTCATCTATGGAGACAGACAGGAGATTAAATGTTATTGAAGTCTGAACTTTAACCCTTTCAGCTCACGTCAGTGTGACATGATCTGACTCTAGATCTGGGGGTTACTGGGCCAATCACAAACCTGACTGCAGTTGGATGGGTTTTGTTTCCGTGTCTTTTAATAACTGGTGGACAAGTGTTAGTTCTGGTCAAAGTATGCTATTGATATATTAGAGCAGGATTGAATTTTAGGCTTACCCTGTTAACCTTACCTTTTTAATGACTAAATCACCAGACCAGGTTTTCAGCTTTAATCAAGAATGAAAATCTAACATTCTGAGTTTTATTTTATTTTTCTAAATTTGTTCAGAATGTGTGGAAAATTCTGCGTCCACGGATTCTGTGTGACCCTGCTACTGACGGATGAACAGCCTCCTTCAGATCTGTGATCTTTCTCATTTTCCTTGCATCACCATTCCCATATGTTCTGCTATCTTTGCTTTTCTCCCTAAAATCAATTTCTTTATACTTTTTTTTAAGCCCAAATGATCTTATCCAAGGCAAGCTAAACGCTACTCAACGCAGTGTTGCAGCCTTGAACAGTGAGTAATGTTGTGCATTCAGCCAGATGTGACCAACCAAAATCGATTAGATTCACAACGATGTGGCAACAAATACTACTAAACTCAACCCTCACAAACTCAAAGGGTTACACAGAGGAAATAAGCTTGAGCAACATCTACCACAAATGTCACAATCAATCTTAGACTTCAAGTAACTACCAAGAATGGATGACAATGTTATCTCATGTCATAAAAAATGTGAACTCAGTTCCTATAAGTTAGCGCTGCATCTAAATATAGAAAGGTACTTATAATGCTCATTTTCTTTGGTCAACTCACCTGGCTCAGCTCAGGTGTTTTACTCAAAAGCAGCCATTAACTATTAACTCTCTTTCCACAGTAGGCCTATTTTGATCATGGAGGCTAAAGATGCAAAGGCCTGCAATCCACAATCCATAGAAGAGCATTGGGAAAGATGAGCTGTTTAGGAAGCTTGCATTGAGTTTACCCAAACACCAGACAGTGGTCAGTTTGACCATGCAACACACAAAACAGCCTACGTTGGTAGTGTGAGAAGTCGAAAAGGAGTGTAGTGTTCTTAATAGCATCATGAATAATGAGTGTCACTAGACAGGGACAGAGAACAAAGCAGGTCAAACACACCGACCTGTTTGCCCAACTCACATTTAGCCTACATTTGTTTGCAGTCAATCCTGTACGTTACTGTAAATTATAACTAAATGAAGCACAACTTCTTGTTTGCCAATTTCTCAATCACCTGCACTGAGACCTATCTGGTATCAATACCAGTTCACTGTATGAGAATCACACGTTTGTGAATCTTCTACACATACAAGATATTTTGCAATTGTCAGAATAAAAATGACAATTGGAAGTGGGTGCACACAAATGGGCCGGGCAGCTTTAGCTCAAATATTAACAGCAATATCACAATGTAGTGAGGTGGCCGGTGTGTGTGTGTAACACTATCCACGATGGTGTTGAATGGAAAAGCACGGGCGTCGGAGTATCCTGGAGTTAGGTAGCCTGTGTGTCTGGGTGCAGAGCAGGACCGGGCTGGGTGACAGTGCTACGTATAACACAGGGATTGGTCTGTTTAGCTAGCTAACCTAGCCCTAACTAGCTAAAGACAGCTATTTTTTCGCTTTCGTTTACGTTTACAGTGATGCTGGGGGTGTGAATGCGGGATGCTAGCATCGTATAGTTAAAGATAAGATGTAAAAATGATGCCTACACGCATGAGCTAACGCTACCCAGAAAACGTCAACGGCCAGTTGAAAAGACGATGTAGGCCATTCGGATGCTAACGCTAGCTAACTGGTTAGCTCTGCCCTGTCTCTCAAACAAGCCAGATACGACCCTTAATGTTTCAATGAAGCACCACATAAAACACGGAGTTCGGCAAAACAGTACACAAAACAAACCCACTTACCAAGCGCCACTTGACAGGCTTTGCGCAGCTGGCTGTTCTGGCTCCTTTTCACCTCCTTATCCGAGAGGATTTTCTCCAGAGCCCGAGACAGAAACATGCTCTTGGTTTTACTGTTTTCTGCCCTCGACTGCTGCTGCTGCTGCTGAAGCTGAAGCTGCTGTGGTGGCCGGTGTTGTTGTTGCTGCATCTCTCGGTCTTGTTACCTCTTCTCTCTCAGGCCGTCATTTCGGCCTGGCCCTGCGGGTACGCAGGTGACGGAAATCTAACGAAACACAGGCTAGTGTCACTCCAGTCAAGTCGCTTCCTCAGCTCAGCGCCGCCATGCTGCTTACACGTCAGGTCACGTGACTCTCAGCTGTCTGGGTTTTGACAACAGCACCCGGAGGAGCAGGTGACATCGCAGATAGTGTCAAATAGTCTCACAGTTAACTCAATCAGGTCTGCACATCATCTAAAGCCGACGTTGTTAAACGTGTCTGGCCAAAGTTACGCGAGTTGAGCTACCTCTGTAGCAAATAAAGCGCTCCCAATGAAAAGAGAGGCAGTCCCTGAAATGTCCTGCAGATGGCAGTAAAACACCACATATATAATAGATAGATAGATAGATAGATAGATAGATAGATAGA
>NC_045739.1:21634382-21638012 GCF_008692095.1 Etheostoma spectabile | reverse complement strand
GATAGATAGATAGATAGATAGATAGATAGATAGATAAAATAAATAAAATAATTTAAAATAGCTCAATAGACAATAAAAAGTGTAGCATACTCTATAAATATAAGATATGCAGTATATACAATATACAATATTAAAATACTACAATACACTATGAATATACTAAAATACAAACAGGGTAACCATACAACATACTATATGCATTAGACAAGTAATGAGATAGAATGGAAGTAAAATTATGTGCAATTTTCTCATGAGCATGGTTATTAAAGGAGCAAAACAGAGTGGTGTATGGTTAAGACAGAAACTATAGAGATGAGAGATTGGAAAGTTATCTGTTAAACAGAGGTAGGTGTTGTACAGATGTGCTGTGTCGTGCCTTGTGCTACCGAAGAGCAGGTTCAGTAAAATAACCTAACTGTCTCTATGCATTGACAGACAACAAACAATGAAGATTGCTACATATTAGTTTATTTTATCCAGCTCCTCCGATCAGCAATTATACATGTACATCTATTTATCCATACGCATCCAGTTGAATCTTAAAACATTTTCATTAAGTGTGATAAAAATGGACATCATATATAGCATTGATATGAAAATACTGACAATCTTCATTACAAATCTATACCGTAGGATTCATCTGGCAAGCAAAAATCATTGCCTGATCACTTTAAAAAAAATGAATGTGACCCACAAAGCAAAACAAGTAGCCTGTTTTGAGGTTGTGCTAATACAACTGTTTCTCTTCCACAAAATATTATTGATAATTCACAGTTTGGGAAAATAATAATAGTGTCACGTCTTGCGCAGATTCTCCTGTTGCTTTAGCCAGAACAGTGAAAATCACCTAGTGAAATCATCTCCTATTGGGCAATAACATGAGATTTATGACCAAAACAACAATCACAAATCAACAAGAACATTCACTTATAAAAAATAAAGTCATACAATTTGTACAAAGAAAGAAAAAAAAAAATGCAGATGCATGATTAGAGAATAAATAACGGTGGTTACAATCCCAGTGTCCTGTGGTAAAGTTAGAAATTAAGAAAATAAATTAACATTGATTTCTAAAAGTTCAGAGTACCATTCATTACTGTTTAATGAAAGAAGACACAATCCCATCAGTAGACAGTACCTTACGCATATAGCTTGAAACCCAACAGTGAATGTCCAGTCACAGATATTCACTGTCTCACATCAGATATTCAAGCTATAAACAGAACTATAAATGAACATTAGTGAAATAGCAATCTTTATGAATGTACTGTTTCATTACAAGTGCACATAGATTCAGATTACGCCAATAACCATTATTGAGGGGGTCTGTGTCAGTCTGTCTGTGTCTGTCCACCATGTTGTAGCGAATGAGATAAAAATCACTTGGAACAAGAGAGCAAATGCTTAAAATCAATAAGAGAAATAATAGACATCTGCTCTCACTTCAGGGAGTCAGTTAGCAGCAGCAACTGAGGTTAATGTGTGTGAGAGAATATATATATATATATATATATGGATTTGCTTCAAGAACAGGAACTAAAACCGTGCCAGAATGTTCTGTGGAGAGCGTTTGATGGCATGTGATCAGGTCTTTGCATTTCTGAGGGAGTTACGTTTAACAATCCAATCCAGTTTAAAGCTGCACTATGGAAAGGTGTTGGTGAATTCAGATTACAGTTTTTGCCGATTGCTTACACACTGAAATCTAAAGTATTACCACAATTATCAAAACCTTACACTCAGGGAGCAGAACGTCGGCCCAGATGTGCGCCAATAGAAACACTATGTCAGCCTCACGCTTTCTGCAAAACAATACACACAGTGATTTGCGAAACCCTAAACACACTTGTATACATTAGACACAGAAGTATATCATGATGTCACTTCCTTGCAATTCCAAAGCACTAACTGTCAATGACCCACCTATGAGCCTAACCCTAACCCAACCCCTAACCCCCAACCCTAACCCTAACCCCCTAACCCCCAACCCTAACCCCCCTAACCCTAACCCTAACCCCCTAACCCTCACACAGCGCCCATCCAGGCACTGCGTTCTATCCTACCCTAAAGTGAAAAGGAAAGAGGAAACAGAACGATGAAATAATACACAAATAAAACAAAAAAAACAACAACAGACTATGAAAAAAATAAAAAAAATTAGGGGTAGGAATTTAAAACCAAATTGAGAACAAAAAATAAATAGAAAATACCAATGAAGAAGAACTAACAATAAAAAATAAAAACGTGCAAGGAGCAGAATAAAAACACACAAATAAAAAACTCAAGCTAAAAAAAAACAGAAAAATAAAAAAAAACAAAAAAACATGAAAAAAAAGGTAAAATGAACACTAAAGAAGAAGAAAAGAAGCAATAGCGAAACAGACAAAGGAAGGCGAAAACAACACAAAAAAAAAAAAGGCGAACCCGCCTAACCTAACCCCCATAACCCTAACCCCCTAACCCTAAACCTCATCGAGAGAATCTTCTCTAACCGAACCCCTAACCCCCTAACCCTAACCCCTCAACCCTAACCCTAACCCCCTAACCCCCCAACCCTAACCCCCTGTTCTGCTAATTGTGTGTGTGGTTGTGCTAACTGTGTGTAGTGTTTTAAAAAAACGGTCCCTGTTTTCAAAATAGTGCTTAAGCAATCGAAAAAAACCTGTAAAGTCAAGAAAATTCTATTTATACAGCCCAAAATCACAAATTCCATCAAACAGCTTAGGAGTTTGTCCACCCTTAGTGCAACTTAAACTAAGAAACACAATTCATTTTTTGTATCTTTTAAATTCAGGCCTAATCTGTCAGTCAAGTTTTTCCTGAGAGGCAGTTCATTACAGCTTCATTAGAAACCTTTCAAGGAAAGCAAAGGTTTCGATGGAAAAGGCAAATACAGATCACAGCCAAGACATACTGTACATAAGACAGACTGCCTCACCTTTATTAAATACAGTACGTGAAGCAGTTTTAAACAAAGTGTACCTGTACGTGTGTTTGTTTAAATATGACTCAATCTGACCCGGGCTTATTTTGAGATACAGGCGGTTTCACTCTTGTTACAGTAAGTTCCACTCATTTCATTTACTCTCAATGTTGAGGTTGAATTTGCTCAGTGTTACAGTCCAGCTACTGATCAGCCATGTAGGCCCAACGTCAGTATTTAGTAGCATTCTGAATACAGTTGTGTTACATTCTCTCCTAGTGTGTCATTAATTGAATCCAGTGAGAATGAAGATACAAAAAGGAAGTGCTGCAGAAATACTGAAAAGAAGACTTCATATGTGAATGTCTCAGGACACATTCAAGTGAACTCAGCAGAAAACAAAGGGCAATATATTGTGCAGCACTGAGATGAGATATATTGAGACATGATCCAGAACGAATGGAGAGGGAGAAAACAGACAAACAAAAATACAAAAATCACATCTGCGTTGGTCATTTTTACACATGCAGCAGGGGAAATAGCCCTTGTCGTGGAAAGGAGAGGGAGTGCAATATGAAGGAAATATGAGAGGGAAATGAAGTCAATCCATGTCCCATTCCCAGTTAGGAGCCGTTTTCTGGATTGACTCACAACAGATGGAAACTGGTCATACAGTCACTTGTGAGGTACAAGTATTTAAAAAAAAA
>NC_045739.1:21624356-21634372 GCF_008692095.1 Etheostoma spectabile | reverse complement strand
TAATAATAAAACTGAAAATATATATTTTTTAAAAGAAGTAACTGAAATAAAATATATAAAACACAGGCCCGATGGTAAAGGGATTTTAAAAGAAACAAGTTGCTCCCAAGCATAATCAAAATCATCAACCTTTCATTATTGGTCAGTCATTAACTCAGCAGGTTAAAAAAAAGAAAAAACAGCTAACAACAGTGGTTAAAAGCATCTGAGCCAATACAAAGTACCCAGACTTGTTGTTTAGGTGGTTTGTCCTTGAATAAAAACAACAGTATTATTGCAGATCTCAGCACTTGGTTGATTGTTGTGGTAATGCGTTGTGTTGAAAGTACCACAACTGTTTATCAACTGCATGCTGCGGCCACCTGAGGGAAGGGAGGTGGTCATAGTGGAGTGCGGGGGGGTGGGGTGACAAGGCAAAAAAACAACCACAGATTGTCAACAAATGCTTGAGCTAAACACCTGCTTCAGTGTGTGTTTGTTATGGAGGGGGGGGGGGAGATTAACTTGTTCACAGGACTTCTACCTTCATCTACTTATGGGACTCATGATGGGGTGTCTCATGTCTGGCCTCTTGTGGAAGCTCAGCGTAACAACAGCTTCCCGGTTAAAAACAAGTGCATGTAGTGTTTTTACAAATGAAGTGAAGGCTAAGGGGGGGGGGCACCGCTATGGCACACAGCCGTGGTCATTGGCATGTACAGGAGAGACGTATGGAGTGCAGTGTTTGATGTGTAAATGCACAAACATTTACATGTCAGTGTCATGTTGCCATTCATTATGTACACGCTTCATTGTGCTTCTCATTATGATGATGCAGGATGTTCCCAAGTTTGATCAGCTGATCCACGACTCCCACAAGTGTGAGTAGAAGTGTTTGACCATCTGGTTTCCAGTGTTCAGTTTGTGAATCCCCAGCCTACAGAGTTATAACAGTGCCGTCCTCCTCCAGACTTCGCCTTTCAATGGCTCTGTCTAGGGACGGCGTGGTCGAAATGGCGTTGCTTAGGGACCCACTGCTGCCGCTGGCTGGCAGGGTTCCATTGCCGTTGATGGAGAGGGTGGAGGTGGAGGTGGCGCCAGTGCGCAGGTTGAGGTGTGGCTCGTAGCGAGGCAGCGAGGGCATGCTGTAGTTGGACGGGGCGCGTCTGATGGGCTCAGCCTCGCCGCCTGCCTCGATCACCAGGTCCTCGTCGTCCTCGTCGCTCTCCAGCTCCCCGACAGGGAAGTTCTGGATGATGTGCGACGGCATGGAGGCCGGGGCACCGCCCCCCCCGTGCGATGAGTAGCCATAGTAGCTGGCACCACTGTCCGACGAGCGTCCTGAGCTCCCAGACGCCGCGCCTCCTCCTCCGCTGCGAACGACATTGTTCCGCTGGTTTGCAGGCTTCACGGTGATGATGAGGTTATGACTGTTGGCGATCATCATGTCCGTCACCTGGTCCAAAGACTTCCCAGCCACCTCGATACCGTTCACCTCCAGCACCTCATCGTTGACTGCCAGCAGGCCGGTGCTCTCCGCCAGCCCGCCAGGCACCATGCGAGAGATGAATATCCCCGGAACCTTCTCCAGGCCCTGTGGAGTGACCCGTACGCTGGAGCCATCGCGGATGTAGAAGCCCAACGGCTTTTCCTGGCCGTGCTTGTACAGACGAACACGTCGGTGCGTCTCAGGGAGGATGTCCACATCGATGATGGAGGAGACGGGGCGGAAGTCCCTCGGAAGGCTAATGATCACTGGTGGTTTCTTCCTGTTGGGGTCAGGCCGCAGAAGAACGGCCGAAAGCACCGTGTTTTTCTTCCTGGTCAGCGAGTTGGTACCAAACGTGTAATCAGCTTCCTCTGCAGAATAAAAGTAGAGAGGAAGTAGAGAAAGAGAAGTACAGATGAGGAAGAGAGGGCAAAGATGTGACAAGGAGACAGAAAACAGGGAAACAGTGATAGTAAGAAAGGGAGGAGAGAAACAAAGAGGACATGCATTAACAAAAGTTGGTAATTTTCCATTAACATCTAACTGTTCTAATTTCACATCAAGACGTCATTCAGGCTGACACTCTGTTGCATCATGTAGTTTCAGGAGAACGCAATAGAGCAGCTCTCAGCCTGAGGCATCCCTGCAGGGTGTCTGTGTTAAACACACAAAAGACATTGAGTCCTAGAACTCCCCTCAGGTCATACTCATGCAAAATAAGATTTTTTTTGGACTGGCTAGATGTACGGCGACCAGAAAACTACAGTGAGTTGTTAAAACCTTCCTTTTTAGTCAACTCTGTGTACACAAACCATGTTCTCAATGTTTGAGTTCATGCATACAGCATGAACTGGTGATACTTTGAGCAAAGTTTCATGTTATGTCGAGCCTATTTGGTGTGTTTAAAAATAGTGATTTTGATGCTATCATAGTGCCCCTAGCTCTCCCATTCAAATGACCATTTGACCCAAAACAAAAATACGTTGAATCTTAAAAGTGGCGTTTCTGTCCTACTTATGCTTTTAAACGAAAGTTTGACTCAGGGACATTCTCAAAAGGACCCTAGGTTGTATTTTGACAAGTGTAACACTTTAAAGGTCCCATGACATGGTGCTCTTTTGATGCTTTTTATATATGCCTTAGTGGTCCCCTAATACTGTGTCTGCCCACCCTGATGCAGAATTACAGCCTCTAGAGCCAGTCCCATGATGAGCTTTCCTTAGTATGTGCCATTTCAGTCTGTAGCTTTTAAAGAGGAGAGAGGGGGGCAAGGTGGAGGCTGGGGGTGTGGCCTTGACCAACTGCCACTTTGCGCATTTGAAAGCCATGATGTCTCTCTCTCATGGGTGGGCCAAATTCTCTGGGCGGACAAAGCAGAGAAAAGGGAGGTAACCTTGCCCCTTATGACCTCATAAGGAGCAAGATTCCAGATCTTTAATTTTCTCAAAGACAGAGCAGGACATCCAGGGCTCAGTTTACACCTTTCACCAATTCTAGCCTATGGGGGACCATAGGCAGGCTGGGGGAACTCATATTAATGTTCCTCATTAAATGAAATTGTCATGCCAATTGGACATTTAACTATGCAGAGGCACAATAATGCTAACCATAACCCATAAGGTTTGGATCATTAATTTGAGCCTGCACCCTTCCCACTCGCTGACGGCTGACCCTTGGCCGGTGAACATAAACGTTTACAACATCCATCTCTTCCAAAGTGTAAACTGAACGGAGACTGAGCGTCTCCTCCATCGAGCTGAGCCCCACACCTGCAGCTTCCTCTCTGCTGGAGGTGCTGATTCAACTCCTTCCTTCTGCTCCATTCTCACAACTACATACAATGTTTGTTTCTTATTCTGTAACAGATGCAACTTTAAATGTTGCAAAGCACCATACTTGTGACAAAAGGACAATTACAGATTTTTAAAAATACTTAATGAGTACATTACACAAAAACTAATTTATTACAGTAACGAGAGTAAATGTAATGTGTTACTTACACCCCTGTTAACGGTTTCCCTGTTTTCTGTCTTCATGCTAAGCTTACCATCTCCTGGCTGTAGCTTCAAATATAACAGACAGATAAGGCAGTGGTATTGGTGGCCAGGTTGGCTCAGTGGTAGAGCAGGCGCACATATACTGAAAATATACATATACCCAAAAATATATATATATATATATTAAAAAAAAGATAGTGGTATTGGTCTACTCGTCTACCTCTCAGCGAGAAAGCGAATGTGTATGTTTTTCCCAAATGTCAAACTACTTCTTTGGTTGAGATGAGAGACGAGAATGGGTTTGATATAACAAAAAGGTCAGATTTGAACCAAGAATATGGTCCCACTTTAGCTGCATGTGTCACTGGGATGCCACAAAACCCTGCACTTTTTAATGTAAATTTTAAGGTGTGTGTACACTGTCAACCTGCTATAGACTTTAACCTATTGCTGAAATTAACACAACACCATGGGCTGGCCAGGTAAGATGGTGAAAAACTAGACCTTGGCTCCCTAATACTTAACCAGCGAAAGCTAAACATTAACATCCTTGTGACTTTCATACGATTTTTTGCCAGTTCCAAGCCTGCTACGTTGTATTTTTCTGGTGTTATTTTTAACATCTTTCTTCTAAATATGTCATCAACTTTTTCACCTTTTCCATATCTGTTTTTACAGCACTTTGTAATCTCTATTTGTAGATGAAAGTACTCTATAAATAAAGCTACTTAATACTTCTTCACTCCTGTCCCTTCCTCTGACTGCGAGTGTGTGTGTGTTTGTGTGTGTGTGTGTGTGTGTGTGTGTGTGTGTATGTGTGTGTAATCTGGGAAAATATCCATTCAGGTGGCTGATAAAGATTCTGGCTCTCAGGTTCTGACAGGTACGTACCCCACCACTCCCCTCTTCCTCATCCTTAAAACCAAAACAAAGGATCAATTGTCCCGAGAAAGAGCAGCAGTCTCCCGTTTCAGTTCCCATGAGGCACGAGTCTAGTGTATACACACACACACTTACTATATCTTTGCCAGCCATGACCTTATTGGCCAACTCCCCATGAGAAAAAATACACCAACAATAGCTTTATAAGAGTCAGTGAGGTCAACATACTGGAACACAAGTTGTATCATCCGAGCTCTGTTCCTACGCTTCGTTCTACATGCCTTACCCTTGCCATGCACATAAACACTGCCATAAAGAGGAGCGTTATGCAAAAAGGACGTACAGGTTGATGTTCCAAAGCACTTGCTCTCTTACACACACACACACACACACACACACGCAAACGCGTCGCCCTCCATGACAAACACAAGGGGTTGTACTTGCAGTGCAGTCACGCATGAGAGGAGGCGACGCTCCACATCTCATTTACCTCTTTCTAGACTTCTTTTCATCTAAACCATCACTCCATCTCCAGCATATGAAAGGTAAGACCTGACAATTGAGTTATATTTGAGCAAAGAGAATAGGACGGCCCCTCAGGGCCACTGACAGGCACTCACATGGCCGCACGCGCACACACACGCACACACACGCGCACACACGCGCACACACACACAGATGCTGTTCTGGCAGCAAATGGTATAAGCATGCAGCTATCTGACCACAGCATGTGTTAAGCCCACACACGTGGAAACAACATATGTAAGCACACAAAAGCAGGTATTCATTTACACACACACGCACACGCACACACACACACACACACACACACACACACACACACATGCATCTATACCATTTATCTCTGGTTCGTGATGATGCCTAAGCACTAATGAACAGCAGCATTGTGAGACCCAATACCCAGGAAAACCACAGCTACATTATAGCTCATTAGAGCACAGAAGCAAAGCTCTCTATCTCTTAGTCTAATTGGCTACAAAGGCCTACAGGCAAGCCAAAATAAACTGTAAACACACACTGTTCCTCATTTGTTAAAGTACAAATGACCTTATTTTGTTTCCACTTTTTTAGTTACACGCAGTACTCCAGAATAACACTAGGCCAATTGTCCCAGTGACACTAAAAATAACAGCTATGACAAACTGTAAAAAAAAATGTATGTAAGATAGACAACTAAATGGGCTGTAAACAGCTGATACCATAGCAACGAAAAGGTTCCTTTTGTGTGACTTTAATGGCGAGTGAGGGCAGCTGAGGCAAATGGATAGCATCAAGGAGGCACACACACTTCAATAGAGAAATGAAAAGACCAGGAATGTATTACACGATCACGATAGGATATATCATGATACTTATGTCACAATATATATTATTGCAATTTTAAACATATTACAATATTCTGCGATATATTGCAATTTATTGCTTTCCTCATTTACACTGATGATTGCCCCTGCTGACCTCACCAGATAAAGAAAAAAACTCGGTGGGCTGAAAAAGCAATTGATTTTTTATGCTTGAACCAAAAAAGTTAAATTCTTACGTTCAATTTATATAATAAGAGATTGATACTTGGCGTCTGTGTATCGATACAGTGTTGCCACGGAACATATCACGATACTATGCTGTGTCCATTTTTTCACCACCCCTAATGGGTATTCTATATGTGTTTGTCATCTCAGTTATTATGGCTGCTATATACGTGAGGAAAATAAAATAGTATTCACAAAAAATGTGGAATAATTCCAAAATCCTGCCTTACCGGACAAAGCGCTTTTACAATTTGCTTCTCATTCACCCATTGATTCATGGGAGGGCAACTCGGCGTTTTGTCTTGCTTTCAGCGTCTTGCTCAAGGACACTTCAGGACATGCAGACAGGAAGAGCCTGTGATCGAACCGCTAACCTTTTGAATAAAGGACAACCTCCTGCTCTACATCCTGAACCACAGCCACCCTATTCATTATTCATTTATTAAGCTAGCTTATTATATCTCCCACCATGCTATTGATGCATGCACAACTGTATGACCTCTGTTGCATTATGGGAATATCTGAACACTATTGGTGGTCTATCAATAAAACCATAAATAAAATCATCACAACTGGCTAGAGAAGAATGGGTGCTCGTGGTCAATTATAGCGGATGGGAAACAGCATGCTTACCAGGCTTTGGAACAATGTGGGTGTTAATAGAAACCTTTCAGGTCAGGTTGTTTTGCCTTTTTTCACCCGACAACCTGACGTAACCGAGCCAACACAACAGAGACATCTCAGCATGAGCCACAGAAAAAGCTGATTGGCTAATGGCTGAAGCTACAGGAGGTTAAGGCCTAATGATTGCTGCCTATTAGGGCTTCTTGATTATGGAACAAATCACAATCACATTTATTTTTGGTCAATATTTAAATCTTGATTACTTAACATGATTACTCATTAACTTTTAAAAAGATGTTGCATTTATTGAACTTGAAAAACAGTGAAACAAATCAAAAGGGAAAACACTTTTAACTGTGATTTTTTTTTCATTCAGATCAGTTTACTAGCTAAATTATTGTTTTTCTCGATTAAATTGTTTTTTTGATCATTAGGAGCCAAAAATCAAAATTTGATTATTGCAAAGCCACTGCCTACTATAAGAGAAAATGTTCCATCCCCTTTTTTGTATTAGGAATTCAAGGTTATTTGGTGTCTGATGTGTGGGTTTGCATATGTGTTGTGCATTTATAACTTCAACTTTATCTGGAAATACATGAAGCATAAATGCAACCAGAGAAAGTATGCAGCTGGTTTAGCTAATGATTCATGGAACAAAAATCAGAGGTTAACTATGTTGGTTTGATAATGCCAAGATTTTACAGGAATGTTGTTTTCTTTATGGGCCAATTACTATAGCAACAAATCAATGCAGGCATGAAGATCACATCTCTGTGAACTCTTCCACCACAGTTCTTTTACGAGTTATTCTCTCAAAATTAACTTATGAACTAATGTCCGTTCAAAAGGTACTCCCCTGATTTTAGAGACCAGTCAGTTGACCATTTGCTGAGCCCCACCCTCCTTAGTTAATTCTTGCATGCCATATGCCGTTTATAATAACAACAGTGGCCTATTCAATTTCCTGTGTAATGTTTTTTTTTTTAAATAATTGGTCCTAAAATCTGACTATCCATTAAAACGGACACAAATGTACTAATAAGCTGAAATTAGGTCGGAGAGACACTGGAGTAATGCTCTGGGTCATAACATAGATAGAAGAGATTATGAAATTTGTTGGCAACTATTTCTGTAATCAATTTTAATCAATTGAACTGATTTGTTGTTGCCGCCCTAAAACAATGCTGTTGGTTGCAGTTTGGGAAATTTTGCTGCTTTGATTTTGACCTCCGTCGCTTGTGAGTCCCTTAATTTTGATGAAGTGCAATACTAGATCACTGGAGTACCCCTTAAACTACTGCAGATTAACTCACCAACCCATGTTAGTTATGTCTAAAAGAAACTCTGTTGGTTGCCTTCGCCAATGCTTCTTATCTCCTCAGACCATAACCACGATAGAAGATACACCTGCAGTGTAACATACTTAAAGCATGATTCACAAACCCCGCACTTGCCATGGCTCTGCGCAGGTTAGGTATTCCAACTATGCAGTGGCCGCTTTGATTTCCCACACTTTGAATGGAGTCAGTGAGGAGCAAAGGAAGTGAAGCAATGGAGGAGAAAATGACAACCTAACACACATCGGACACACGCGGTGATGCTTAGTCATTCCTCTCTGTACTATGTCACACACACTCACACGCACGCACACGCACACACGCACGGGTGAACAACTAATGCATCTCTATCTTGACACTGAAGGGAGTACGGCAACTCTGCCTAAGGAGAGGAAAGCACTTGTGTGAACTGGCATTCATTGGTTGAACTCGTCATCTTCCTCAGTGCTCTATTCTTCACACAATCTGGATGAATCACCCTCCAACTCTGGACTTTGGCTTTAAAGTTGCCACCGTTAATGGCTCAGAATAAGAGGTATTTTCAGACATTCAGAACACAACTATTTACACCCTTATCTCTGTCTGTGACACCAACTACTGCTATCTCCACCAAAGAAATATTACAGAACATGTGTTTTATGCTGTAAAAATTCAAACAATCTACAAAAATGTATTACACAAGTTTATGTCTCTAGAGCCACACCTTTTTTCAGTGGCCATAAATATGGTTCCTTCTGCATTCACCTGCTCCAACTCTCATTAAAAACCCTCCTTCAGTAGCAGCTACACTGCTTACATAGTATTACAATTACAATGATGCAGGACAAGGCCCTAGCTTTCCTTGTAACATAATGATCCTTGACGACGATGACACCAACAATCCATTACTTCCTGGTACTTGTCATTCTGGGCGCTGCATCAGGGAAACCTGATACTGTGTCCAGGTGACACAACAGGATCAGGAAGGAGCTACATGAAAGTCATAAGTACTAACACTATCACTATCACTACTCCACTACTAAAACCTGTGTAATTACAACTAGAGACATATGGAGCTTACAAACAAGGTGACATACACATATATTAACCTGTGAAATAAATTGTATTGTCCGGAGACATGCCTAAGTAGTGGTGCAGCTCAAATCTTGCTAAAAAGGACTAGTCTTTATTTGTTTGTAAAGAATAATAATTGCTGTTTGAGTCCTGTCTTCGGTATCCAAACACAACACATGAAAAACACAGAGAAAACGACAAGCAGTTGAAGGTTGTGGTGTTCTGGAAACAGTCAGGTTTGTTGATGACAAGCCTGGATGTTCACCACAAAGCCGGTGCCACGGTGTTCCTGACACAGAACGATACAAGAAGAGGAGGAGGGGGGAATGTACGTGCGTTTCAATGTGAACTTGTGTCAAAACAAGAGATTTGAAACAGGCAGGAGAGACAGAAATACACCAAATACAGTGTGGAGAGAGAGAGAGAGAGAGAAGAAAGGAAAAAAGAGAAGGTGATAAAAAAACCAAAAACTTTCAAAGGAGTACATTCCCGGAGGGTTACTATTCCTGGTGTGGTGAACATACCTCCCTGGCACAGCCCAGATAAAGTGCCTTAATGCTGCTGATAAGACAGGGAGAAAGAAATGGAAGGAGGGAGGTCAATGGGAGAGTGCTGAGAGGAAACGACGAAATAGGATCAGCGAGAAAACAGAGAAGCAGACTACACAGTGTTCTGACATGGGTAAGGTGTGAGGGAAAGGAAGATGCTGTAGAGTCCTGTAGAGACAAAGCCTTGATGAGTAATTCACCTGACAATTTGAGGAATTACTTATTAAATCCATAATTCAAAAGACTCGAGTCCTGAACATTAGCCCGCTCCTAGGCCTCCTCATATAATCTCACTCATCAATTCTCTATTACACTCATCAGTTCTGCTTTATTACTCTGTCTTGACGGGAGCCATTTATAAAAGGGAATACCAAATCTAAAATCTACACTGTAGGAAAAAACAGCTTTCATAAACCAGTATGCAGTGTGGTATGCAGTGTGTACAAATTAACACAGTTTGCAGAATTAATGTTTTATTTGCGGGTCTACACTCTTGTACGGCACTTTTCTGTGTGTGTGTGTGTGTGTGTGTGTGTGTGTGTGTGTGTGTGTGTGTG
>NC_045739.1:21620161-21624346 GCF_008692095.1 Etheostoma spectabile | reverse complement strand
TGTGTGTGTGTGTGTGTGTGTGTGTGTGTGTGTGTGTGTGTGTGTGTTTGCGTCTGGTCTGCATCATGAAGCAATTCCATCAATTTCTTTTGTGCTGACATAGACACCTCTCTCCTTCCTGCAATGCCTCCTCACACTCCCATTTGTCTCCACTGTGTCCTTCCCTCAATCTGCCCCTCAGGCTCTCTGGTCCATCTTTCAGCAGGAGCCTTTTTTCTGTCTCTTCTCCTCTGTCTGTCCCTCTTGGTCTTGCAGAGTTTCATCTTTCTGTCTCGGTTATCCTTCTCTTTTTGTGTAGCTCTCAGGCTGAACTGTTCTCTCTGTCTGCTTTATCAATGCTGGGATTCTTAAAGCTACTGCTGCTTCTACTAGTAAATCAAGCACAGGACTCAATGTTTGTTTGAGGGCATCATTGGGACAATAGATGTCGCACCTGGAAACACTGGGTTAGTCGGGGACAGTGGCTGGATGACTAGGACAGGGACTGGTAAAACAAGTATAGATATAATAAGGGAGGAGGCCTGCTGCTAGGAGTCAGCATGGGGCATGTAGACTGGAGCCGGGATGTACCTGGGGCTTAGGCTGGATTTGAGCTTTGGACAGGTAGGGGTAGTGGAGAGGGGCAGCTCACTTGGGGAAGTAGATTTTAGTACCGGGTTGCAGGAAGGAGGCAGAGTCTGGGGTAAGGTAACTAGATCTGGGTCTGAAAAGCCGAGCCTTCTACGCAGACCTGCCAAATGTAGCCTCCAGGATAACGAGGAGGAGGAAGGACTAGCTGTTGGGGAAGATGGAGGAGAAGACGGAAGGGAAGAGGAGCCGCTCGGGCTGGGGGAACCCAAGTCAAATCTCACAACCCTGTCGCTCATGCGTCTGAATAGGGACTTTAGAGGGGAGGGACGAGCAGGGGGACTCTGTGCTTCTGGCTCTGTCCAGCCTTCAGCATCCGGCCCTGGAAGACAACACAGCCAACCTGCAGTTAGACCAGGCCACTGAGAAACATTTCTTATTGCCAAGATGAACTTTTAGCCGACTGCATCGCAGCTAAAGCAATGAAAGACTTAATAGCATTACAAATTTAAGAAAATGCACCAGTGCAATTAAAACCATACTGACTTGCCCATATGCACATTGAAAGGAATAATGGTCACTGCAATACTGGCCATAAAGAGATTCCTTCCTTAAGCCTATCAATTATTTTATATTTATATAGCTCCGTAAAAGTGTAAAGAGTCTGAATGTAGAAAGGGTAAGTAAAAGGAAAAAAACTACAAACAGTGACAGTAGTTAGGCAACAGTGCTTAGGAGCTGCATGTCAGAGCCTGCTGACTATGGCTCTGGAATGGTGGGCTGGAAGAAATTCATAGAAAAGCATATCAGTTATCATGCTTCATATCAATACCGCTGTAGTAGCAAGCCCTGTGGACGGAAAAAATGCTTTTTAATTAAAAATCAGCAAGAAATGCATCTGTCTGCTCACAAGCCAAAATGAAAAGATATCACTGATTAATAATGTACTGTAATGCATCTTTACATTCGGGTGGAAACCAACATCAATCTTTGGTGATTTCCATTCAGTTTGCATCCATGATGTTCATTTCAAATACAAATAAATGACTATACACTCCTCTTGTTCTCTTTCCATCCTTGGTATTGCACAGCACTTTCAAAACCATTGACAAAAACAAGGCTGTTTGTTTCAACAGATATTATTTAGTAGCAATATATCGCCGCAATTAATAACGCATTCACCTGACACAGTCCATATACACTCCTTTCTGTTCCTATGTATAGCTCACTTCCTACCTTTTCCTCCCTCCATACCCCCGCCATATTTATTGTTATTCAGTTTCTTTCTTATGGTTTGCAGTGGTCAACAGTCCACATTCTTTCTCCCTTCACTTTGCCAGCTTTCACTTTGCCAGTTTGCCCACTGCCTCACCCTTCCCTACTCCTTTTCTCTTTTCACATTGGTCCAAAGTGCTGTTTCTCCCTCCTTTCTCCTCCAGTCTGTGTTTTTTTTAGAGCCCCACATGTTCCTTTCCCTCCGTCTATCCATTCATTTTCCCTAAACAACTCTGAGCTGAGAAATTTTGAGTCTCTATAACAGAGAGCCTGGGCTCTCACGGTCTCCTCCCCTACACTTTTTCCATCTAAACCAGCTTCCCTCCATCTTCTTGCAGCCAGGATGAAGTCTCATTTAGCCAGGTTTCAAAGGGTAGAGAGTAAGGGTTTAGCATCCCAGGCTGTGCACTCTCTCTCGTTTTCAATGCTCTCCTTTCTTTTTTACTTGTTCTCCTTCGCTTTCTCAATTATTTATTATTTATTTCACTGTCCACCTATACCCCCTGTTGGAGAAGGCATGCTTTGGGGCCGAGGGTCCAGTCTGGCCTCCTGTCCTGTCTAATCTAGCCAGCAGACGTGATCAGAGGCTAGCCAGATTCCGTCCAAAATGCCCTGCCCCCCCTCCAGCCCTTCTTCATCTCTATCTCCTCTCTCTCACCCCCACCCTCCCCAGCTTGGGCCTCACTCTGCATTCCTCCCTCACTAATACTATTCCCACCATCCTCCTCTCTCTCTCTCTCTCTCTCTCCCTCTTGCTGCATTCCTATCACACTTACACTACTCCCTCTCCTTTGCCCACATCTCTAATTACATGGCTTGCCTAAACAATGCCTTATACATTACTCCCTTTTTAATATGGTTTACTCTGTCTCCCTTTCATCCTTCCATCTCTCTTATTAGGACTAAGATATGTTCCTCCTCCACGCATTCCTCCTCCAGTGCTATGAATCCATCGTTCACTCACTCCTTACATACAGCAAACCTAGGGAATAATTCGTGCTCTGTGGAAAACTTGAAATCCAAAGCAGAGGTGGATGATTTCTATTATTTTAACAGATCGTGCTCCGAGACATCTCTGAGATTCTCTGAGACATTCTGTGCTTTATCTATTCCACCTGCCAGCACTTTGTCTCCCCGTTTTAATCCTTTCATCTCAAGCTCAAAGTACAAATCCCCCCCGCATGTTTTGGCGCCTTTACTTATTCTGACTTTTTATGCTTTTTCTCTTTCATCCAAATCTTTTTTTCCCCAACACATTGTCTTCCTTGTTTCATCTGGCTCTCTGTGGCTGTCATAGTCTCACCCCATCTCTTTCACTATGCCTCTACAGTGTCTCTCCCTGCCATTACTTACCGGACTCAGTAGATTGCTTATCACACTCAGAGGGACTGCTGTTATCCTACTCTAATGCTTGCTTTCCAGGCTGGGTAGACTTTGTCCGTGTTGTACTTTCACACTGTACATTTCCTTTTTCTCTGGCAGGATGATTCATGCGCTGGTTACTAATTACTAAGGAAGTCCCAGCTGGGATACACAAATACAAGTATTTCTGTCCCTCTCCCTACCTTTCTCCTCTTCCTTACTGGGGTAAAGTTAGTGTCATTCAGGATGGAAACTGCGTGAGCAATGAGCAATGTCGTCACCAAACAAACCCACGCCCTGAGAGAGATTGCTTAAAAAACTGCTACGAATATGACAACCTAGAAACTCTGTGTGTGTGTGTGTGTGTGTGTGTGTGTGTGTGTGTGTGTGTGTGTGTTTGTGGGTGTGCGTGTGCGTGTGCCGGCGCGTGCGCGTGTGATTAGTTGGGGTGTGTTGTGTGGGGTGTGTGTGTGTGTGTATGTGTGTGTGTGTGTGTGTGTGTGTGTGCATGTAAACGCTCTGGATGACTGATACAGGCAAACCTGATGCCACTCAATACCAGGAAAATCTCTTCTGACAACCATGTTTACAGCCAATCAAAGCAGAGCGTCACTCAATCACAGTTTCCCCGATGCCAGTTTTGCTAGGATCAGAAACTATACCTGAAATGCACATTCCACATTCCTCGCCAATGGAGGTCCACAGGTCTACATGACCAATTAAAACAGCATGAGCAGCAGGCAGCAATGCAATTCTACTGTACATTTTTGCAACAGACAGGACAACTGAGACCGGACCTGGAAAAAAGAGATCTGGAGCACACTGTACACTGTATAGTAAGAGCTTTCAACAAGATGCTGCGGCAACTTGACAAAACTTTGTGTCTACCTTGTGAGCAACGGTGTCTCTGCAAAATAGACTCGGGAAGGAACTTATTTTGGTGGAACATGTGTATGTTCAAAAGTTGTTTTAGTCATGTAA
>NC_045739.1:21619151-21620151 GCF_008692095.1 Etheostoma spectabile | reverse complement strand
AGATTGGACAGATAGTCTAGCTAGCTATCTGGATTTACCTTGCAGAAATCTGAGGAGCAGATAACCATAGTACTCATAAATTGACCAGAATTTAAAATGCAAACACAAAGAAGGCCCAAGGCAACGGATATCCGGCCTAAATGAAATCCGGCGGAATTTCTGTCGGCAAAAGAGCAATCCCGGAAGTGGAACATCGTGGATATAGACTATTCCATCGCTTAATCGAGTAATCACACTAGGAATACTTTTGCTTTAAGAAAGAACAATAGTAAAAATAGTAAATATGCAAAAGAGAAAATACGACAGGTCTCTTAAAATGAACAACTAACCCAATCAGCTAACCAGCTGAGTCACCCATAGTGTCACCGTGTGTGAGCTAAGCTTCATCTTATAAAAGCATTAATGACAAACAACCACAGACTGCTGGGAAGACTGACTGAAATTAGCAAAAGACCAGATATGAAACAGCCACAACTACAAAGCTGGAAAAAGTTGCTCTTTGTCAGCACCTAAAACAGCAGTCACTGATATGACAGCAAGGACAAAGTAATATTACTTTAACGTTACTCAGCGGACAATTTTGTCTTGAACAGCTGTCTAATGACTACAACATTCTCCATGTACACCAAGCTTAGCAAAAACAGTGCAGACCAGAACTGGCTCAACAACTTTCATCTGATGTGTTGCCTGGATTGGGTGTCATCTAGATTTTACTGATTGAGATACTTTGTTTAGTGTCTTAACACATTAGTTATGAGTAAAAGGTGCTAAAGTAGACTGTGTGCAATGGTGGTACGTCTCCGCGATTAATTATTATAGAATTGCAATCTCAATTCACCCTGTTCACAATTGCATTTTTAAATTTTTTGTTTTTAATGACTTTGATTCTCATTTAGTTTTACGAGCCAACTGCATCCCAAACAGTAATACTTTCTTCTGTGAGTTTTAAACATGGACTGTATAAAATGGGCTGCAATGCTCTCCCTTCTCTTCATTGAAG
>NC_045739.1:21616646-21619141 GCF_008692095.1 Etheostoma spectabile | reverse complement strand
TGTTTACAGGCTTGTGGTGATGCACAATGTGCTACAGGTGCCAAAAGAAATCTATGTTTGGTACTGACAATTTGTTTTGTTTTGTCATGGATCATGTGTGCAATAAACATTACACTTCGATCAGTGTAGTGATTGCTTGTTATTAAACATTAACTATCACTATGAAAGGACAATAATGTAAACCTAATAGAATTAGAATTGCTTGACAGAAAATAAATAGTATACGTTAAGAACAATATATAAGAGGGAATAGGTTATAAGACGTAGATGGTATGACCAGAGTCCAGATTTTGGAGGAGGGCTAATATAACCTATAAGACAGTCAGGTGTACAGCAGACACAGATATATGGAGGTAGGTGCTGCACTACTCAAAGTAGCTACAACTACATGACAGCATCAGACACATGCAAATGACAAATGAAGTTGCAGAAAGACCTTAAGACCGTTTGTGTTTTCAAATGCTAGTAATACTGCTCCCAGCATGCTTTGCAGCTCCCAGCAGTCTTAAAGAGACTGGGGCACTGTTAATCCACCTATGAGCAGGCCTCTTCACTGCTGCCATGACAATCCGTAAACAGTGGACACCTCACTGCCAGCTTAATGGGGGTGGGGTGTAGGGGGATCCTAGGGAATGTTGAGTTATATTGGCGTGTGGTGAAGCAATAAAAAAAAATAAAAAAAAACTTGCCTGCCATGGACAGAGTCCAGTAGTCCACACACAGGCACAAACACTTAGCCCATTTGTCAGCAGTGAACAATACAACGTTAATGGCTGGTCAGAGCTGTAGTGTTGATGCATAAACAACAACAAAGTGGGCATTATTCAAGAACCAGACCACAACAATACAACAACACACACTCACAGCCTAACATCCATCCCTCTATCCATCCATCGAACAATCTGCACGTCAATGAATGACCAAAACTCTAGGGCTGCAACTAACCACTGTTATTCTCGTTGTCGATTAATCTGTTGATTAATGGATTAGTTGTTTGGTGTATAAAATTGGGTGTATGCAAAGTCCAAAGCCCAAGATGACGTCCTAAAATGGTTTGTTTTGTCCACAATTAGATCCTTATTATTAGCTTGATTAAGATATTCCGTTTACTGTCATAGAAAAGTGAAGAAACAATAAACATTTAAGAAGCTGGACTTAGAGAATCTTTACTTTCTTTCATCATATAAATTATTTAAACTGATTATTAAAATTCTTATCAAAATAGATGGCGGTTAATTTAATAGTCAATTAATCTTTGCAGCTCTACAAGGCTCACAAAGCCCTTAGCCCTAATAATAAATTAAAATGTATTAAATAAAACAGGAAATATGTAGGATTTAGTCTTCTAGACAACTTAAATGCAGTGCCAAAAATAACCTCACATGACTCGCATGGACTGAACTGTGCCAAGACTATACACTTTGTAAAAGCACACAAATTATGTCAATGGAATTGTCTGTAAGAAACCTGTTTATGTAATAAGGTTTTACTGCACTATTCCATGAAGGCCACACTGGTGCCTCGTCTGAAGCCTTGCTCTTATGCAATAATGACCAATCACATCAAATCTGACCACTGACCATCTAATACATACACACAATCGCTCAGTTACAGTCTCAAAGGACGTAGTAGAAGTCTAAATGGCATTATAAGCCAGTTTGTGACTGAAACTCTGGACTGATGCACCAAACACAAACTTGGAAAGTGGACTGTGGTAGGGTTTCACAGGTTGGAAAAAATGTGTGATCCTCTCACTACGACTCCATGACCCTCCATTATGGCCTTCCTCCTGTGTTGCTGATACCATGAAAGAGTTTGGAGTTTGACCCGCCTGATTGAATGAGGTTTTAAACACGTTTTGGCGTAGGGGCATTTGTGCTCTTAACGACAACCAAGAGCACGAAGGACTTATTTTCATTAAAAACATTTCTCCAAAACTAAAATAACTTGCCAAGAGAGCAGATTTCAAAGATGTGAGACACTCTTCACATAAACAAACGGGGCTCAGCACTCAGTGTTTAAAAGGTTGTGAGTAACTCTCATCCCCGACATAGAGAAGCCATCAACTTAGTATAGAGCCATCAATCGAGATGATAACTCTACAAATTTATAATAAATTATCTATAACATATGACAATTTGCTGCATCCGCATACTGTGGAGCCTTTTAAGCAGGGACCAACTGGTGCTTAGCTGTAAGGTGAAGGGGGGGTAGACAAATCAGGAGGGAAACAAGGGTCTGAGGTTTTATTGCCACAATAAGTATACTTATGTGGAATTTGCCTTGATGAGAGGTGCATACATAAATAACCAAACATATTAATAAGAAATATTCAATGAATAGATGTAAAATAACTGTTTCATAAGCATCATAAGCATTATTGTGTTTGTGTGTGTGTGTGTGTGTGTGTGTGTACCTTCTGTCTTTGTTCTATCTTTTCCACAAGCACTGCATGTGTGTGTGTGTGTGTGTGTGTGTGTGTGTGTGTGTGTGTG
>NC_045739.1:21613065-21616636 GCF_008692095.1 Etheostoma spectabile | reverse complement strand
TGCATGACTGATGTGTGATGCCTACATGACTGTGTTTTCATGTGTTTTGTATGTGTGTGTGTGTGTGTGTGTGTGTGTGGGAGCAGCCGTGAGCCCAGCGTGGGGGGCTCGTGTCTGGGGTGTGTAATTGAAACAGGGGCCCATGCGGCGCTACACAGTGACCCCACTAATCTCCTCCTGACACAGTGGCTTAGCTTCTATAGGGTCATATGGCACAGCGAGACAGCTTAAACACAACAGAGCGCTCAGCCCGAGTCCGACCTGCAGACGCCGGGGTCCTGCCTTGCTTTCAACAGGTCACACTCAGCCCCTCGTAAGATAGGACGCACTTCAAAATTACAATTCAATCAAGATTGTATGTAGTCTGTCTGACAGAAACAGGGTCATGCTCATTCCTAACCACAGTCATACAGCAAATACTACAGCAACCAAAACTTCTAGGTGCTACATCTACTTCCCTCAAAACCTGAAAAGACAAAGGAATTACCTGTGATACCACATACTCTATAAGCAGAACAATAATAATAATGATAGTCATTGGTCGTGATTATACCAGAGTCAGTGAGGAATCAACAGGAGTATTGTATACAAAAAGTGTATGTGTTGAACTTGTCAGCAGGCGCACAGTAAAAACAAATCTCCCGTGTTTCCAAAGACAGGAAATCCTAATCAGACAAGTACCCCCTCGGCAGTTTGATAATTTGATGATCAAAAAGAAGTGAGAAAAAACTTAGAAAATATTTATATAATTATACCGCTTTTTATGTAGACTTTTTTTTTGTCCAGCCCTTACAGAGATTACAAACTCCACCTCCCAGCAAGATCGTTGACCTTCAGCTATGAAGGTTAGAAAGGGACACCAAAGGACATAGCTAGAGAACAGGTTGCGTGGTGTAGTTTGTTTGCAATGACAGATCAATGAGGGCAAAATACATGAGCAACATGCAGCCTGAAAAACTGAAAAGGTGAGGTGATATTGGGGTCTTTTATAATTACCTTTTTTGATTATTTAGACAAAACTCCCATGCTTAATAAAGCATTTTCCTGTTCAACAGCCTATCTCATACTTCTAAGCATGCTAGTCAAAGCAACACATGACTCATTTTGTATTTCCATAGGAAAGCAGATCTGACCAAACAAACTGGTGGAAACTGGGACTCTTTGTTCAAACACTTCCTCTGTGCTTACCTTTCCTCTGCAGGAACAGTCTGAGTAGAGGGCTGGCAGTGGAGATGGCTTTGTGGTAGTTATCATCATTGTTGATGGGCAGCAGGTCACCATGTACGTCAGCATATCCCACCAACAACTCCACATTGGGGATGCGATGCACGTGCTGCAGGAGGCCGTAGAACTCATCAAAGCGGCCGGGCTTCGACCGATCCAGCGAGAACCGACGAAACTCGGCACCAAACTGGGATGGAGTAGACAGGCAAACACGTGTGAGCACACTTAAACACACATGAGTACGGGTAAAAAAGAATACTGTGTGAACCGAGATGTGTTAACAAGCCTATGCTTGCAATGTATGCTCACAGTATTTAGAAATTTCTTCAAAAGTGTAGGCTGTATGTAAGAATCTGTCTTGTATGTGGACAAGCTAACACACATGTGATGAATTATTAATGTGGACTTTGTGATGTTTGTGTATCTCTATTTCTGTGTTTGTGGATGCAATATGTTCAAGACTGAACAGCACTGAAATAGTTTCCTTTCAGATCATGTATTAGAGTAGCACATATGTATGTATTTGTATGTGTGTGTGTGTATCAAGTTTATTATTGTTATTTTGTTGAATTTTCTCATTTTTAACTTTAATGTAGCTTCTACATGCCGTTTTAGTTATTTGTTTCCTTTTTGTGTGTGAATATCCATCACCAAATGCATTGGATGTTTTGGATGTCTGTGGAGGAAACAATAAAAATAGGTACAGCATTGTCTAATCAAGCTGTCTGACCGAATGGTAATTACTTACTGTATAAGAAAGTTACGTGTTTTCAGCATAAGTGCATTCCTACAAAACACACTTCTCAGCTTATGAGTTATGCAGTAATCAGTGCGGTCTGGCAGCAGATGCCTAATCTTTTTAGGCAACTGTTTGGCTAAGATAGACAGAGCCCAATGTCCCATTGGTGGTGTTGATGAGAGGCACAAGTGTTGTGGTTACTGTTGCCCAGCGCTGACTAAAGATGATCTGCAATTCACTGCCAGCCTGGACACATTGCATCTTATGCCTTAGTACAAAGCAGAGTTATATTAACTATAGGTTGGGAAAGCAAACAGGTCCCAGGCCTGTTTCTGATAAGTACCCGCATTCTGACATGGGTAGACAAAACATTTAAAAATGACCCTGGACTGCTTGGTTTGAGAATGAGCTGAACAAAGTAAAATAAAGAATATTAGATGACTCTGCGTGATGTAATTGGGGGAAACACTTTAATTGCAATTATCGACGATATGGACAGTGACACATAGGTCACCATTTATGTTGACCTCCTGTATGTAGTTCTTAAAAAAATAGTTTTTAGCAGCAAAAAAGCGCACTGAGGAAATATTCCTCTGCATACATGTGTAATCATACCACAGGCAGGAGGCAGGAACACTGTCGCTATGGAGCCATGAGCCTTTCGCAGACCTTATGACACCTTTTACGCAAAGGAAAATCAAACTGCTATTAACACGTCAAACATGGGTAATTAGACATACACGTCACGCAACTTCTGTACACTTCCCGTGGGGTTATTATGAAACGAAAACTTGACTCAAACTTTGAGTCAATATTTGGTACATGAGAAGGGAGGAGGGCGGAGGAGGCTGTGACAGGTGACACGGGCTCACTGCGGCGTCGGCTGACAGCCTCCACCGTTAGCTAAACTTAACGTTACTCAGTTCAACTTAGAATCAAACTGCGCCACGGTTAATATCAAAGTTTTAGGAATGGCGAGCTACCAGCGAGATAGGCAGAGGAACAAATACGTGTGCTGGCTAGTTTAGCTTTATCAGTATGTAGTTTGTGCGACATAATAACTTGCTATCAAGCCACTTAGCTAAATTAGCCAGAATAATCATAATCGCGGGGAGAGTTAGCTAGAACTACGGTATTACAGCAAATAAACTGACATATAAAAGACAAATAAAACAACTAAAAGACGTATCTAGCTATATAGCCTACCTTGCTCTTCACCTCCACGGCACTCAGAGAACGGTTGCTCGGCACTCGGTGGTTTTTGTTCATGTTTCGCTAGCAGCGGGACCGCCGCCAGAGCACTCAGACACTCGCCCTGCTCCTGCTGCTGCTGCCGCGGCTGCGCGCTGTCCCCGAGCCGTGTGTCTCCACCAGTTATTTTACCAGTAACACGGACCCGCGACCTCTCGACGTCCAACGGTTTTTCGTTTTTTCTCCCAGAATGCCACAACGGCTGCCAACCAGCCTAGCTTAACCTGCAAACTTATCTCCTCTCATAGTTGTCGCTGCCAATGTAGCTACACCACTACTATGTGTCTATGGTCGGGCTACCTCTATCCATGACTCTCTCTCTCTCTCTCTCTCTCTCTCTCTCTCTCTCTCTCTCTC
>NC_045739.1:21608618-21613055 GCF_008692095.1 Etheostoma spectabile | reverse complement strand
TCTCTCTCTCTCTCTCTCTCTCTCTCTCTCTCTCTCTCTCTCTCAGCCTTGGGAGCTGGCGACAAGATACTTCAAAATAAAAGACCGTCTTTCTCTAACCTTCGCCTTCACAATAACAGCACTCTATTTTCCAGCGGCTCAAAACTATAAACTGTATATATTAATATTTTAACGGTCTATGCTCCCCAACCCATGCTTTCAACCTTGCTTCTAACCAAGAAAAATACTACATCACTTAGGCTGTATGACCTCACAGAAAGTTGTTTGGGCCACATCTAAGTAGCCTAGGCTATACAAAAAAATCAAAACTGCAAAAATAATTGATTTGGCATTACATTATACCATGTGTGGTATCATTTGTATAGTTTAGATGTAGGGAAAGTGTATTTTTTAAATTAATCGTCGGGATGTTAAATTCAGATGTAACATTTATGCAGTAGTAGATGTTATAGAGGACTGCAATCTATTACTTATTGTACAGCGACATCTTCTGGCCAAAAGCCACATATGCCTACTCATAGCCTATACATTAGATTTTATTACTTTTATTACTTATTTATGCATAATTCTATCTCGTAGCCTACTATAAAAATGAATTACATTTATGCCAGCCTGGTTTTGACATATTTCCTTTTTAACCATTACGAGTTAATGTAAACCTTTACATAGCATACTTGTCTGTGAGTCGTGCATCTGGGTTAAAACCTGATTATCTACTGAACCTTAACACACCCAGCCTTACTTGATATCATTATGGCATAATCAGGCACAGCAATATGTGATTAAAGGTTCTTCTTGTTTCAATAGGCAACATTCTACAGGTTTAAATATCAGTGAATACAAAAAGGACATAAAAAACTTAATAAGGAAAAATATATATTATATAAAAATAAATTAATAAATGTGCAACAATTCTTAAAATGCCACATATTAAGTTCTAGGAAAGCTGCATGGTTATTACAGGGACAAAGAAAGACCAAGTATGTATTATTTAAAGGTGTACTGTGATATTAGCATTTTTCCACAGTGGAACGAAAATGTGAACATGGCAGATCCTCCAAGTTACCAGAGAGAATGTAACAGCTCATTTACTTGACAAAAAGCTTAAACCACCAATTTTGTTGAAAAACATGTAATGGCTTTAAGTCCCAGATAGCGTTTGGATTGGTCACCTCGTGAGCCGGCATGTTGGTTAGGATTTCTACAAATACTGGAGACACAGGTGAGGAGAAAGCAATCAGTGGGTACACACACCGACGATCTCTCTGTAAAATACCCTACTGAAGTGTGGTGTATGATAGTTGTAGGTTACTTTCAGCTGAATTGGAGGAGATGGGGGACACAAATGGGACGACATCACTGTACTTTCACTTTATGCTTCTGCAAATATCACAGCAAAACTACTTTTGAAAAGTCGCTTACCAAAGACAATAAAACACCAAAAGGACACACAAAAAATTAATAAAAAATATACTGTGTATTGTATAAAGATAAATTAATAAATGCCTTAAAAGTCTTAAAATGCAAAATATTAAGTCCTAGGAAAGCTGTATGGTTTTTATAGGGACAAAGAAAGACCAAGAATGTAATATTTAAAGGTCCCATGGCATGAAAATGTCACTTCATGAGGTTTTTTAACATTAACGAGTTCCCCCAGCCTGCCTGTGGTCCCCCAGTGGCTAGAAATGGCAATGGGTGTAAACCGAGCCCTGGGTATCCTGCTCTGTCTTTGAGAAAATAAAAGCTCAGGTGGGCCGATCTGGAATCTTGCCCCTTATGACCTCATATCTCCCCTTTCTCTGCATTGCCCGTCCAGAGAATTTGGCCCACCCATGAGAGACAGACATCATGGCTTTCAAATGAGCAAAGTGGCAGTTGGTCGGGGGCCACACCCCCAACCTCCACCTGTCCCCCCCTCGCTCCTCTTCAAAAGCTACAGACTCAGAAAGGACACATCCTAAGAAAAGCTCGTTGTGGGACTGGCTCTAGTGGCTGTAAATCTGCACCAATGCTGAATTCTGAGAAAGAGACTTCAGATACAGTATTAGGAGACCACTAAGGTCTATATAAAAGAGACTTCAGATACAGTATTAGGGACCACTAATGTCTATATAAAAGAGACTTCAGATAACAGTATTAGGGACCACTAATGTCTATATAAAGAGACTCAGATACAGTATTAGGGACCACTAAGGTTATATAAAAGAGAATTCAGATACAGTATTAGGGACCACTAAGGTCTATATAAAGAGACTTCAGATACAGTATTAGGGACCACTAAGGGTATATAAAAGAGACTTCAGATACAGTATTAGGGGCCACTAGGTCTATATAAAAGAGACTTCAGATACAGTATTAGGGGACCACTAAGGTCTAATAAAAGAGACTTCAGATACAGTATTAGGAGACCACTAAGTTCTATATAAAAGAGACTTCAGATACAGTATTAGGGGACACTAAGGTCTATATAAAAGAGACTTCAGATACAGTATTAGGGGAGATCTAAGGTTCTATAAAGAGACTTCAGATACAGTATTGGGGACACTAAGGTCTATATAAAGAGACTTCAGATACAGTATTAGGGGACCACTAAGGTTATATAAAAGAGGACTTCAGATACAGTACTAGGGGACCACTAAGGTCTATATAAAAGCGACTTCAGATACAGTATTAGGGGACCACTAAGGTCTATATAAAAGCATCCAAATAGAACCATGTCATGGGACCTTTAGTACAGTTTTTCTCAATTGCTAAAACACTAAAACCGATTCGCTGAACAAAGTTCTCAGTTTCCTGAACTCAGTTAGCTAATTGTGCAGTCTGTTGTCAATAATTTAAGCCATTTCACATGGTTAAAACGCAAATTGCAGATCTCACTTAGACTTTTCAGCGAAACTCTAAACACATTCTCATTCTCAAAACCCATTCTGCACTCTAATGCACATGTCATCCATACTGGTCAACACAAGTGGCAACAATCAAATCCAAATAGAGAACAAGTTTCATTGACCAAGTTCACATGTTTACTCCTTTGATTTTTGTCCTTTTTAATATTGTGCTTTCCATTTGTTAACAGCACTGACTGCTCACTAGATTCTGACTGGTTGCAGGTTCATATTTCTGTAACAAAGAACAAAAAGGACAGTATCACAGAGACAAAGGACAAGTTTGTTAGATGCAGAGTACAGTATTGTAAAAAAAATAGGGGTACAAGGAAGAGGAAGAACGAAAAACAGCAGACAGACACCGTTTGCAACTATCTGGTGAAAAAAAGTGGAGCATTTAGAAGCTAAAGACAAAGAGACAGATACGTTTGTCAGGCGTTGCTGGGAAACAAAAGGAGAGACAGTTGGCAGGTGTGGTTCAGGAAAAAGAAAATAGTTCCTCCACAACCAGGTCTGGGGACTATCTTGAGTAACCAATTCATGATTTCTGGAAAGAAACATTACAGTTGAGTTTTTCAAATGTATGTTTTTTGGCTTTGAGCACAACAAGCCCAGTTCCAGTACAATTGCAAAATGGCAACAATCTTTACAGCCAATATCTCAATGTGAGATAAATAGCACTATACAGATAAGAGGACAATTATGGATTTTTGGTGGAGCTTTCCCTTTAATCCTCTAAAATACCTATCCTGAGTCGTAACTACAATTGCTGAAGCACAATTTCTGAAACCTTGCTTCATTTTATGAAAATGTTAAAACACACAAAACCTAATCTTCGAGCACTATTTACGGTTATTTATGAAACTTTTTCCTCCAAACAGTTTTACCTGTGTTCAAAAGCAAACACTGCTCTCAAATCATAAACAAAATGATCCAAATCATATACACTATCAGTAAATAATACACTGAAAAATGGAGAAAACAAAAAACTTTGTTTAAAACGTATACTGTATTTCTCAGAGAGAAGTACATTTTCATTCTCAAAACAAATCTCACATCTTTCCGTCATTGTCTTTTGATGAACGAAAACACGTTCTATCATAGTAGCTCAAAGTTGATCAGAAATTACTGATGAAGATGAGTTTCTGCAGCCCTACTCATGCAACATCCTGGAAACTTCACATGATTGACAATTAGACAGGCAGATTGGACATGTCACTTAACCCTCCTGTTGTCCCGGGGTCTGAATTTAACCCGATTTTAAGAAATTTGGGATTCTGTCATCCAAATTGTCCAAATACTACATGGATGGTTCCATATAACGCTTCTTGCAAGTTAAACAAAGGATCAGTTTACCACTTTATTGAATTTTGGGTGTTTTATGTCCCCCCCAAATTTTTTGTGACAAAAGACAAAAAAAAAGAAATAGTTTCATATAAATGAGGTTTCTTGACCATGAATTCAAAAAAGAAAATAGTGTAAAATTAGTGGTGAAATATTGGTGTTAGTGACGTGTACAGTACACTGATGGTAGTGTTATAAAAAAAAAAAA
>NC_045739.1:21597002-21608608 GCF_008692095.1 Etheostoma spectabile | reverse complement strand
AAAAAAAAAAGCATCAAAAAGTGCTAAAAAGTGTCAAAAAAAATTTAATTTTCAGTTTGGACCTGGGAGGACAACACAAGGGTCAAGGTGACAAAAGTGTTCACCCGCGCTGCCCGCGGCCCGACATTTCCTCCCTCCCCGATGCAAAAGAATCACTCACTCACTATGTTACAGTGAAGTGCGTGCTAGCCAGGTGGCCGAAGGCTTTATCTGCACAGTCGTCTGCGGTTCTGATGCAGGATGTGTGTGATTTTAACTCAATGGATCTGGCATTAAATCCCATTTTAGTCCCTGGGGTCGATGCATAATGAGTGAGAAAGGGTAACCTTCAGGCCCAGTTTTCACCATGCGTTGTAAACTGGTTTCATCTCGGCAACATGACTGTGATGACGTAGATCAGGGATTTCGAACCAAGCGGAGTCGAGCACATTTCTCAAAATGTTGATCTATTCCTTTTGAAATAAGTGAAATAGTGGATGTCACCACTCACCAGTAGCCACTGTCTGGGCGTCACAGGCCAAAACTAGACCAGAAGGAGGGGGGTACAGTGACGCCTCACAGCAAAAGGTTTCTGGGTCTTAGGCCACTGACCAGAACTTGATAAATATCTTGATTTGACTTCAGTTAAACTCCAAACTGATTGTTCTTCTCTGTACTGACCCTCGATCCTGATGCCCAATCAGAGATTAGCGCTCTGTCAGCCAGAATGGCAGAAGTCTGGGTTCTTGTCACCTTCCTCTCCTCCTTTACGTCTCCTCCTCATTCTTGTCCCTTCATTTCCTCGCACATCTATTTCTTCTTTCCAGTCTCACCACCATCCCAAATGACTTCTCCCTTTAACAATTGGCCACAGGTCTAGCTCTATTTTCATTACCTCCCTTTTCTCTGCCTACTGAATCATTCAACTTTGTCCTATATTCTTTCCATGAATCATTTGCACCGTGCTTGTGCATGTGTAGCGGGGCTGTTCAAACTGCAGGAGGCACTAGCAGTGGGCAAGGTCTGCAATTATCCCCCCCCCCTTCCCCCTCCTGTCTCTCTCTCTCCAGTCCCCCCCCCCATCCTCTCCCTCTGCCACCCACTCGCACCAGCCTCCCTCCCCCCCCACTCCATCACCCAGCACTGCAGAGAGGCCTCTTGTCTCCCTCGCAGTCTGCAAGCCTTTCTTAGCCTCCCCCCACCTCCCTCCTCTCCTCCTCCCCCACCTCCTCCTCCCACCCTCTCTCGTCTCTGTGGTGGTGTCATTGTCCCAGTTGTTGTGGCACTCTGATCTAGATGACCTCTAGCACACATACAATTCAGAGGATATGAAGTTCATGATGAAATTGTGTACCCGCAACATCATCAGCATCACTTTTATTGGAGCACACTCACAAATTTGTCTTCCTCACCCCCCACCTCCTCTAATCTGTCTCCTCTCTCACACCCTGATTGCCATGTGACCACTGCTCAGGGTGGTGTGGGCTACAGGTCATGTGGGGTCAAATGTCAAACTGACCTGTGGCCAGCTCAACCAATTAGCCTCCCTCCTGTTATTTAAGTATATGCGAGGGCTGTTGTGTCTCGGCAGCCTGCACCTCTTTGTGTCTGACGGCACCCGCACACACCAGGGCCTCTCTGTGTCTCTCCTCTGGCTACAGGGGGCGCCCAGTCTCTACAACACAACCACCATCGGCACCCCCCCCCCCTTCTCCTTCTCCCTTCTTTCAATCTCTCCTGCTCCTTTTCCCTCCCCCCCTCCTCCTTTTCTTCCACTACCTTGCTACACTTCTCCTCCTCTTTGCTTCTCCCCTCACTCCCATCTCTCTTTGACTCCCCTTTTCTATCCTTACCCCCCCCCCCCCAGCACCGTTGCAAACCCCTTCCCCCTTTGAAAAGCTGTTAAGCGCTCCTTCTGTACACAGCACTGCAGATGAGGCCTCCGCCTCCCCCACAGTCTGCCAGGCCTCTCTCTCTCTCCTTCAGCCTCCCCCACCACTCCTTCCCTTCCCTCCCTCCCTCCCTCACACTCCTTACAACAGCATAGCAACACTGACTAGCCAGCCAAGGAGAGTCTTGCCTCTCTCGCTCTCTCCCTCTTGCACTGGGGTAATTTCCCTCCATTTTAGATTCCTCATCCCAGGGCGGCAAGGGATGGCATTTTAATTGAATACTGTGAGGTAAAAATATATGAAGTACACAAACGCATCCGACCTCACTCCATTTACCTGGGTTGGTAGAACAGTGTGACTCACAAGATGTAACTTGGCTTGATATAACCGAACGCTATGCTGGGGGAGTACCATTCATCCATGGTGTATTCATCCAGCGGGGTGTTTTCTCTCTAGCCAAGGCTCTTCCACATCTAATCAGAGCTGCAACCAAGATTATTTTCATTGTCGATCAATCTGTTGATTTTTTTCTCGATTCATCAATTAGTTGTTTGGTCTATAAAATATGGTGAAAAATGTCGATCAGTGTTTCCCAAAAACCAACATGACGCCCTAAAATGTCTTGTTTTATCCACAACTCAAAAGATATACACTTGACAGTCACAGAGAAATGAAGAAACTAGAAAATATTCACATTTAAGAAGCTGGAATCAAAGACGTTTTACTTCTTTTCATTAAAAAGACTCAAACCGATTCATCAAAATAGTTACACACAACAAATCGATTAAATAATAATTTTTTGCAGCTCTACATCTAATCATTGGTAACATGCAAACCGGGTCCATTTGCTAGAGCTGTATAACCAGAACACAGGAAGAATTGTGCTGTAGCTCTCTGACAAGCACATCATATATTCTGTCTCATGTTACCTCGTTGTGCACCTTGAAAAGTTCAAACAATGTTTCCTTCAACTGTGTAGCTTATCAGACTTCAGGCATCATGGAAACAGGACAGCAGTAGTAGTGGTAGTACTTCACTGTACGTAAGGATTGCCATGTTAAAAGGCACAATTCATAACACAGCCTTCACAGTAAAATCCTTTTCAGATATTAGACAAATATTTTGTTATCATGATGATGTCATTTCTATGGTCAAAGTACTGAGGTTTTATTCTAGCAGTGAAATCACTACTGCAGTTATTGCCAGTAACTGTTACACCAGATGATGCTGCTCTGATCTTCTGAGGCTGAATTGAGAAACCTAAAATACTGACAATCTGGTATTGGTATCTTGGTCTCAATCATCATGGATCAAGCATACAATTAGGCTATTATGGATGTTTGAAAGTCAGTCCTCACTTTAAGGGCATGCACAAGCCCCCGCACCCCCAAAAACAGTGAGCTCCTTCCAAAAGCCATGGGTGTAGTTGGCACCCTGCGTGTATCCCTGATGTCCCATTGGTTAACACTTCTGAATGGACCCCCCTCTCCCCCCCCCCATACATCACTGCAAAACAATCCCCACACGGAGCAATAGAGATATTTGATAATATGTGGTTGATGTTTGGAGATTAAAACCTCTACACCTATTTTGGCTTGTGGCCCCTACAATGAAGCAATATCTACCAGGTCTGACCTTAGTGTGGTCATGGGCTGATTTTTTTCTGTATAAGATTTAATTTTAAAGACATTTAGAGGCCTGACGCGGTGAAATAATCCAGCCATCAATGACCATTAGTCAAACAACCTTTAGCGTCTACTGTCAAAGTGAAAGTGTAAAGTGCTCTACAGCGCCTTTTCAACCAAAAGAGTGCACCTCATTTATTGTTATAACTCTGCAACAGGCTGTTTAACCACTTGCGGGAAAAAAGGTTTTTCCACGGTCCCTAGAGTTTAAAACGAGACAGTTTAGCAAGAAGTACAAACTGTAGTTTAAATAGAAAATATACAATTAGACAACTAACATCTGGTTTTCAAGACTCCTAATCGAGAATCAATAAAGACATTTACAGCTTTTCCAACCATGGCTGTGCATCAGAAATCATTTCTGTGCACAATCCCTCCGTTCCTTACTTAGAACAAAAATAAATGGTGTGGCCATTAGTTCTGTGAGAAGCACAAATACAGCACTTTATTGTTCATAAATGCTTCAAGTGAAAAATGAAAACATAAAACAAATACACACAATTCAATGAACACAAATTGAACTATTTTTTTGAAGAAAAAAGAAAAGAAAAGAAAAAAAAAGTGCTTTCACCTTTATGGATGCCAGTATGGTGGTTACCGTCCAGTCTTGTAGGGAAAAGAAACCTCAAGGTAAAATTATAAAAATAGAAAGCAAGTACAGTACAGTCAAGGCTAATGAGCATAAGGCTGCAAAAAGTGAAATGCTCCTTTAAACTGTTAAGAGAACGAGAATAGCTGGGCACCACTGTTCTTTCGGAAAATAAATCATAAAAAAAGGAAATAAAAAAATAAAATCGAATTAACTTTAAAGCAAAAGCAAATCAATTCTGTTACTTTGTTTATATATAGATATATTATTTTGCAAAATAACTAGGTTTTTGTTAAAAAATAAACTTAAACATACGAGAAAATACCAGCCACCAAAGCGACAACTATTGTTAAGCATACCAATGTAGAACATATGAGGCTACCTTACACACAGGTAATAGCAAATATTTAGGGGAACATGAACGGCAACATCTGTCCAAACATGTCTAAAAGACTGTACAAATTTACACTACCCATCTCAGTAGAACTACATGAAAAATTATGGATTATCTGGTCAGCTCTGAAGCTTTACCTCACATCAACTCAATATTTTAGGCCACGCTTACAAGTTCAGTGGCTAAATCAATGCTAACAACTTATTATCTCAATGTAATAAAGTATATAGAAGGCAAACCACTTTCTATTTGCTTGGTGTGACTTCTGTTGTCTTTGCCCCTCCCCTTTCCACTCGGGAAAGAAACATTAAAACTTTGTTCACAAATGTTTACATCAATCCTAGCTGCTCGTTGAGTCCGGCCTTGAAAAGTCATTGGATGGCTTGTTTCTCTCCTTGTCACTCCCTTCCTTCACAGATACCCAATGTGACTGGGCAATGTCCTTCAGTTCATGCGAGGCAGATTGGTTGGCGTCGGTCAACTCTCGAGTGTCTCTCTGACTGTGTGAGTCTTTTTGATTTGATCAGTCAGACCTGCTGTTTGCCCAGCTGGGCCCCGTCTCTCCTGCTTCTTGCAGATGATGGTACAAACTTGGGAATGATGATGGGCAGAGTGTCTCTACCTTTAGCAGCCTGTCTTCCGGAGTCCTCTGTGGGCCCAAAACCGTTCTCTGCATGCGCCTCTCCGTCCTCATCGTCCTCATCTTCGTCTTCATCATCGTCTGACATATCCTCGAGATCGGAAACAGTCTTAGCTCCTATCCTCGGCTCCACTCTCTCATTAGCGCCAGTAACCTGTTTGTTACCATGGAGATGTACCTCTCCCTCCCAGTCCTTGTTATCCTTCTGCCTCTCTTCCTCATCACTGTCAGAGTCAATGGCAATAGGCTCTGAAAGGTCCAGAGGTATTTTCTGTGGTAAGGTGCTGCTGATTGTCTTGGTTTGGTCTTTGCTGGCACTGTTGGGTTTGGGGGGAGATGGTTTTGTTTTTGTACCTTCCACCATCCTGGCTGGCTTTCCCTTCCATGGCAGGGCCACGCCACCATTAGCAGCTACAAGCTCCCTATGTTTCCGGAGAGCCTGCTCCGACACCCCTAAGTGCGTTCTAGACGTTCGCCTCTCGTTATGCTTGCCTTCGTACACGCCGTCCGGGATGAACGCCAGCTCGTGACTCACTTTGCTGAGCTCGTGCATGCTGAACCCCAGCAACACGCTGGCGTTCTGGGTCTCGCATTCCTGTATGCATTTCCTCCTTTTGTTGACAAAGTGGCTGGAGATGTCCGACTTCCACAGCCACAGACTGGCTGCTAGCTTCTCCACCTCCCGTTGTGAGGGATATGGCGCTCGGTTAAAATACTGGGTTAGAAATGCCTTCCTGGATTCGTACGAGTTGTTTTCGTATCCTTTGGGGTCGAGAGCCAGAACTAAAGGTTCATCAGGATTTTCCACAAACGTAGACGGGCCGTTGATGTCCCGTGGGTAGGCCCTTTCCCCAGGGGGCCTCCTGCGCTTTGGCGCACTAGTGTCCGAGCTATCAAAGCTGGCCCGTTTCAGAGTGCTGCTCGGGGCCTGGCCGACCCGAGAAGAATAGGGTGCCCGGCTTTCCTGCCCATTTGGAGATTTCCCTACACCTCGACAGTGCACCAAGTGTAGCGTGATGGTGGAGGCGGTCATGTTACTAGTATAAACCCCCAAGCAGTGAATGCACTTGTAGGTCAGTTTCTTTTCTACAGGGTGGACTGTCTGAATCACCTGGTGTCTCTCTCTCAGGTGGTGGGCCAGTGAGTCTGAGATTGGGCCCTTGAGGATAGAAAAGCATAGAGGACAAAGTGTCTTGCCCACATCCCTCTTGTAGGGCACAGATGCTTGTGGAATACTCTTGGTTGGTGCACTTTCAGCAGCCAGTGAAGGTGTTTTGGGCGGGTGCTGAGGCAGTAACTTCTTGCCTGATATTAGGGAGGCGGACAAGGCTGAAGACGCAGAGGTGTTGTTTTGTGCGTGAAACGCCACTGACTCCTCAGGGGCGTCTTTCATGTTGTAGGTAGTGACAATCAGCTGAACGTTCTTGGGATTGCCTTGCTGCAGAGTGAGGTCAAAGGTCAGGGGGGAATCTGTGCGTGGGCCAACGCTCTCATCTGGGTGTGACAGCCGCATGTGGGACACCATCTTCTCGACGTCATTGAAGGTTGCACGGCAGTGTGGGCAAGACAGGCCATGGATCAACATGTGGTTTAACAGAGTGTCACTGGGCAGATAGCGGTTGCAGTAGAGACACTTGCTGGTGAAGTTGTGGATCTTCATGATGTAGTTGGCTACGGCAGGCACTTTCTCGGCTTTGTGCTCTTTCTCAAAATGAGCACTGTACACGTTCTCTGGGAAGAGCTCATTGCAAATAGTGCAGATTTTCCACTTCTGGGTGTAGGATGTGCCGAGGACTGAGGAGCCACCTTTCTTGGCTGTGACAGAGGCTACAGTTGTTGCTGCTGCCTGGACACGTGAACCCAGAGGGTTGGATTTGAGTGAAGAAGAGGCGCTGACCACGACTGGACTCCGCAGGCTGCCGCCAGAAATAAGCTGCTTTGCCGCATGCGACTGCTGGGGAACAGAAACCTGGGCGTTCCCGGGTAAAGTAACCCTCACCTGCTGGCTACCAATAGAGAACGACTGAGTCCCCGCCTTTAACCTTACTCCATCATGCTTCATCCCGGATAGAAGATTTTGAGCGCTGAAGCCTGTCTTTGATGAGACGATTACTCGACCCAGCTGCTGTGAGCCAGCAGACCTGGTAGTGGCCATTACTGCACCTTTCGGGCCCATCCCAATGATGGTCTTGTCTCCCTGGTTTTTGGGGGGGACCATGACGATGGGTTTGGGACGGGGGACTATGACACTGGTGTGCCCAATCATGGCGGTCACCTGGTAGCCAATCCTCTCGTGGTCCTCAATGACATGTTGGACAAGCGCCTCGTACGTCCTTGGAACAAACAGACACTTCTTGCAGTGAATCTGGTTACTGGTTACATTGTTTGTGTTATTACTCTCTGTATTGCCTGTGCCACCATTCTGAGCACTTGTCTTCTCCCCTGGTTTTACAATATAGGGCTGGGCCACTTGCTGGAAGTGTTCCCGGTAGATGTGCTTGCGCACTACATTGTACAAAGGGTCCCTGTAGGTGCACTTCTTGCAGTAGTACACCGCCTGTTCCACACTGTCGCCGGCCCTTTTCAGCACCCCGTCCTTCATCATGATCCCACCAGCTCCCGCCACCATTCCACCGGGGCCCTGCCGCACCGTGCTGTTAGGCATGTGGAAAAGTTTGATGTGTGTTTCCAGAGTCTTTTTGTTACCATTGTAAGTGCAGTAGGGGCAGTTGAGCAGAATGTTGTTCTCAAAGTCCTCGCTGTGGACATTGCGGAAATGGCTCTTGTATGCAGAGAAGTACTTGGATGAGAAGAGGCAGCCAGAGCAGCAGAAGGGCTTTGATCTGTAGTCCTGGGGACACAGAGGTGGGAAAAGCTTAGACTTTAAGTGTGTATGAGGGAATTCAAATTATTGCATCGTCACATATTTTCTTCTGTTTTTGTGTTGCGTTAATTCAAAACGATATTCAAATATCAATGCTGCAAAAAACAGGACTTTTACGTGAGAATGTGTCACACAACTTTACTATATTTTTGGTAATCAAATTTGTATTTACATAAAATGATATGATATACACACCTGGACTTTGGTATGCGACGGTTCCCACATGCACACATCTTCCCAGTTAGTGTGCTTTATATAAACCTCTGGAGGACTAAAATCTTTGTAGTCCTAAACAACAAGGAAATTAAGATTAATACTTGATTTAAAGGCACAATCACCAAGGACATATATATTTGAAACATTCACCAGGAAATGTCTGCATGTGATACATGCACAAATGGTGCATCTTCTTTTGGGTGATGCCAAACTTGTAGCTAAAGCATGCATCTGTAATGATGCATGTTTACGTAGGGACAAAAAGAAGGGGTTTCTGGGGAACTGCACGCAATAGATTTGTTGACATTGCTGTCCTGTGTTTTAAACAGAAGCCGACTGAATGAGCACAAAACATTATTTCAAAACATGCTTATTTAATTCCCCCCCCGGAAATATTACACAGGGTTGGGATTGTACCCAGCTTTCTTTTGTCCTCTGGGACACATGTTAACTTTCCGTAAGGGCTGGTAAATATGTCAACACACACATAGGTCGATAAGAGGACAAAAAGGTCTCTCTGCGTGTTCTGCAGCGTTGTTCAGTTTGTTGTCACATTACTAACTTCCTAACCCTGCATTTGCAAAGACATATCGCTGAAGTGAAAGTGCTGTCACAGAACTATGTTTATAAGAGAGTACACGAAAATCGTGGAGCTTTAATAATGGATATACGGTGAATACCTGCATATCCATCACACTACACCACTGCAGCTAACCCCATCAAATCTGTATAGTTTCTTATGTTTGTGCCTGGGCCTAGATGCTGAATTATGTAAAGTCTTTGGTTTCCGCCTTTAAGCCTGAGTAGCATATTTCTCTTACATTAAGTGAGATATAAAAGAATGAGGAAAGGGTGTCAATGAGGGTAATAACATTATGCTGTATGGGTTGCATACATTATAGGAGTCCAGGTCATAGATTCCTGGCATCATACATTCTCTACATTTATGTAGCAGTGTCAGTCACACTACTGCTAAACCTTTACTTCCCCCACTGAGCCAATTGAATGAACAATCTCAATTCCAAAAGTGACCTTAGTGTTATACATTTATAAACTAAAACAAACTTTCCATACATCAATGCTACACGTATACAAACAAGAAACATTCTTAAACCTCACCAAGAAATGAACATGATGGTGGGAATATGAATTTTATGAAATTTGAAGACAGTCTCAAGGAAGCATACACCAGTTTTCTTACAGCCAAGCTGTCGTCACAAAGGAGCAGTAGAATGTGCGGCCATCATAATAAAAACACCGAAGTCTGGCAAGACTCACCTCTAGGTGATCTCTGAGGAACTCCAAGCCAATGTCACCCAGGACCCGCTTAACATTTTTCCTCGCTTTCCGCAGACTGCCCAGGTTATTGACAGGGAGCTGGAACATTCTGCTCACCTGAAGAGAACAGACACATACAGCAGGTAAATATCAACAGGTGTAGGGTACAATTTGGACACGTGTCTGGGAAACCGTTACGTCTATATCCTGAGTTCCATTTGCTGTCGGGTTTCACTTATTTTGGCCGGATATCTGTTGAGCTTCCTTTGTGTTGGCATTTAAACTCCGGTCGATTTATGAAGACTATAGTTAACCTTTGCTCAGATGTCTGCAGGGTAAATCCAGACAGCTGGCTTGACTAATTTTCAAATAAATATGAATTTTCTGTTGCACGACTAAAACAACCTTTAAAACATGAAAAACAAACAAAAAATGCCTATACTGGAAATGCCTAATATCGGCCAGCCATTATATCGGTCGGACGCTACTCTGAATACAATTATGAACCTGAAAATGAGCATAACATGAGCACTTTAAAAGAAAACTCCGGGGCAACTAAAAAGTCAGAAGCCAGTGATCAATAGTTTATTTGTGATAAGTACAGTTTAGTTTTTGCAGTGCCTGCCTGTTGTTAATCTCCATCCATTCACAAGCAGATTGTCTGACACAACGCTGCGGTGGAAAATCAGGGATGTATAAGTAGAAAACACAAAAAATACATTGGAGAAAGAACAATGCGACATAGACGGAAAAAACCAAATATTTATTTGCTATGACCGAGGACAAGCTGGAATTGTTACTAAAAAGATATGTTAGCCTACCTAACAGATAAGACTGACTAACGCGCATGCATCGTCATTTCCAAAGTTCTCCGTTTGGCCCACCCAGACTACAAAGCAACCCTGGAGTTTAAAAACCATAACAAGGGCAGCAAGCAAATAGTGTGGACACAAGGTGTAAATGTTGCAAAAGATATTTGTTTGTTTTTATCCTAACACAGAAGTGTAGATATTTTTGCATTGTCTGCCTGCTGTGTAGTAAAGCTAAAAAAGAAGCTTTTTGTGACAGCCTATTGAAGTTCTGACCTGGCCAAACATCACTTAGCTCAGCTGTCTGAAGTAGAAAGAACAGTTGCTCACAGAAAAGACAGACCCACTGGTTCCACAGAACAAACAGCTAAACCACCATCCGCCCATTCATTATGTGTTAGTATCATAATAAGCTGGGCATTAGTGAAGGCACCACTCGCCAGAGGAAGGAAGGGCAGTTTAATTCCCTGTTCAAAGTGGCAAGTCCAAATGTCTCTATTCAAATCAGAGCTCCATGTAGAGAGGTCAAAGGTCACTAATGCATGATGACATAAAGGCTGCTCAGTGACAACAAACAGCACAGTCCCAAACAATTCCTGTGAACACCTCAGCTCATTTCCCTTCTAGAAAACACAAACCAGAGAGAGCGGAACTGTGCATGTGTGGTTCCACCAACTGTTGGCCTCGTGAAGAGCCGAGAGTACAGGAGACAGTCCTGTCGATCCGGCTGTTGGTCTTACCGTCTTGCCTGCCTGCTGTCTGTCTGTTTACCATTCAGAAATGTGCAAGTGCAAGAGTGAGTGTAAGAGACACATACCCTTGTCCACTTCCTCCCTGTCTCTCTTTCCAGCGTCCTCCCATTACTTGCAGATGGCGCTAGAGAGGAGCTCCATTATGTAAGCCTCCCTATACTCTCCCTCTTTCTCCCTGCCTCGCAATGCCATCACAGAATGGCGCCTCCTATTGAGTCAGCAGCAGCAGCCTCTACAATATGTCTGCAGTGGAGGGGGAGGGGAGGGGAGGGATGTTGGAAGGGAGGAAGGGGAGGGACAGAAGGAGCTAGAGAGAGATCAGTGTAGGGGGAGGGGGAGTGTGAGAGAGGATGAGGTGAGGGAGCTGGGAGGCAAAGGAGGGAGGGAGGGAGAGAGAGAGAGGGGAGGGGAGCGAGTGTAGAAGGAGTGTGAGGGGAGAGATGAGAGGAAAGGAGAGAAGACAGAGTGAGCGACGGAAGTGGAGGGGG
>NC_045739.1:21594608-21596992 GCF_008692095.1 Etheostoma spectabile | reverse complement strand
GGGGATGGGGAGGCAGGGAGGTCAGACAGACAGGCTCGGTGGAGAGGGGAGGGAGAGTGAGGAAAGGAGGGGAAGAGGCTAAGGGGGAGAGAGAAAATGGTAGAGGGTGAGAGAAAGAGGGGGCGATGGACAGGGAGGGAGGGAGGGGAGGGAGGTGGGAGGAAGAAAGAAAGGGGAAAAAAAGCCAAGGAGAGGCTGGGTAGAAGGGAAGGGGGTGAGAGAAGGAGGAAGAAGAGAGGGAGGAGAGGCGATAGGAAGCTGCTCTGCTCCGCTGAGGGCTGCTGGCAGAAAACAGGTTTCCCCCTTCGACTGGGTTATGTAGAAACAAATAAATAAGGAGGCCTACAAACCTTCAACCACAGACTTCCTCACGCTCATTCAGTTCAGTCCTCCACTGGGACATGGGAACCTATGCTCTGGTTGACTACTGCAGTTTACACTTCTCCGTCAACGTGCAGATGTTTACTGTGGGATAAGCTTCTGGTGACATCCATAGCCACACCGATACCAGAAAAGTTTGGGATGCCTAAACGCACTGGGGCTAGTTGTGTCAGCATGTAATGGGGGGCTGTCTGTATATGAGGCTCTATGTGAGTGGGGTGTCAGATTAGGGTCATGTTTTCAGTGAACATGATCATAATTGTCCTGACCAAGTGACAGCCCTCCTCCTCCTCCTCTTCCTCCTCCTGGATCAAACACCGTCTGAGTGCATCACCCCCCCCTGGCTGAACTCTGATCATATTCTGATTACCTTTTGAGGGGTTGGTTATTCAAAAGAATAATTTCATAAATTTAGCAAAGGATTATATGAATTCTACGCCACAATCTGTCTGTGGTTGTGAATGTGTAGCATGTGTCCCCCAAGACAAAACTCTCTGTGCAGTCTACACTTTAAATATTCATAGCATTTCTCACATTCAAAACGTTAACTCGCAAGATCTGTCGTGGTAGCTGTGGACATAAACCAAATGGTGCGGTGGGGTAACGTTAGTGTTAGTTAATCTAATCTCCGATCAACATCTGGCAGTATTCAATTCGATACGTTTGTCAGGGAGCTCCTGCCACTGACAAAGAATGGGGACACACCGCGCTAAGTTAGCATGCTAAGCTAGCCAACTCGCATCAACAACATTGGCTGTTCGAAACTAATGCTGCCATTTCTGTCTTTAATATTCCACATAGGAAATTCGCCCGCATTTTAGCCGGTCGGTTATAAGCAAACCTACCGGATAAGTAATTCAACTTACGGGGGTTACGTTGAACCCCGTTTACCAGGGACATGACGTTAGCCAAGTTACCTTAGCTGTAATGTTAGTCCAGCGCCACCCATCGAATCAACGCAGGTAGCCACAGCTAACGGCAAACTATCTCGCTTTTACGGTTATGGCCAACATTATGCCAGACAAGTTTACCTGCTTTTACATCCAGTGCTCCCGTCTGAGTGAAATGTATCGCCTCAGGATGACTGAGGCGATGTATGGACACTTTCACTTTTTCCAGATATCTCGGTAATATCCTTTCAGGTGACAACTATCTTCGTGGGGGAGAACCAGCCACCCGGCCGTCGGTCTACGGGAACAGAAAGCCTCAGAGTATCATCAGACTATTTAAACCTCCATTCCTTGGTATGGTGAGGGCGAACACATGTCCTTTTGTTGGGAACAACTAACGGCGGACGCCCTCTTTCAAACAGATTGACTAAAGTCTGCCTATAATTGCCTGGCAGCCGATTACGTTTTGCCCATTCTTTTCTCTGACAGACAATACACATCCAGCCTAGAAACTGCCCTATCCAAAATGGCGCAAATAAAAGGGGCGGAAGTGACATCTACTTGATTAGCATAAATAATCTCATTGTGAGATCGCGTGCCCGGCTCATTTAAACTCTTGATTGGTCTGTCAGTCAATTTGGTCAATTAAGCATACGTCACTTAAAAAAAACAACAACAACCAAAAAACCTACCTCGTCCACTTAAAAACTGCGACGGGCCTTTGGTTTATGTGTTCGAGACTGTGAGGTAAACAACCCAACACGATAGTGGCGGGATCTCGCCGGGAGCGGGCGTCCTTCTGTAGTGGATCTCTTCTTGATTTATGCGCCTGCGCAGTTTGGCTACATCTGGCGCCCCCTCCCCTGCGGATCCTCGGATGTGCACAGTGCCTCAGCACCAGCTGGAGTGTTATCAACGGTTGGGCCAACGGTAGGTGGCGCTGTACTACACTACTGTTAGTAACTGCCCAATTCTGCCAAACTGACCGGGACTACTTTCCTGCACGTTGCCTGGTGAAGGGCAGCCCTAGTGTGACACTGCATTTAAATGGTTATAATCTTGGTAAAACTTTTCCATCAGCTGTGGGTTACTCTTGCCCTATTACCCCCCCCC
>NC_045739.1:21593568-21594598 GCF_008692095.1 Etheostoma spectabile | reverse complement strand
CCCCTCATAATCACTCATTAAAATGGGCCAAAACCCATTCCCCACTTTTTGTGGTGTTTTTTTTAATGCAAAAATAGTATCTGACTGACCCTACGTTTGCTGTAAAGTAATTTGATTTAACATGTGAATTTCAAATTATGCAACATATCATTTATTTTTGACATTGGACTCCTCAAGACAGGGCCGCAGGACTACATAATGGCAGGGACCAATTTAAGGCGTCGGTATGCTTTTAAGGTGCATATTCCCTGATCAACTTTCACATAAATAGACACAAACCAGTAAAAAAGTAAAACACACAAATAAGCCTGGAGCTTTCAGGGCCCTGGGGCAGTTGCCTGCTTGGTTATTCAGCATCGCACACAACACTTTCTTAGGGGAAAGGAGAAAAGTGGGATTTTAAATGCCTTTACTATCTGACTTTTTGAAATTCATTGATATATATTTATCCTGCGGCAACCTCTGGATGACATTAGTGTGCGTGAGGTAGATGTACAAGCTGGTACCTGTTGACTGCTACCGCCTCAGCAAAGAGTGTACCACACACCATGTGCTGGGAAGAACCACATGGTTTTAAATGAATGCTCTTTAAGGTGAACATCTTTGGAGGGCGTGTTCAGAGAAAACAACAACCTCTTGCACTTGTTGGAGGTTGGCCCTTGGATCAATGAATATCACTAAGAGCAGCTCTCTCCAAACCCACCTGAGGTTTTGACTCATTGTAAAAAAAAAAAATGACATTAAGGAAAAACAGAGCCAATACAAACTGTTTAATTTTATACAAACAATCACAAGTGTGGCAGTTCAACGTAAACCCATCTGACAACCTTGTTAATGTAAATTTCAGTCAGGGAATGCACTTTGTTCAAACGTCATTGGGAGGGTGATGGGAATGTAAAGCGCTACGTTCCTTCAGTATTCTGGACGACTACTGGTAGAGAATTATTTTATGTCTACTGCTAACAGGGGAGAGATGTCTTCCTTTGTCATTTGCTGTCATGTCACTGTCTAGACATAGGCAAATGAGCAC
>NC_045739.1:21592673-21593558 GCF_008692095.1 Etheostoma spectabile | reverse complement strand
CCCCCCCCCCCCCCATTAGGATTCTGATACAACCACTAGGCAGCGACTTCAAGAGTGAAATGAACCCTATATGACTGAGGGATGTCCAAAATGATTACATCGCTGATCATGTCGTGGCGAAGAGTGTGATCAGTCCTTTCACGAACGACACAATCTCGTTCCCTCCAAGTTTGGACTCTCCATACACTCGATCTACAAAGGAAATGGGTACCTGTTGTAGAAGAAGAAGAAATCAGTTTCAGTTCAACTCACAACGCTGGCTTCCAATTCAGAGATTAAGGGGAAAGTCAAATTAAATTTAATGATATTTCTGGTCAGATTTTCAGTTTTTGAACCACTTATATTTTTTTGTGAAAAAATATGAATAAATCATAGTAAAAGCCTTAATGCTGTTTAAAACCCAGGTAGCAGATTTGTGGCAGAAATTAAAAGAAAAAGAAAAAAAGATTGACTTAACTGATATTTCTTCATCTAGATAACATTAGACAGAGTTGTTCCTTTTTTTAAAAGATTTTTTTTGGGCATTTTAGATCTTTTTTTTTTTTAATATGACAGCTGAAGACATTAAGGGGGGGGGGATGCAAAAGAACCACAGGTCAGAGTCAAACCCTTGCCTTTAGGTTTGATCAGTCTAACTATATCTGATCTGGTCTGATATTCTCTTGAAATCCAGAGATCTAGCGAGAGCACAATTTAAACAAGCTCAGCGAGTTACTCTGGCATCGAGTAATGCTGCTCATTAACTATACCCTGGTAGCCGAGCTGCACCAATCACATCGCTGTATCTGGTATAGGCGGGCCAGAGGCTGTAACTGGCTATAATCTGCCAGTTAGCTCTGCCGGTAGCTAAGCGTATGGGCTCTGGATACGTCACCCTGTGTGTTG
>NC_045739.1:21591562-21592663 GCF_008692095.1 Etheostoma spectabile | reverse complement strand
TCGTAGTGTTATCCAATTGCGTGCAGTGGAATTTTTAAATGTACGCTTGGTGACTTTCATCACTCAATGCCAGACCCTTAATCTTTTTGGATTTGGGTCTAGATTTCCAGGATAGGTCTGATGTGGTCTGGATGCAGAAAAGACATTAAAATTGTCCTTTTCCCTTGTTTTTTTACAAATACAGTAAAAAAGGTTTCACAAATCTGACAAGGGATTTTAAACAGTCTCTCAAGTCTGTTGGGTGCCCAGGCGGCTCAGTTGGTAGAGCGGGCGCCCATATATAGAGTTTTACTCCTAGGCCCGTCGGGCCTGGGTTCAACTCCGACCTGGGGCCCTCTGCTGCAGGTCATCCCCCCCCCTCTCTCTCCCCTTTCATCTCTTCAGCTGTCCTGTCAAATAAAGGCCTAAAAATACCCAAAACATCATCTTTAAAAAAATAAACAAATAGAAAAGTCTGTTTATTAATCTTGTCCAGATTAGACAAATCTAACTATAATGGTTTTTCAGATAGGCCAAGACTAATGTGGTCTGGATGTACACATTTATAAGTTGGGTAGAAAAAGGAGAATCTAGAGAAACCCCATCATATTCTCCAAATTGGAAGCCAACTTCAGTGCCAACTTCCAGGGTCCACATGATAGAAAACAAGGGTTACAACTACATGTGTACTCAGTAACCTTTCTGACCGAAAAACACAGAAATACATGAATTGATGAATTAGGGCCTCACTTCTCCGATTGAGTAGTTGAGCTGTCTGGCGCGGACGATCATCTCCATTTGAAAGACGTACCCCTTGGACACGCACCGCTCAACCAGACTCTCCAACACCTCCTTCTTATACAACCTGACATGAGTGTGAAAGAAAGACAGCAAGTGTGAGAAAACATCAGGCCACTTACGTAGGCCTTCATATCCCAACACCAGCAGCACTCACCTGAAGCTGCCTGTGAGGTCTGAAGCACCGGGTCTCAACAATACCTGAGTCAAAAAGTTGGCTCCCCGACTGTGAACGAGAGGAGGAGACGGAAGACAGAAAAGAAAATCAAAACTTAGCCTCTAGTCTGTTGTAATGAGGGTCAGTGCATGGGGTGGGGGGGGGGG
>NC_045739.1:21589944-21591552 GCF_008692095.1 Etheostoma spectabile | reverse complement strand
AGACTTGCAGCTACCTGATCAGTTTCCTGCGCAGGTCCCAGCCGTATACGCCTCCGTTCCCTTTGTATCGAGTACCCGACACCAGGTCGTAATCACCTTCCTTCTGCTTTCTGAAAAAAGCAACATCATGGTCTTAACTAAGGCCTCGCGATATGAGGAAAGTGTCAAATTGCAATTTTTTTGACTGATTTTGCAATTGCGATATGATTCACGACATAAGAGGGAATGATCAATTTTTTTGGATCATCATTTTCATTTTCTTTGAAACATAAATAAAAACCTTTTAAAAAGGACACTAATTTTCTTTGTGAATGAACAATGTATTGTGGATAAATAAATGTTCTTCCTTAAATATTGTTTTTAGTATTTAGAAATGAATGTGGTATACACAAACTGAAATACAGTAATAAACAAAACAAAATCACATGATAGGAAATGGAAATGTAGTAACACTTACTCAATAAATTCTGGGATGAATTTGGGCTGAAATAAAAAAGGACAAAGATCAAATAACATGCTGTCTAAAGTTGAATTACTCGCAAAACCTGTTATATTTACATAACATTGCCATTAACTAAAAAGGTAATTAAATATTAGGGATGATAAAGAGGAGAGAGTTGACAAAAAAAAAAATAGATCAGGTAAGCTCACATCTCAGATGCAAATACTACCTAACGCAATTCAGCCAGGACTAAAAGGATCAGTTGATTAATCAATCGGTAACTGCTTTAATAATCAACTAATCATTAATCACCCATTTTCAGCAAAAACTCCATCTCAGGCTCCGGCTGCTCAAAATTGAGGATTTGCTGGACATGTCAATATATTTAGGTTTTAGACTGTTGATCAGACAAAACAACAAGCGATTTGAAGACGAGCATCAGAAAAACAACTCATGACTGATTGAAAAAGTAACTGGCAGACTAATAATCTGTAATGATAATAAGAGTCAGCTCTAGAATCAACCTGACGTAAAGTGAATTTATTGATAACGCATAATAAAACAAGCCCACACTCACATGATGGGAAAGATCTGCGTCCATTATGATTATGAAGTTCCCAGTAGCATGCTTAATGCCGTGGATGTACGCAGTGCCTTTGAAAGGAAACAGGAGCTCATCATTAGTGGGCAAAGGTTACTAGAATGAATACACCACTTTACTTTTCTTTTCTTTTCTTTACCCAGTTTGCAACTTACCAAGTCCTAATTTCTTTGCTCTTGGTCGAAGAAGCTGTCCCACAGAAAAGAGAGATTAAAGATCTGCATAAAGATGCCATGCTCCATTACTACAACCAACGGTTACATGGCGTGCTTATTAATTCTAATACATACATTTATACCATTGTAAGAAATGCAATGTTTGGTTCTTTTTAAAGCAAGAACTCCAGCGCCATCACTGTGAAGGTGGAGATTACCAATTCTTAACTTACTATCTTGTCCTCTCCGTATATTTTCTGCAACTGCTCTGCCACCCCCAAGGTCCCATCCGGGCTTCCGTCGTCAATGATAATTACCTCGTAGTTATAGCCACTGTTAAAAAACAACAACTGAGAATGCTATTTCAACTTTGTATCTCTCTCACACACACACACACACACACACACACA
>NC_045739.1:21588143-21589922 GCF_008692095.1 Etheostoma spectabile | reverse complement strand
ACACACACACACACACACACACACACACACACACACACACACACACACACAAGTTAAGCAAGCGCTACAAACGTGAGCTAGAGCGAGCACACCAGCTAGTTAACATGTAGCGTTAGAGTTTTTAGTGAAGCCTTGACACATTAAATCTTGAAATGTTGACGTTAGGAGCATCTATAGCCGAGCTGTCACTCCCTCTCTGGTTTAGTGACAGCTCATCACTGACAGGAGGCATTAACGTTAGCTAGCTAGCTAGCTAGCACTAGCCGAGCAGCCGTGCTAGTTCTCCGAAACTTACCTTTCACCAAAATATTTCACCAAAAGCCACACTATCAAAGGCAGGTTTTCCCTTTCGTTATAGGTAGGTAATAGTATCGAGTATTTGTCCTCACTATCCCGGTTTGGGAGCGAAGTTTTTCGGCTTGCCATGGCGACGTGAATCTACGGAAACCACAATGTGCAAAGTTAGAAAACGTGCCCCACAACATCCTGTTTATTATTGTCACAATAAAGTGAGTATCGGTGCAACTATATTGGTAATATGAATGTCCATATAGATATATATTCAGTCTTTAGCCATACTGAAACATCACGGGAAAAATTTAGAATATAAATATATAGCATAATTAGTCCCTAGTTTTCCTCTTAGTATTATTTCAATGTAATTATACATAAATAAAGTGCATAGTACAGTAAATAGCCCAAGTTCAAAGGGTTAAAGGAAAGACATTGGAATGAAAAAAAAAGTAATTACGGAGCATTGTTAAAGTAAAACGAACTATGTACAAATTACACACTTTATAAAAAGTAACCACCATTGATTATTGCACAATTTATTATTTTACTGTTGCACTTGGACAATGGACTGGGGATAGAGGTAAAGATAGTCCCGGACAGGGAGGGGGGTAGATGAATACAGAGACACAGTCTGTAAAGCGTGTGTTATGAAAGGGTGAATTAGGAGTGGATTTTGGATATCCTTCCAGGCTAATGTCCTTTGTCTTCCAGGGGGTGTGTAGCTGTTGTGGAAGCCTCGTAAATGGCGATGCTCTCCAGCCTGAGGCGTCTGTATTCAGAGGTCAGTTCACCTGGACATAAAGTGAGCTGAGTGGTGGGGTAGATCACTGGATGCTCTGTGCTATGATTCTTTTATATATTTTAAAACATATTGACACTGTGATCTCACAACCATGATACATTAACCATTGCTAAGTGATGTCCTCACAAGCTCATTGCAACTTGCAGGGTTTGTTGTCTAAGTAACTATGCTTCATTGTATTGTATTGTTTGAGCAAAGGAATACTTCAGGGTCCTCTGGAAAGTGAATGAACAATGGCCTTTATTTGGAAAAATAAACTCACATTTCTGACAAACCGGAAATGAATGCACCACTGACGCTAATTCAACAAAGCGGCTGGCTTAAAGGTTGGAATTTCCATTGCGCTCTTCAAAATAAACACCACTGGAAACAATTATCTCTTCACCGTGGTTCCGACAAAGACATTTGGTATTTTTATCACTACTGATTGCTGCTAGTTTATTTATTTTCTCTTGCCCCACAGGAAGGTAGGGTGTCAGTTTTAGCCTCAGAACAGCAGCCCCAGGGCTTACAAGGAGTCCGTGTCTTGCTCTATGACTCAAAACTATGGTCACTCAGTATAGTCATGTTTAAAAAACAACAACACATCATTAGATACATATTAATGGAAATTTATTAACAAGAATATAAAAATCTTACACACACACACACACACACACACACACACACACACACACACACAC
>NC_045739.1:21586996-21588133 GCF_008692095.1 Etheostoma spectabile | reverse complement strand
ACACACACACACACACACACACACACACACACACACACACACACATTTATCACCCAATACCCCTTGAAACCATAACAATATAAACAGGAATTTCAGTACGAATAGATACAGTATAAAATATCATACATGAATAACTGTATACAGTAAATATAATAAACAATATACAAATTATCATACACATGACAACAGGACATTCTCACAGTCTCATTTATACCATGGGACAAAAAAAAAAGCTTTTACACCATGGATTATGCATTTTCATAATTCTTGAGGCAGTTAAGGTTAGAAAGACAAATCAAATAGGTAGAAATGTAACACATATGGCTAAACTACTCGGTGTGATACAGTGCATGAATACATAAACATAGTAATAAAAGGTTTCAGTGCGAATATGGTGTATAAGACAGCACTTGACTGATCTCAATGAGAAAATACTTTCCTTTATGATGCTATCTGTTCATCAAAACACTATTCTACATTAGAAAGCTTCCTACATAATCGTAGTTCTTTTCTCAGCGATTCTTTTTTATGTCAAAGAACTTTGTAACAAAAGGACTGAGAGAGACCCTTCCTGTCTCGTTTTCCTTTTCCCACACATGATGCGATGACACATGTGAAGCTTCTGCGTCAGTCAGTGGCAAGATCAACACACCAAACCTCTTCAGTGCGGCTTTTTGTTTTTTTAGCTCCAATGCCAGTGTGTCATTCAGCTCCAAAGGAACCATAGTCATTTCAAACAGACGCCAGTCGCCTTACCGTCGCTGCCTGCTCGTTAATATCCACTCAAGGTTGGTAGCCATAATAAGGGTCTTCTGGAAAAGGAGAGCACAAACAAAAACAGTCAACAACCAAGACCATTTTCATACTGTAGTTTGCAATGTTGGCAACATTGGCAATTTTAGACCCTGTTTAGGGGGGCTCGAGCCCCCCTAAAAAATATCATAAAAACAATTACTTCATTTTTTTAAATCAATTTTAGTGCTTCAAGTTAGAGTTTGCAAACTTGTCTGTTAATGACAGAGTACAAACAATTACAGGTTTATTAATAATGATAATAATAATAATAATAGTAATAATGTATACTTTATACTGTATTAATCCCGCAATGTTTTCACTCTGTTGTTATTACACACAGGC
>NC_045739.1:21586656-21586986 GCF_008692095.1 Etheostoma spectabile | reverse complement strand
CACACATGCTCAGTACCTACACATGCACTAAATAGAAAGATGTCAGAGTGAGGGGGCTGCCCATGGAATGGCCCCCAGAGCAGTTGAGGGTTCAGTGCCTTGCTCAAAAGCACCTTGGCAGTGCCCAGGATGTGAACTGGCACCTCTCCGGCTACTTGAAACAGGTTAAATATCCTGTGTGTCTGTCACCGATGCTATGCACCTGTGACCCAGTCAAAGAAAGGGTTAACAGAAACGTGGTGTTGGCCAATTGGAGGAGGTTGTGCCAAACTCCGGCCTGTGGCTGAGTCTCGATCTAATCAGTCAGAGGGAGAGCAGGAGACGGTTGTG
>NC_045739.1:21584816-21586646 GCF_008692095.1 Etheostoma spectabile | reverse complement strand
TAACGTTGCTAGTCCCCAGAGAAGAAGTTGGTTATGGCAGGGCGCAGATTTGAACCCAAATTGAAACGTAAGCAACTGAAATTGCTAAAAAGAACATGGTGTCAAATTTGTCGTTATTACTGTAAAAGTGTAAGGTTTAGTTCCTTCATAGTGTTAATCGTATCAGAATTCATTAGCTGACGCTGTTGTTCAATAGCTAGCTCAGAGATTATTGGCTAATGAAATTACTGATTTAGCAGGGGGGGTTAACACTTTTGCAACAGCACTTTTTCATTAGGGGCTGAGCCCCCATAAAGTTATGCCAATAAGCAAGTTTTTAAACTACTGTGACTGGTTGCATTACCTGCTAAGCTGCTATTTAGAATCATTTTATATTGACAATGTGTAATGTAATGTTACAGTGGTTGCTTTGAGTGATGAACCCACAGAGGCTTTTAGCAGCTCATTGGCTTTATGGCCCAGAACTGTTTTTTTAGCCACAGACGGCAGCTGTACAGCAATAAAGACTCACTGTACACTTCCTGCTCAGCACCGAACAGCCAACAAACACAGTTAGTCGTGGAGCATTAAGCAGCTAAAAAGATACAGGAGTTGGTGGCATACAAAAATAGAGCTACAATATTGGACTTACATTCATCAGGTGGACACAAACACCACACAATGAATACTAAGGTTGCTCTGTGTCAGCTGGATTTGTAATGAGGGAACTGTTGACACATCCATCATTATAAAAGATTACAAGGTCAATATCACATTACAGCTTGTTGCCCAGCGCCAAAGTGGCCACACAAAACAATGTAATTGCAGAACTGTAGAAACCAAGCAATTGTTTACTGTTACAGAACTATAATGCTTTTGCAACTACTTGAAAAATAGCCAATTGGCTAACACTGGCGTACTTACAGAAATGTTCATTAATGTGCATTGTCCTAATCAAATAAATAAGATAAATAAATAACGCTTTTGCAACTAAAAGTCATTTCTCTTGCTTCTACTAAGCATTCCAGTATCCTCATCAAAAAAGATTAATTAATCTGGGACTTAACCAATATTATTATTTTTACTCACACACTCCCACTAATGTTACCAGCTTTCCTGGTAGCTAACCTGTTTGCTGGGGAACTCTGTGGCAGCCTCCACTGCTGTCACACACCCCCGGCGGTCCAACCTCGCCTGGCTGTCCAGGAGGTCCGGTGATCCCTGCGGGTCCTGCCTTACCATCCTCTCCTTTTGGACCTGGGATTCCCAACTTGGACTCCCCTGGAGGGCCTGCAGACACACATGCATTACAACCATACATCAGTGCAGGGTTGTGTTCTGGTGATCAACAGTGCTTATGTTATTACTCATAAAGAGGTACCTGCAAATCCTTTGATCCCTGCGGGCCCCTGCACATTGGGTCCTGGATCACCCTTCCCCCCTGGCATACCTCTCCTTCCTGTACAGAAGCAAATCGGCATAGTCAAAAGCTTATAATAATATCCCACTGGACAAATTCCTAATATATAATATAATATAATATAAATGCTCAGACCATTGCGCAAAAGTTAGAAGACAAACATGAGAATTTGGTTGGATTGTCTTTTAGTGTCTTACCCTGTTCTCCTGGATATCCAGCTTTGCCAGGTCTCCCCCTTGGGCCGACATGCCCCAGGGTGCCCCTGGCGCCTGGTTGGCCCTTGGGCCCTGGTATACCAGGTTCCCCGGGGGGCGCCACCGGCTCCTCAATTGGAGCTGGCTTTCGATTTTTCTCGTTAATAAACATATCAAGCTTCAACACTTCCTCTGAGAAAAAAACACACACACACACACACACACACACACACACAC
>NC_045739.1:21581945-21584806 GCF_008692095.1 Etheostoma spectabile | reverse complement strand
ACACACACACACACACACACACACACACACACAGTTTTGAGAGAGATACATAAACAGATATCATCATTGTAGAAGTCCCAGAGTACTTACTATGTACTAGTTGCTCACAGGCCTGTGTGACCAGTTGGTAGATCATGGCCATAGACTGAGGTTCCCCCTGTTAAACATCAGCGTATTCACCAACCATAATTTAAACGAGAACCAAAGTATTATTATGAATTTATATCTTTATATACTTTTTATACTTTTAAGCACAGTAAAAAGGGTTAGGGTTGTCAGTGTTACAATAAGAAAAAGATTGTTCAGCTATAACCCACCTTCTCTCCTCGCTCCCCTTTTCCCCCTGGCAGACCCTGTAAAGCAACGGATACATGAGCATCAAAATGAATAACAAGTGCACACAGCAGGCCTTTCTCACCTCCACATGAACCAGATCTCTAACCTCTTAACCCTTCCCACTCTTCTCATTTGTTGAGAGTGACCCACAGGATCCTGGTGTGTGTGTGTGTGTGTGTGTGTGTGTGTATAAAAGAGGAGGACAACATCTGATAACTCTTTTTGGGCGATCTCTTGTCCATTAGGAGTCCAGCTTCAAAAGCAATCCTTGGTTCCAGGCCTCTGCCATAAAAGCAAGAAACAGTTCCAGTTTCTAACTGTCGAGCCACAACTATGCAGGACAGATCCAGTGGCTACATTTTGTGCAAGCAGCACATTTTGTGCAAGCAGCATCAGACTGTTTTAAAATAACCATAGAGGCCGCCCGACACTGAACCATCTAAAGCAGTGAGATCTCTCTCCTGTGTCAGCCGACACATTCAGCTCACCCCTCCAAGTGCTGCCATCAATTTATCATTTATTAATCAAGACGTTATCTTTGTCAATATCCCATATTCAACTATGCATAACAATTGATCTTCTCTGTGCATATTGCGTAGCAAAATGTTAAGACATTGCACATGGCTGATGACACTTCTTGTCCCTCTTGTCTTACCGTAGGTCCCACAGGCCCTGAGTAGCCCCTTTCTCCTATAGGTCCTGGGTGTCCTGGCATTCCTTGGAAACCCTGTAAAATACAAAAAAGATGTGTACAACAGCAGACAAACAACAAAACATGACATACAGTCATAGATGCTGGTGCCTTAACTCCCGAGGCAGTGATACAGGAATAGTCCATTACTACATTAAACTGTCAAAAGTCCGGACAGTCCCCTTTAGGTTTTCACCACTCTAAAGTACTCTAAATACAACATAATACATACTAGGATATAAAGCATGTCATGTTGCATTACCTGGTGAACCACTGCTGTCTGACCTGATTGGCTCTAATAAGCACACGATAACTTGATATTTTACAAGTTTTTAAATACAAGGTAGAGTTCCCCTTTGTCACCGAAACATCCAGGACTACCTTTAGGCACCCGGTCTCCACAGGTGGCTGATGTAGGCCATATTTGTCATAGATATATCTGATATTTGTAATGTTGCAAGATGTTTTTCCTGTCAATTTAGGCTCCAGCATGAAGTAAATATGTACGCTCAGTATGGGGGGGGAAAGGGTCAGCCACCAGGAAATAATAAATTCAGTTGTGAGTTATAGTACAGGTACATGGAAACACTGCAGGTCAGGAAGGGGAACCTTTGCTATAAACACTAATAGAACTGGAGTGATAATACAGACAGAACAAGATATCGACGAATTATTAGAGCCTGACCAGCAGAGATGCTAAACGCAAAGTTTATTGTACAAGAGTAAAATTGTTTATTGCATGCCGATCTGGATCTTACTCAGGGTGTCTTGTGTGTTAACTCATACTGGGTCTAGTAATGGTGGATTTGGGCCTGAGGGGGGTGCTAGAGTAAAGCTTAAAATGTGTCAATCATGGAATGGTTCAGCCTATCAGACTTTAATATTTTGTGTGCAAGAGTAAACTTTGCCCAGATGGTGGTACAAGACAAAAGGTCACAGGTCAACAAAAACATTAGGATTCATTAGGACAACACATCCACAGTAGAACTCATTAAGATATTAGTATTTATACTCATGTCATGGACCAATTTTTTTTTCTTTTCTAAATGTGGCATAAAAGCTGAAAATACTCATATTCTACATACAATGGCTCTAAAATGAAATCCAATCTTACCCTGGGTCCAGTAAGGCCTGGTTCACCAATGTTCCCTTCGAGCCCCCTAATGCCCTGTGAAACACATTGCACAGAGATAAGAAGAAGAATTTTTAAAGATGTTTTGGGCATTTTTAGGCCTTTATGACAGTTCAGCTGAATAAGTGAAAGGGGAGAGAGAGGGGGGAATGACATGCAGCAAAGGTCCACAGGTTAGAGTTGAACCCAGGCCCGCTGCGTCAAGGAGCAAACCTCTACACATGGGCGCCCCCTCTACCAACTGGGCCATCCGGGCGCCCAAAGAAGACATACTTGATTGATTCTCAGTGGGGGGGAAAAAAAATTACATTTTCTTTTTCTCTCTGCATGTTTTTTCACATTACACATAGGTCTGAATACACACTCATGCACAAACAGGACCTATACAGGCATTAATGCTTAAAGTAATGTTCTGCTTCAGCTAAACTGTTATTTACTGCTGATATTTACTGTTCTGGGATCAAGCAGCTCACCTTGGGGCCTGGAATCCCCTCTTCCCCCTTTGGACCTGGAGGTCCTGGTAAACCCTGCAGAGAAAGACAACAGCAAGGTTGGAGAGAGCACAATGAGAGGCAGATGAGTGGGGTTGTAGACAAAAATACAGGGAAGAAGATGTGTTTGTTATTCTATTCCTGTGTTTTAATTTCTCCAGTTTCAAGTTTCTGGGGATCCACATCTCGGCGGACATGTCCTGGTCAACCA
>NC_045739.1:21569301-21581920 GCF_008692095.1 Etheostoma spectabile | reverse complement strand
ACAACCTCCTGCCTGGTCAAGAAGCTCACCAGCGCCTCTTCTTCCTGAGGACACTGAGGAAGAATCCACTTTCCTCGACTTCCTGGTGACTTCTATCGTGTGAATAGAAAGCATCCTGACCAACGTGCAACAGTGTGGTATGGGAGCTGTTCTGTGGCAGAGCGCAAGGCACTGCAGCGGGTGGTGAAAACCGCCAGGCATCCCTGGGACTCCACTACCCGCCATCGAGCACATCCAGAAGAAACACTGTCTGCATCGAGCTCGCAGCACCTGAAGGACTCTCTCACCAGCCCACAGACGTTTTTCTCCTGCCCTCGGCAGGCGTTTAGAGGTCTCATGTTACATGTTAAATGTTACCTCATTTAGCCTAACTTATATATCATCTGTAAAAATTGTCAATAATAATATAGCCGCCTGTATATATATATATTATAGTACATACTACCTGTAAATCTGTAAACCATTAGTATATATGCTATTTGCACATATCTGTAAAAATTTGCAATTTAGTATACCACCAAATTCCAGCTGTAAATTTGCTCACAATATTGTTATCTATATTTTGTATTCATAGGAAAACCCATCTGTAAAATCGTTTATAATAGTATTCTTTTCTATATTTATTCACATATCCATGTCTTGCACTTATGGAACCATTGTATATATCCTGCACACTGCATTGCACTTCTGGTTAGACCCAAACTGCATTTCGTTGCCTGTGACCTGTACCTGTGTAATGACAATAAAGTTGAATCTAATCTAATCTAATCTAATGCTTGAGTTTAGATCCACCTGGACCCTGGACGCCCGGATCTCCCCTTTCCCCTCTTGCACCAGTGGACCCTAAAAGGGAAAAAATGAAAACACAAGACAAGTACACATTATACAACATAAGTTTTGTAAGTCATTCCTAAACAGTTCAGCAAGATACGTACACGTGAATACCACTACATACACAAGTACATATTTAAAGATAAGATTACCCACCACTTCACCTGCACGGCCATGCTCGGGGTCTGTGTTGCCCAAAGGTCCAAGACCTCCTCAAATCCAGGCTTTCCGGAGGACCCACCTCCCCCTGAAACACAGAGAAATTAACTTGATGGCATCAATTTGGATCTCCAAGGCATGACTCAAACTAAACACGAAAATAACGACTGATAACGATGATTTCCTGTTAAACATGAGACTGTAAGCTTTACGGGTTGATGAAAAGAACAAACACGTCATGGCTGCTTATGTCGCTGTGTAGAAGGAGACTAAACTTAAATTTAACTTAAGAATTATTTTCATCTACCCTTTTGGCCTTGCTCTCCCTTATCACTTTTCCCACGAGGACCTGGCTTACCCTGAGAAAAAAATAAATAATTGAAAAACTGGATCTCACAAACAATGAGTCGCATCAGCTAATATTGTAGGCCTAACTGAGATCTCATGGTGAATACAGTCGGACCAGGGGAACGGAGCTCGGGGATGTCAGAGGAACAGGTACAGGTGTACGCCGGGGCAGGACAGCTCTCCACATCTCTCTGATGCAAAAACAAACCACACACACATTTGTACCGTTTTTCATAAACTTACATTATTAAATACTGAGACAGAGCGAAATAAAAGGTAATTAATATTAACCGACTAACCACTCCAGGCAGGTCACAGCAGGTACCTCTAAAGCCACGTAGTGTTACAGACAATCTCAAAGGATGCAGTTGGAACTGAAGCAATGATGAACATAGGATACAGGTTGAGCAAGGCCCGAAGAAGACAAAAAATATATTTGGAGGTGGTAATTTATTGACTCAACGCCTTGATAAAAATCAAATAAATCAAATAGAATACAGTACCGGTGTGATCATATTGGGTCCTCTGGTCTCACCAGTTTTCCCAGCATCTCAAAGCCGTCGTGGCAGGTTGCCTAGAGGACGGCAGGGCTCTCACCCAACGCTGACAGTCCACAGACAGGGACACACTCACTGGCTGACAGACAGGTGAACCTGCCAATCACAATTATTTTGTCTATTAAGCCAAGTTGCAGATTTTGCTGAGCCTACACAGTATCTTTGCCTCACATCTTTCACTATTACCCTTTCTAACTCTGCTGTTGGTCTTTATTGTGTTACAGTGCTACAGACCTGAGATTATTCTGATGTAAAGTTTATTTTTCAACCATCCTTCACCTCTCCATCATGCTCTTTCAATATATTATGTGTTGACATTCTGTTTTATAGGATACACAAAGGTCACCGTAGCTAGTGGAAACAGAAATATGTAACATATGTAAATAAAATATGGAAAAGGATATTTAACCTGATTTAAAAACATGACGTCAATTTTTGTAAATGAAAGTTAAACTTGCTCAGTGTTTATTGTCTCACCTTGTGAAAAACTGCCATAGAAAAAGTCTGTAGACCTGCGACTGGTCAAAGGTCAGTTCCTGCACTTTCCCTGTAGTCCAGACTGAAGTACACCAGACGCTGGTAGTAGCTCACCCAGCCCACAGACTGTTTTCTCTCCTGCCCTCCGGCAGGCGTTTCAGGGTCCTCATGTTACATGTTAAATGTTACCTCATTTTAGCCTAACTTATTATATCTATCTGTAAAAATTCTGTCAATAATAATATAGCCGCCTGTTATATATATATTATATTACATCTCACCTGTAAAATCTGTAAACCATTAGTATATTATGCTATTTGCCATATCTGTAAAAATTTGCAATTATAGTAATATCCACCAAATTCCTAGCTGTAAATCTTGCTCACAATACTTGTATCTATATTTTTTATTCATAGGACAAACCCATCTGTAAAACTCTGTTTATATGTATTCTTTTCTATATTTATTCTTACATACCATGTCTTGCACTTATGGAACCATTGTATATATCCTGCACTTACTGCTATTGCTTCTGGTTAGACCCAAACTGCATTTCGTTGGCCTTTACCTGTACCTGTGTAATGACAATAAAGTTGAATCTAATCTAATCTAATCTAATGACTTGAGTTTAGACTCACCTGGACCCCTGGACGCCCAGGATCTCCCCTTTCCCCTCTTGCACCAGGTGGACCCTAAAAGGGAAAAAATGAAAACACAAGACAAGTACACATTATACAACATACTAGTTTTGTAAGTCATTCCTAAACAGTTCAGCAAGATACGTACACGGTGAATACCACTATACATACACAAGTACATATTTAAAGATAAGATTACCCACCACTTTACCCTGCACGGCCATGCCTCGGGGTCCTGTGTTGCCCAAAGGTCCAAGACCTCCCTCAAATCCAGGCTTTCCTGGAGGACCCACCTCCCCCTGAAACACAGAGAAATTAACTTGATGGCATCAATTTGGATCTCCAAGGCATGACTCAAACTAAAACACGAAAATAACGACTGATAACGATGATTTTCCTGTTAAACATGAGATCTGTAAAAGCTTTACGGGTCTGATGAAAAAGAACAAACACGTCATGGCTGCTTATGTCGCTGTGTAGAAGGAGACTTAAACTTAAATTTAACTTAAGAATTATTTTCATCTCACCTTTTGGCCTTGCTCTCCCTTATCACCTTTCTCCCCACGAGGACCTGGCTTACCCTGAGAAAAAAATAAATAATTGAAAAACTGGATCTCACAAACAATGAGTCAGCATCAGCTAATATTGTAGGCCTAACTGAGATCTCATGGTGACATACAGTCGGACCAGGGGAACCGGGAGCTCCGGGGATGTCAGAGGAACAGGTACAGGTGTACGCCGGGGCAGGACAGCTCTCCACATCTCTCTGATGCAAAAACAAACACACACACACTAATTTTGTACCGTTTTTCATTAAACTTACATTATTAAATACTGAGACAGAGCGAAATAAAAGGTAATATAATTATTAACCGACTAACCACTCCAGGCAGGTCACAGCAGGTATCCTCTAAAGCCCACGTAGTGTTACAGACAATCTCAAAGGACTGCAGTTGGAACTGAAGACAATGATGAACATAGGATACAGGTTGAGCACAGGCCAGAAGAAGACAAAAAATATATTTTGAGGATGTGTAATTTATTGACTCAACAGGCCTTGATAAAAATCAAATAAATCAAATAGAATACAAAGTACCGGTGCTGATCCACTATTGGGTCCTCTGGTCTTCACCAGTTTTCCCAGCATCTCAAAGCCGTCAGTTGGCAGGTTGCCTAGAGGACGGGCAGGCCTCTCACCCACACGCTGACAGTCCACAGACAGGGACACACTCACCTGGCTGACAGACAGGTGAACCTGCCAATCACAATTATTTTGTCATATTAAGCCAAGTTGCAGATTTTGCTGAGCCTCACACAGTATCTTTGCCTCACATCTTTCACTATTACCCTTTCTAACTCTGCTGTTGGTCTTTATTGTGTTACAGCTGCTACAGACCTGAGATTATTCTGATGTAAAGTTTATTTTTCAACCATCTCTTTCACCTCTCCATCATGCTCTTTCATATTATTATGTGTTGACATTTCTGTTTTATAGGATTACACAAAGGTCACAGTAGCTAGATGGAAACAGAAATATGTAACATTATGTAAATAAAATATGGAAAAAGGATATTTAACCTGATTTAAAAAACATGACGTCAATTTTTGCTAAATGAAAGTTAAACTTGCTCAGTGTTTATTGTCTCACCTTGTGAAAACTGCCATAGAACAGTCTGTAGACCTGCGACTGGTCAAAGGTCAGTTCCTGCACTTCTCCCCTGTAGTCCAGACTGAAGTACACCAGACGCTTGGTAGTAGCTGTGCAAAGCACAAAAATAAAGGGAGATATTCAGTAATCAACTTCTAACTCACATTGTGTCCTACCAAAACCCTGGGGGCTCTAAAGAAGGCGAAGTCTGCTGCAAGGTGTTCAATCTGGCTGGGTGTAAGAAGAAGGCATAGCCTCTAGTGGGGCTTCACACTATTCACACTATTTTTTAATTAGATTAAAAAAGGGCTGAGTGCACTTTTAACAGTCCAAAACCCCGGCATTGCTGCATCGTCCCGTTGAGGTGTGTGCGTGTTTGTTTGTGCTTTAGGGCGTAAACGCCATGAAACCATCAGAAAATAACGTTTTATTCCTCTGACTCACTGCTTTGTTCGGCGCTCTCTCTCCTCATCCTCCCTTCTTTCACTTTCTAGCTTGCTCGACTACTACTTCCCTCTATCTCTCTTTCATTCCTTCTCTCTCTCTCATTCCTTCTCTCTCTCTTTCTCTCTCTCTCTCTCTCTCTCTGGCTGTTGAGCCGGGGAGGACGGGCCAACTTTGAACTCTCTGTGTCTACAAACAGTAAGCCATGCTCACTCCATATTATTATTCCTTCAAACAATTATTATCAAATTGGATGCCGATTTCTTTTCTGTTGATTGCTAATCAATTGAACAATTAATTGTTTAAGCTCTAAATAAATCCATAAACCATACTCAAAACTCATCAAAAAAGCCGGTGTCTAAGGAGATGTTAAAATGTGACTTCAGAGTTGACTTAACGCATCACAAGAGTTGGTCCAGTATGTATGGGCCTCGATGACAAAATATGAGATGAATACAAGAAGGGGTAAGAAAGTTGCTTGGGAGATGGAGAGATGCAGAAATGTAACTCACGGTCGAGCACCACTCCCATCTTGGGCTGGAAGTCATTGTCAGTGAGCTGCCAGAGGGCGAAGGGCTCCCTGGGTGTTTCCTGCAACATGCGGAAGGTGATGCTGATGGTGTGTTCTGGAGAGAAACCTGCAGGATGGATAAACCTGGACAGAGGTAAATAAAGGTCAAGGGGACCTGCTCCATTCCTTTTCCTTTAAAAATACAGTAAACATGTTTGCATTTGTTGCATTATGACAGAGAGGTGTGTGTGTGGTAGAATAATTTGAACTGTAGGATCATTGCCCTCATGTGCTGTTTAATATTTGGTCAGCTGATCTGATGGGACAGCAAAAGCAGCAGCCAGGTTGATGCGGAAGCTCTATTGCCTTTCATTTTTACTCATCATCGTTAGATGTGTGTGTAATCTGAATGAATCATAAAAACACTCTTTGCAACTTAGTCTACTTTATCTTCTATATCTAAGGCCCTTTCTTTTCATTTTTTATGCTGCATTTCAAGAGCATCCTGAGGATCAAATATTTTTCCTCTACAAAAGGCACAGTTGGCGATTATCAGTCCCATATCCAGCTAAGCTTTATTGCTCCTTTACACAAATGATCTTGTTTCATTTTATTTATTTACATTTTAATTAAAGTCCCTTTCTGTGATGCCCTGATGCCACACCACATCTATGATAAGTACTAAAGTAACAGTTATCAGGTTTTATTCTTATTAACTCACTGAATGATTCCCTAAGTAACGGACATTTCCTTAAAATGTCACTGGAGTGAGTGAGGATGTTCCATTAGGTAACAGGATGCAATTCCTCTTCACGTCCCATCCTGGCATCTCTCTCTCTTTTCACATTGTAAAAACCAACCTCTCTCAGATGAGTTTGCTGTGCAGCATTGACTCTTCGGCGGATTGGGGTTTGATTGCTCCGGCCACATTTGGAAGTTGTCATTTAACCAAAAAGGATTCTTTATTCAACTTTGTAGTACGTACTGTATATAGCATGACCAACATTTTGAACACAGACGGATACAGCTGAACAAACACCACAGAGAAGGTACTGAAGTCTGTATTGAAGGGGAGGTTCCTTGCTCTGCAGTCCGGTGTTAGTGTTAGTGTAATGTAACAAATATTTTGCTACTGTACTTAAGTAGACTTTTCCCGTATCTGTACATTACTTCGTTATTTATATTTCTGGAAACTTATACTTTTTCTCCACTAAATTTCCTAAGTAAAAGTGTACTACAAAATGAAATCAGAAGAAATAGGCAGGACTGCAAAACAGCCGGTTTGGTGAATGGGGTGTTGGTGAAGATAATATAAAACACCCGTTGCAGTATGATTTTGTGTTTCGGAGTGAAAGATTCAATCATGCGGCCGCTGCGTCGACAAGTAAACTTCTATAAATGGGCACCCGCTCTACCAGGTGAGCTAACCCATTAAAATTGTTTTTTACTTTTACATTTACTTCTAATAATTAAGTAAATTTAATTTTATTTAGTAGTATTCTAAAAGGTGACTTTAACTTCTACCCAAGTGATTTTCTGCACTTTTACCCAAGTACTGCTTTCAAGTACTTTATTCATGACTGCTGCAGTCTTTATCACCAGCTAAATGGCTACATTGAGTGCAAGTAATTACATATAATACATATAATTAACAAGATATACAGCACATTTTTTGATTGTCTCTTTCCGGGGCTGCATTTATGGATATTTGCGTATAACACAAGCAAGAAGAACAAAAGAAACAGAAGGCGATTTAAAAGCAGTAAATGAGATGATCTCACTTGGTGCTCTGTGTCAGTTGGACGTCTCTGTACAAAGTATAGGTGGGGAGAGTGTTGAAGACAAAAGGCTCGGCTGCCACGCCCTCCACAGACGAGTGAGCATTCTTAGTCAGACCAAATGCTTCCATCATGTCAAATCCTGAAACGACAGAAATAAAACAAGGTGAAGTTTCAGTTATTCAAAATGAGCCTTGCAGTTTCGTGTGAGGACAGCTTGTCTTACCTTTAACAATGCTGTTTCTGATGGTGACTTCAGGGCAGACTGCAAGACAACAGGGCAGCGTTGAATCATTATGAGAAAAGCAAAGGGATTATTTTCAGCTTTTTCAGTCAAGAAAAAAATTGGTCTCACTACGGACTCTATATGGAAGCTCTGAGAGGAGAGTGAGAAAAAAATTAATTCTGGTCAACTTCTCTAATTTGTTTTCTGCCCTATGTTTATGACTTAAGAACAGGAAAAAAGGGTTTGGAGGGATACTCTTTCAAAGTTATAAAGGACTGGAAAATTAATTATAAAAAAAACTATTGTTGCACATGAGTGCATTTATAACCTTGTTTATCCCCTACTGAAAAATCACATTTTTACACTCTTTCATTAAATTAATGTCTAGAAGATAAAAGAAATATAAAAAACTCAAGTAGTCCTCAGTTTTCTGGGGACCTACTGAGGTCATTTAAATTTGTGGAATCAAGAATATAACACATCTGCTCAGTAACTAAAATGACGTCCCCAAGAAATAATAAAAATGTGCTAAACAGATATATTTCTACGGGAGAATATGATTGCAATATGATCAGGAGGCACCTTCGTTGTGGATAGGGTACATCCGGGGATGGATAGGAATTCTGGCAGGAGCCGGGGCTGTAAAAGGAACAGGTACATCCAGTCATGACACACTGAACAAACAACAGAAACATTCATGTTTTTTTTTCATGTTCTGTATGTATCAATCTCTACTTACAATTACTTCCCCAACTATGAAGTGATTAGATTACATTTTGTAGAGAAGCAGCCGAGAAATAAAGTATTCCTGCATTTTATGTTTATTTATCTTGAGAGGGAATGTAAGGTACTGTATGCAGATGTTAGACTTTGTGGTGAGGAAACTTCAACATCTAATATACTGTGGGTGTAACTGTGATCAGGTCAGACCTGTTGGATGGAGAATGGAGACGGCAGCGCCCTCTGCTGAGCTGAGCAGCGAGTGCACACTGATGCGATATAGAGTCTCTGGTTCCAGATCAGTGAAACAGTGGCTGCTGCTGGACTCGTCGACAGTTTCTTCCTTTGTTTGCTTGTCTACACACAAGGCACACATAGATGTTTACACGCCAATGGGTAAATCAACAGTGGTTAATGTGGCTTCTGAGACAGCTTAATGTGCTCAGAGTTGTCAGTTACTACAGATTTTACAATTACCTTTGACGGACTGGATGACAATACGATATCCATCAACAGTAGACACGGGTCTCCAAGACACACAGATACTGGAGTGGTCTGACCTAACCACACTCACGCTGCTTACTCGCAGACTGGCTGAAGGGAGAGAGAGAGTCAGACAGAGAGATAAACAAAAAGGCATTGCCACAGCCCGAGGTGAACAACCTAATTTCACATTTGAGTGAGGATATTCACCCCGGCGACCGGTGTGTATGAAACCTCCTAAGAAAGTCTTACGAATGGTGCTAAATCTTGACCTTTGAGTAAGAAAGAATCATGGTAAAACAATAGTACTGAGATATGTTTAAACAAAAAAGATAGTGTTCCAAAAAAAGGACTAAAATTATGCCTTTCCACAATGCCCTCCTTCAAGCATTGAATCAGTCAACAGCAGGCCTGCCCACCAACAGTTTAGTCTAAGATTCGGGTGTGTTATGTCGTAGCCGCTAACCTAAAGCAGAAATAAGTAGCAGTTTTCATCTTATGGATTGTAGCATACTAAAAGTGACATTAACCGAATCCTAGTGTTGGAGGTTTCTTTTTCTGTGTTCTTGAGTGGACTACATGACTACACTACATGCAATTTATATGTTGTTTTTTATGTATATGTCACATCAATGTATTTACACTAAATGTATTGTATGAAGACTCTGTTTTCTCACTGTTTACTATGGGAACACAAAAGGTTATACTTGCCACAGGTTCAAATTTAGTTTAGTTTTTCAGTAAGTTTGACTCACTGGTTTTGCCCTGAGCTGAACCGCTGCCTCCTTCTCTGTTGCGGTACTCAGCGGTGACCAGGATGCTGTAACGTGTATCTGGCTGTAAAGACTCGAGCAACACTCGCTTTTCACTACCTGGAACCACCATCTGTAGGCAACAAACGCACCTTTCAAAGTCAAGCTTTCAAGTAAAACGTCCATGTGTCGACACAGTGACAGAGCTAATTTGCAGTTTGTGAAATTCTCTGTGACCCATGAGAAGCACTATGGTTTACTGGCCAGCAGGATGGAGGACAAAGCGGCTGGAGATGTGGCGATTACAGCTCACTCACAGTGTTGTCCTGGGTTTCAGCTGCAGTCAGTGCGGTGTAAGACACACGATACTGGAGGACATGAGCGTTGGGAGGCACCCAGCTGACCACCAAGCTGACCGCTGTCTCCTCGGAGACCGTTATGCTGGATGGGCTTCCACCAGACACTGCAAGGACAAAAGCAGACATTTCCCTAATGAAGAGATAATTGGCCTAACATTCCACCTGTCAAACCATTAGACATAATTAAAATGCTGCTTAAAAGTTAATTTTTATATATATATATATATATATATATATATATATATATATATATATATATATGTGATAAATATAACACTTCACATTATGAGTAATACTCTGTACTCTCTTGAAGTGGGGACAGGACACAACACTGCGGGAAAGTCCACAATCCACCTAATTTAATAAATACAACTCTTGCTTGAGTTTTTGTGCCACCAAGGTTCTTATTAGATTAGATTAGATTAGATTAGATTAGATTAGATTAGATTAGATTCAACTTTATTGTCATTACACAGGTACAGGTACAAGGCAACAAAATGCAGTTCTGGTGTAACCAGAAGTGCAATAGCAGTAAGTGCAGGATATATACAATGGTTCCGTAAGTGTAGGACATGAATATGTACTGAATAAATATAGAAATGAATACTATTATAAACAGAATTTTACAGATGGGTTTGTCCTATGAATATAAAATATAGATAACAAGTATTGTGAGCAAGATTTACAGCTAGAAATGTACTGAATATAATATACAGGTGGATATTACTATAAGTAGAAATGTTTACAGATATGTGCAAATAACATAATATACTAATGGTTTACAGAGCAGAGACCAGATTATTTGCAAGTAATGGTCATGGTTAAAAGTGGGCTGAGGGGTTAATATGTCACATAAATAATATAGGATGCCTTTTGACAACTGGCCAGGGACTACAGCTGGAAATTAGCCGTCGAGGCTCACTAACAGCTGCTCCTTTTACTGTACAGTTAATTAAAGAGGACTGTCCACGACATTATAAACTAATAAACTGATCTAAACCTATACTGCAATATTCAACACATGACTGGGTACTGTATTCAATACCAGGATTTTATCTTAAGAGGTTGTGTAGGTGGTTCACTTTACTTTGTCTGTTGCCACGGAGATTATCAATGCTCATGTAGCACTTCTCTTTCTATAAATTCCAAACAACTTGCAAATTCATCTTTCCTCGTTGATTGGAGGACCCACCAAACTTTGCAAATTAATTTTTAATGACTCTCCGGGGCTGGTGGTAGTATTTTACTCATTAGCGTGGCAGTGTGCAAATCAGTGTGTGTGACTCACATGTGCTATAGCGCGTGGCCACAGCTTCACTCTGAGCTCCGTCTCGATACAGTGCAGACAAAGAGATCTGGTATTCCTTATCGTCCTCCACCCCCTCCAGGATCGCCCCCTCACTCTCACCACTCACCCTCAGCTAAAACCAAACACAGCAACATTATTATTTCATATATTAAATAATCATTATAACTCATTATTCACTCCACCCAACCATTCATCCATCCCCACCTGTCTCAGGTCTCCTCCACCGAGGGAGATCCACTTGATGAGGTAGGAGACGACATCATCAGCTGCCGCCTCCCAGCGAACGGTGATATCACTGCCTGAGAAATTAGTCACTCTGAGGTCTGATGGGGACGGCACCTTCACTGGGAGAGACGGAAAATAAGTCAGGAAAAAAAAAGAAAAAAAAAAGACTTTAGCCTGATTTTATCTTTTTTTTCATTCATATTTAATTAATTGTCCTTCCCACTGATGCTGTGCTGTTACACAAGACAATTGCTTTGACACATCAAAAGGAAATATAACATCATGCCTTCGAACACAAAATATTTGGGTGTGTGTCTTACGTGTGGTGACGTTACTGGTCAGTGCTGCAGACAGGCCTTGCGAGTAGAGAGACTGGACTGAAACCAGATATCTAGACAGAGAGGAGAGGTTCTGCACCACCACAGAGTTCAGTCCGGTTACATCCACCTGGAAAGAGATTTAATTTGAATGACCGACACTGTGGCTGCAGCATCTTATTGATGGTATAAACATTATTTTGATAAAGATGGACCCAGGTCCAGCACTTGGCACTAGTATTGGTTTACTGGTGGTGAGTCTTTTCAGGGGAACAGCTTTGACTCATATGGGTGATGATAGAAACTAATTATAAATTCTAAGCCCAAGTTATTGGATATTTCAACCTCCTTGTGGATTGTTATTATTGTTATTATCCTTCAGAAACAATAAGACTCTGGATATGGACTTCTGACCTTCAGACTGTAAGAAGGTAGGCTAATGCCATTTGTTATTTAAATGCACTGAATAAAACGAAGGAGACGCGATCGCATCAATCAGTCTTAGGACTTTAACTGGCGGGTGAGTGAGGATTTGATTTCTTCCTATGGAGCAGACATGAAAAATATTTATGTTTAGTTAACTACAACTTAAGTTTAGTTTATCTTTTATCTTTAGTAATATACAGTATGTTTCCTTTTCATTTCTTCTTTTTCTTTCCTCTTATTATTAATATAGAAAGTCCTTTGAAAAGGGATACATGAAAAAAAGTTTGTTTCCCTGCACTGTGACTGGCTGATATCAAAGACTACTGAAACATTACTGAAATAATTTCTCATATTCAAAGCCACATAAGAGTTTCCCAAAATAATTGTGTGTGTGTGTGTGTGTGTGTGTGT
>NC_045739.1:21567770-21569291 GCF_008692095.1 Etheostoma spectabile | reverse complement strand
GTGTGTGTGTGTGTGTGTGTGTGTGTGTAAAGTTACCTGCTTGACGTCACTGCCGTGGTTGGTGCTGTAGGTGATTCTGTGGCTGGGGACGTCCACGGCTCCGGGCACCCAGCTCACCCTCATCATACTGTGGCTGACCACCGGGAACTGAACACTCATCGGCTGTGGGAGAGGGACTGTGGGGAGAGATGAAAGACAGATGATGTTAGCATTGACGTGATTTATTCTATCAGTGTCACTGTAAAGTTCCTGTGCCAGAGATGTTAATAATAGAGTAGGAAGAGGGACTAGTGAGTAAGGATAATCTGTAAGAAATGGAAGAAACAACAGTAGAAAAATGTGGAGTAAGATGAAAGAATAAATAGATAGAAAAGTGACAACGCGGGAAATGAGAATGTTTGAGGAATGTCTTACATGTGGTGGCAACAGCAGTGACAGGGTCGCTGGGATCCTCATCATACAGGGCATAGAGAGTGACAGAGTAGTCTGTTGCCGGCAGTAACCCCGCCAGCTCCACCACTGTCTGGTCTGCACTGAATTTCTCCTGCAGCAATACAGAAACAAAATGCAAATGTGGAGTTAAAGGTTTGTTAATATCAGGAAGGTCTTTGCCCACATTAGTGGACAATGGAACAGTAATCAGTCTGGTACCAGTTTTATTGTAAAATGACATCACAATGGGTATTTTGAGAGGAGCGGTTACATACAAATTAATTAAAGAAGTACAGAAGGCAGCAATTTAACAGCAAATTTTCATCTTTAGCAATGAAAATGTTGGCTTTCCTTGCATCTAAGATGGGACGATGCAAGGACATGATGGAATTAAGGGAAATGCTCTTTCATTATATAGCCAAGATAAGATTTAATTTTTGCAATCCATTATATAGTTTATAAAAATCAACAAGCATTGCAATTCATTTTACTTGTTTTATGTGATTTTCAAGAAAAGAATGATGTGGTGACCCTTAACAGATAAACCCTGGACTAACGTATTGTGCCTGAACGTACCATAGTTAACTCATTATCTCATTTGGAGATAATGATGTGACGTTTCACCATGAATGTATAAATACTGTGTGTTCTTGTTTTCACCACTACCTGATGAACGCCATTTGAGATTGAAATCAAAAAAGAAAAGAAATAAATCAACAGCAATATGTAAGCCTTCTTTCTTTTTCTAATTTTCTTAAAATTAGTGCTCAACAACATCTCTAGACTACAAACAGATATGCTTGTCTTCAGATACACTTTACAGTGGCTTTGTGTGTGGTTATCTGAACCATATGTCATATGAAAGTTGCCAATAGGGATCTGTAATGTAGTGCAAAGTGGTAGTTGGTCCTAAAAAACCCACATTATATATCATTATGTGAGCAGGGCATTCTTCCTTTTTTGCCTAGTACATTATGTTTTTGCCTAACTGCCTACTCGTTGTAGATGCCCTTTTCTGTCTGCTAATTACCCTGGTTATGGCTGACAGACAGACAGACAGACAGACAGACAGACACAGACACAGACACA